>NC_086287.1:82604057-82906557 GCF_963924245.1 Chroicocephalus ridibundus
ATCAAAAAAAGATGCACCAAATCTGAGAAATTACGGCAAGTGTGGGGACAAGAGAGGAACGTGGCCTTGCACAAAAAAAAAGAAAAAGCTGCGAAGGAAAACACTTTTAGAAAAGGGAAATTTTAACATTAGATGAAGTCGTACCCACAATGATAAATTATGCTGTGGTTTGAATTCTCCAGTAGAAAAAGGTACAAAAATTGTCTGGAAGGGTTAAGAATTAAAGCATAGCATCACGGAAATTCCATTATTCAGTGGCTGAAAGTTGCAGAGAGGAGTTGACGTTACCCGTGGGGTGGTGGAGCACGTGTGCGGCCGGGTGGCTCGTGGAGCTGGGGCCAAATTCCCAGGCAAATGCCACAGGTCTCTCTATCTGCAGGGAAGAAAATCTGTAATGCACCAAATTTTAATCAAAATCCAAGAAGCTAATGAACAATTTTCATGTTTTGCAAAGTTTAGGTCCTTCACACCCTCTCTTGAGGGGAACCACTCTTCTTAGGCACAAAATTGCGGCACGTAAAAATGTTGCTTGAGGATGGACGAGCTCCGGGCTTAGAGCTGAACTCTGCCTGGCTACTGGCTACGGGATCGTTGTGCTTTCAGGTAATCGCTGTGCCCTGGAGCCGGGGAAAACCAACCGCTGGGGGGGAGAGGGGGGATCTCCCAAAGATTTTTGTGCCTTCTGGTTTCAATAGACAATAGATGAAAACGTGAAAGCCTGATTAAGGAGCGATGACCATCCCATTGCACCTCCACGGGAATGCTTACAAACACAGTCTCCTCTATGGTCCCTAATGGCCGGTGGGAAGCGGGCATTAAATGGTACGCACATCTTCTAGGGAATGCTACAAATGACCACCAAGTGGCCTTGTACCACAAAGCATGGCCCACAGCTGCCGAGGCAGTCCATGGGAAAGAAGGTCTGAAAGAGAGCCGGGGTTGTCTCACCTGGGTCTGTCTGTGGAGGTGTTCGTTACCCAGCAGCTCGTCGGCAGCCTTCCTAATGGCAGTGGTGGGTGTCTTGACAAGAGTCTTCCCACCTGACATCGGAAGGCTGCTCTCAGCTCTAAGATAATGTTTCTTGTTGAAACTTTTATAAGGACTATAACCCCTCTGTCTATTGTAATTTGGGAGTTGGATATTTCCCCTCTCTGTTTAACATCTGTATTGTAACAGTATATTATAAAAACCTCACCTTGTGTATTGTAAGCATGATCCCAGTGAAATTATTCTTAAGTATTGTGTTTTTCATTTCTGGATATCGCTGCTTGGCATGATCCACCGCAGTGGAAGTATGTTTCCGTGGGGAAGGCCGGGGAGGGGGAGGAGGGAAGGTAAAGCTGTGGCGTAATGTCGTATTAAAAATGTCACCCAGCTGAGCCTTATAGGGGCTGAGAGAAGTTCTGCAGCTCCTCACCTGTTGGTGTTGCTCAGGGTATTGTTTGGGGGCTTTTTGTTGTGTTTTGTTTTTTTTTTTTAACCGAAAGGGTCTTGGTGAACAGGGAAATCGCAGGAAAAGAGGAAGAAGAAAATTTAAATGATCCCAGAGTGAACTGTTTTGCTGTTAATACAGAAATACAGAGCAAGACACATTTAATGGGCTCTATTTTTTATTATACTATGCTGAATAATTAAGTTTGAGGCTAAGTGTCACATAGATTTATCTTTTAATTAAAAAAGCATGGTTCACGCATATTTGAGTGGTAGTCCAAATAAATGCAATATAGAAATTTATGTTTGTTTATCTAGGTGTTAATTACCTAGAGATTGTTCTGGATTACTTCTTTTTATAAAGTGTCATAGGCTCATGTCACAAGTAATAAAGCTTAACAGTGGAACCTTATCAATTTGCTAACTATAACGCTAGTGTGACCTGGAGGAAAGGAAAGAAAAAAACCAACAAAAAACCAAACAACCAACTTTGGAAAACGTTCTCTGCGTGCAGCCCGTTCAACACATAAAAACCGCGCGGTGAACAAAGCAATCATTTTTTAAAATGTTCTCGTAAGTAAAAGTACAAATATATCTTCGGTGGTTTACAGCCTTTCATACATGTAATTATTTATATAACACACTGTTATTTATGCCCATGTACTACACGTCGCGCAAAGACAGACATGGTAAGCAACAAAATGTAGTTTACCTGGTGGGCAAGCTATTCATTTAATGCATGAAGTAACACTTACAAAGACTGAACACTATATTTAAAGCCAGATGTAGCAGATGTAATTTTCTTAATATTTTAAAGGTTTTACAGCATTGCTAGCAACCAAGAGGACAGGAAAAGCAAACTGAACTCTAAAGATAAAAGATCATGCATTTCGGTGGTGCAAACAGAGGGAAAAATTGTGTACGGACGCAAATTGTTCATCAAATTCTCTGTCAGTCTGGTTTTTTCTTTGTTTATGACCAGAATTTATATTACTGCTCCACCGAGTCATGTGGAAGGATGCTGAGTGCAGGCGGAGACGGCAAACTTCACAGCACATGCGAGCTGAGGGCTCTCCACCGCTAGTGCAAATCAAATGCTGTCCACCCTATCACCCCAGGGGGGATCTGCCCCCAGGGTTTGAGAGACTGATAAATCTTTTTGTTTTTCTCATAGGTGCAAACGCCCCTCTCTTTGGGGTTAATTATTTATGCTTTTCTTAGTTTTTTCTCATGATTTAAAATAATACCAGGTTTCTATGGCGCTGCGTTGTGCAGCAGATGTATCTGAGAACCTTCACTTACTGATATCGCAAAGAAATCAATGAAAATTACTCTCCATGCTCACAGTCATTAATTTTTACTTGATATACAGGTTCTCAAAATGTGAAGAAGGCTGGAAACAAGGGTTTCTTCTATTTATTACACATGAATTACCTGTATAGACATAGATACCACAAGCTTTGTCTCATGTGCAGACACTAGTAGTAGGTAAGTTACATCTCAATAGATGAGGTTGAAGGTAAATTTGATCTTTAAAAAAAGCTGCTGAATGTGGGATCCTTAGTGACAATGGCAATATTTTAAATTTTAAAGGACTGAAATCGATACATATATTTATATACACGTAATTACTGAGTGTGTATATACACAAAATTATACACTCTGTTTTACTAGGAACCTGATTTAACCCCTTAACTCCATAGTCAATGTCCTGATGTGTCTGATTTTCCACACCATAGAAAAGCCAATAATGGCTATTTCGCATTCCTGAGCATCGGCTAGTTACTGAGAAGCACAAATGTGGACCAAGGGGTTGCAAATCTGATCCACAGGATGTGATGAATCACTGTAGCTCCTGAAATTCCAGCTGCGTAAAGTTGAAATAATTTGATGGTGAATCAGGCCTATTATTAATGAAGAAGGAGGAAGAAAAAAACCCCACTTCTATTTGAAAGAGAATTTGTGAAGAAAATGTTTCCTTAAGTCGTGTGAGATATTGCAATGCAGAATATGTGATTTCTCTTTAGGTTGTGCCACTGTGCTTCCTTATTATTTTTTAGATTTTATTCTTGGGGGATTGTTTTCTCAATTGTTTTCTGTTTGAAAGAGGTTGATGCATGAATGACTGAAACACAAGGAGTAATAAAGAAAAATAGAGCTATTAATCCCAACAGAGAAAATCTCTCTTTTTTTAAAAATCTCTCACACAATACCTGTGACTGTGGTACATCCGTCTTCGCTAGAGAATTACTGCTCCTGATTTGAGCTAGTCCTTACCGTGCTGCTGGTGGAAGCCATGGAACAGCATTCGGTACAGGTCTGCTCACGGGGAAGACAACGGGCGATTTTCTATAAAGAAGTTTGCCGTGAAAAATGGAGGTATCCCCAAAGCTTCTTATGATCTGTCAGTATTTGCATTGCTTTTGCCAAAGCAACATGTACTTTGCCCATGGAGCAATGTATTTGTGTCTGTGTGCCAATTGGCATTGGTGTGTCTCCTCCCAAACCTCACCGGTGGTACTGGCATTGCCAAACCCAGCCTGCCTATGCTAAGGGAAAGGTTCATTTTCAATTAGCTTTGAAAAACTGGAAGGCTTGTTCATTTTCTCCAAAACCATTGATCCACCCCATGCTTCCACGGAGCTAAAGCCTCCAAACGCTATTGATTTATGGGAGAAACACTTTGTCCTTAGTATAATAAATCTTGGTTCCTTCAACACCTACTCCTTCCCTCTCCTTCCACGAGTGTTAATGGCAAAACACTTCTGATGTTCAGAAGGAGCAGAGCCACTATGAGTGTCCTGTCGGTGCTCAGTGGTATTTGCTTTACAGAATCACCGAATGTTAAGGGACCTCTGGAGATCATCTAGTCCAACCCCCTGCCAGAGCAGGGTCACCCAGAGCAGGTTGCACAGGAACGCGTCCAGGCGGGGTTTGAATGTCTCCAGAGACGGAGACTCCACCACCTCTCTGGGCAGCCTGTGCCAGGGCTCTGCCACCCTCAAAGGAAAAAAGTTCCTCTTCATGTTTAGGTGGAACTTCCTATGTTCAAGTTTGTGCCTGTTACCGCTTGTCCTGTTGCCGGGCATCACTGAAAAGCGCCTGGCCCCATCCTCCTGACACCCACCCTTGAAGTATTTATAAGCGTTGATAAGATCCCCCTCAGTTGTCTTTTTTCCAGACTGAAAAGACCCAAATCCCTCAGCCTTTCTTCATGAAAGAGGTGTTCCAGTCCCCTCATCATCTTCGTAGCCCTTTGCTGTGGAAATGCTGTCACCTTCTCATGGCCTCATGTCCATTTTCAGCTCGCTGCAGGGAGGTCAGTAATCTCCACCTGAGCAAGAGCCAGCTGAGCAGGCTCATGCATTTGCAACTAAATCATAAATGCTTAAGCTGATGCAAAAAAGTGCCTGATCCTGTCAATATTTCTCCTCTACTGAAGTGGGAGGGGCAGCTGGAGACTTCTCCCTGTGCTTTGGGCTGCTCTTGGGAACAATAGCACCCAAGGGTGTGCCTTGCCCAGGTGAAACTGCTAAATTCCTGCTGCTTGGGTAGAGGCTGAGGGATGCTGATTTACTGTCTGTCACTGGCCAGTCCCACCCCCAGGCCTGTAACACAGCGCTCGGCATCCAGGATGTGACAGCAACTGCCCAAACACAGCCAGCGTAAGGACGTGCGATATTGTTTGCTTAACCCAAATAGGAGAAGAGTGTCTCCACAGAAAACCAAGCCCTCGTTTCTTCCCATTAAGACCATTGCTAATCTCCTAACATCAAAAGCACTAAGGCTGGGGGGCAGTGATTCTCACTCCAGTGAGAATGGAAAAGGGAGCTAACGTGGGACAGCATTTGGCTCAGAGATGAAAATTAGACCTCATTAAGTCTTCATTTTCAGCTCACACTGAAAATACTGTTTTCCTCCAATGCTTCAGAAACTTTTATTTCAAAGAAGGACTGCACTAAACGAGGGATAAGAGAGTAAATGCTACACACAGGCATATGCTTTAGTCCTGTACGACGATTGTGCCCTCACCCCCCAGCATTGTCTCAGACCAAGTAGGCATCAGCTAGCTTTTGTCTGCAGCCAAGGAGGACACGCAGTTTCCGTTTTATCAGAAAAAATGATGCAGAATACAGCACATATTGTTCTAACTACTGATTTTTCCTACTTGGTCAAATAATTCCTTCCAAACCACACGTGTGGAAATACGATATGAAGAACTGATGAATCACCCAAGTGCCAAAGACCTGGCACCACTTTCGGACAAAGCTTCAGGTCCAAGGAGAGACACATTTTCCCAAGGAGATGGCAAACCGACAGCCGTGGAGAGGGGGGATTCTGGATGGGACTTCTGCAGGTGGGGTGGGGGTGGGTTTGAAGCTGACCCTATTGGGACTTCTCATGGGTCCCTAGTTGTCCCCTGCCCCGGGTGGGAGTGCTGCTGAACCATAGCATAGTGCTGAGCTGCCCCCTCCTGTCTCATGCCCCAGAAGCATCCTGAGCCTCCAACAGCGAACCCAGACCCGCGCTTGTAGGGCAGGTCCCAACACCGAATTGTGTCCCAGGAGACGGGCAGGAAGACAAGAGGAGAAAAAGGGAGGAAGAAGAGAAAAGGAGCCGTCAAGATCATCTTTCCCTTCCTTCCTGTAGTGATATAATCCCTAATTTTCACAAATAAGGAAAAATAGTAGCGGCGCCTGTCTAAGTGTTTGAATTTACCGCCATGTTTCCTCTGTGCATTAAAAAAAAAGGCAAAAAATCCAACAAATCCAACCCATAGTAAATTCAAATACTGCATTGTAATGTGTACTTGCTTGCTATTTCTTTGTAGCAACCAACGTGTTAATCACTAGTATATAATTAGATGTCATTTTGGAGCAATTCAAAATCAAACAAAATCTCAACATGCTCTGAACATGTTGTGAAAGTTTACATTACAATTAATTTATGATTACCCAAATGTGCATCCAGTGATCTTAAGTCTTCCTTCATACATTACAAAGAAAAAAGACAACTTGTGTTTCCACACACCTTAATGCCAGAAGGCCCCCTGAGAAAAGGCTCTCCTTTAAATAAATGTATTATTTAAATTCTGTTTAAATAGCTGGGCATGAGATGAAGAAATGAGATGAATTTGATAAACTAGCCCCTGTGTATCCTTGGACCTGTCTCTCTTCTGTTCCTTGGTTGTTTTTTTTTTATTATTTTTTTGGTTTCTGTAAGCATTTGGTTTTTCTTTGCTGTCTCTTCAGCAGATAGAAAATTAAGGGAAGCCGGTATTATTTCATTTCACACCAATTCACTAGAGCCACGAGTTAATTTCAGCACATTTTCCTGAAGGTGAAAAGAAGTGCACGTCCTTTTGTCCCAACAGCGAGCCAGAGCCACGAACTGCCGAGTGTTCCCAGCCCTGTCAAAATCAAAGGAACAAGGATGGCTAGTGAGTCCTGGGAAATACCGGACGCATTAGCGGATACAGCCAATATGCTGAATTATGGTTCTATAATAAACATACAAGCTGTTACATCGGGACACAAGCTACAGTAACCGCAGTAAGTAAAGTTTTAAAAGCACTCATGCTCCTACCCTTTGTTGAAAACAGGGATAATGTACATAAAAAGGTTAACAAATGGCTACACTTTACTCCTCTGCATCTAGAACGGAGAAAACCTTGCTACTTCTGTTATAACAAGCTGCCAGCTGATGTCTCGGCTTGCTCTTTCTGTACGTACACTATACATGCAAACACAGAACAGGGAGGCAGATTATTTTGGGTGTGAAGCGAGAAAGTTGTTTTATGCTTTAATTGCCTTTAATGAGCATGGCAAATGCTGAAAGATGCGAGGAAAAGTCTTGTCCAATAAGATAGTTCTTTATTACCTTAGGATCCCATCTTCCTAACTATTTCGAGGATGTTGTTAGCAGAGGAAGGCATATTTTTATTTAACATCTTTATTAATGAGCTAAAGAAAGAAAGAAGTAAACACACTAATTACATTTGCAAATGACAGTACATTAGTAGCTATTGCAAACATCATTGAGGACAGAAATAACAGAGGAAAAAATGGGCAAGAATAAAAAAGTTTAACCCGAAGCAACGCAAATTCAGGTCTGCAGGCAAAAACACTCCGTATTTAGACAAGCAAGAAACAGGGAAGCAGCAGAGGTGAGGGGGTGCAGAAGGGCTTCCCAGGGGCGCAGCGGAGAGCCCTTGTGCAGGGGCCGGGAAGGGTATGGGGGGGTCTTTCAGGACCTCGGCAGGCACCTCCGTAGCCCCCACTAACAGAAAGTATAGGAAACGGCATTTTCCCTTTTTTTCCTTTTCTTTTTTTTTTTTTTTTTTAAAGAGGAAAACCTGAACCCCACCCCTGGAATTCCAAAGTGGGGGCTGCCCAGGCAGCTCTCCCAGCTGGGCACAGCCCTGCCTGCAGACGGGTGCTGGGGACCAACCCGGGGCCAGGTGTTTGCAATGGCCCAATTATTGCAATGGCTATAAAAGGGGGAGGCTCAGCAGGGCCTGGCTCCTGGGAGAGGTGTGGGTGGGGTTGTGGGGCTGTTCTCCTGGCTTCTGGGATGAAGGAAACAGAGGGGCTGCTTCTGGGTACGTTCCCCTCATTGCAGAGGGGGCCCTGATGCAGTAAGCGGCTTGCTGGGAATGCTGGTAAGTGCCTAAATGCTGAAAACTAAGAGGGAAGAGAGCTGTGTGGGGATGGTCGGAAAGAGTCCAGGAGCAATGAGAGAAAAACTGAGTAAAGGCAAACTTCCCAAGTGCGGCTTTTCTAAACTCTTTAATAAGCTCCCAGGAGAACTGGTAGATGAGCAGTCACTCCAGTGACTTAAAATTAGACTGGATACCACAGGGAGTAATGTGTCTGTGCCTGAAGTCACAGGGACAGAGCCCTCCCTGGTACCGGGGGGGGTCTGGGCTCCCTCCCGGAGCCTGCTGTGGGATGTGCGGTGGGGTCAGGGGGCTCCTCCCTCACCTGCCTGTTGGGGTTGTGGCAAACACAGGTTCCCTGGCTTAGCTGCACAGCTGCTGTTTATTGCTCCTTAATTTCAGAAAAGTTGCAAACTGTAATCAGTTAAAGGCTATTTAATGAGCTACAATGCAGGAAGCAACCGCAGATGCTCATATACTAGTGAACCACAGTGTTAGGTGTGTAATCCTTACCCCGTTAATGATTTCAAAGAAGAAAATAAACCAACCTTCTCCCCCAGCCCCCGGGAGCGTGAGTAACCTGGTACGGCTCCTTTCCCAGAAATGCTTCTAGAGACTTTCAAACCGCAGCCTTCCTACTTTAAGTTGCGGTACGCGGCTGCTGTTGGAAGTTCCAGCAGCTGTGGGAGGGAGCAGACTCGCTGTCCTGAAGTACTCCCTTCCACCTCCGAGCGGGGACAGCATGTGCCGCACTAAAGCGTGCTTGCTGTGACAGGTTGTGATGGAGCCGCGCACATCAACTCTCCAGTCGCTGGGCTGTGAAGGCAACAAGGACCGTGCACCTCGATGGCACTACGTGAGCGATGACAATAACAGTTGAAGCTAATGCCAATCACGGTGGTGACTTTTGCTATGGTGTTACTTGCGCAGTGGCAATTGAATTGAAGCTGCCACATCAGTTTGCATTAGGCCACTTAGCAGCTGATGTGGTTTCTCACTAGTGCAGCAAAGGGGAGGGAGCGTGGCTCTGGTGAAGCCTCTGAGAAGTCAGATTTCCAACTGGGACTGGGAGCACAACTGCACTGAGCTGCACTCAGCTACGCAAGTTGTAAACTCGCTGTCTGGAAAACAACACCCTTTGAAATTTCAAGCTTAAAACTTATTCCCCCCCAAAAAAAAATGGTAAGGTGATAGCCTGTGAGTGTTGAGCTGCAGAGCTGTCTTCCTGCAGCTGGAGCAGCTCTGCTGAGCATCTGTGGTGTCCCCAGCCCACCCAGGGCTGTCCCCCGGTGCCATGGGGTGGGCAGCGAGGTGGATGTGGATGGGAGCATGGACATCTCCCTGCCTGGAGCTTGTTGGGGGCAGAGAGTTGCCATGAGATAGGTGTTCATCCTCAGTCCTGTGTCCTACCTGCAGTGGGGGCTCCTGGTTTGTGCCTGGTGATGACCGTGGTCAGGTCTGCGCTCCCCGCCTGCCTGCGCTCTCACCTCGAGGTGGGAGGATCAATATCTCATTACCTATGGCCCTGCTTCTCCGAGCCTCACACTTTGTGGGGTTTAATGTAATATCCCCACTCTTTCAAATTGCAATATCTGAAACACGGATGTGAGCAGCATAAATCCGTTGGTTTTTTTTTAGTGAGGTGAATTTGCTAAGCAGCTTTATTTTTTCCAGTTGTAGAATTGTTCTAATGCTTCTTTTGACCAGCCTTGGCTTAAAAAAGACTTCATCTTTAAAAATCCAATTTTACAAACAGTTAGTCTTTAGTGTGGACTGTTGCTTTTTAGTAATTTGGGGGGAAAAAATTAATGGCTGATATATTTAATTTTCAGACACAGCTACTGCATGTTTAAAGCGTCTTTTTTTATAATTTTATTGTCAACAATATAGGTTGAACACTGCAGAGATATTGCTCTTGCAGGCTCGCAAGATTAAAATCATGGTATTTCTGAAGGGGCTGTTAAAGTGTCTGTGGAGCTATCTGCTACTGCATAGCTCTGAACTAATTCAATGAATATATATTTTAAATATCAGTACAGCAGCTTGTTTTCCGACTAAACAGACAGCACCAAATCTAATGTTAGTATTCTTACTGACCTCGGAAGAGGAGCTGAGCATGCTTAACTTTCATTTTACTTCTTTCTTTAAATATGGCTAAAGAGCAAAGGCTCTGAATCTGTGTAGTGTAACTCGAAACTAATGGGTAATTAATGTACAGTCAGATCTGCAGTAGCTCCAGGGCATGGGTACCTAGATTTTTGCCTCTCTTCCCAGGACCTACTTTCTTTGAATCCTTTTATATCTGTATCTCTCACTTATATGGGTTAGTGTGTGTTTAAGCTGTGAATAATGGTTGAGTTCATTCCTGCATGGGCAATACTGTATTCCTTTAAAGTAGATCATTATTCTGTATGGAATAAATAGTGTTATCCAGTTGATACGCTTTAAGGCTAATGAACCAAAGTCTACCATCGAAGAAGCCAGATAACAAGACATGTTTCTCCACTGGTTTCTTCTGATATATTAATTAATGAAAACCAAGATTCCTCTCTGAGAGGGAAGCGTGCTTCTGCAATTCCTCTCTGGTTTCACGAGATTTCTTCAGTATTACTCCTTAACACTTCTTAGTGTGTGTAGGGGAACGATTCTCCCAGTGATCTGGGTACCGGAGTGCTTTTCCGTCCTCTGGAGGTGTGTGTGAAAGGCAGCCCCTTGAAGCCATGAACGGGGAGCAGCGTAGCCCCTGGGCAGGAGTCCGGTGCTCCCAAACTCCCCTGGCTCTGTCCTGCCTGGCTCTCTGCACCGAAGATGCTTTTGCTGTGTATTTGTGGTGGCAGTGCCCGAGCCCCGGATGGCGTGGGAACACGGTGTTTGCCCGCGCAGGGAAAGCTAAGCGCTGCCTCATCAGCGTGGATGGAGAGCTGTGGAGGAGGAGGGAGCTGAGGACAGGAGGTGGAAGGCAGAGGAAGGTGCTCCGGTGCAGGTGAGCCCCTTCCTCAGCAGGCGTGTTCCGGGAACGTGTCCCCGTGGCTGTGAGAGGGGACCTTCCAGCACCGGCTGGTCCCTCCAGCAGTCGCGCAGCCCAGGGCTTTACACTTCTGAATCTGGGATCCTGATTCTCCCTGCTTATATCATGGTTTAGAGTCCTGCCAACTCCAAACATAAGACACTCATAAACCTGGCTTAGGAAGCATGAGATCAAGTGAAAAGACAGAAAGTAACTTTCTTCCAGTTTTTTGACCCTTCAGGGTATATTGGCTGCAAGCTGGAGCTTCCTTGCAACTGTCAGCTGGACTACTACCTCTTCAAAATAAAAGCAGGCCTCGGATTTGGGCTTTAAGTAGATCAAGGCTGTGAGGACAACTGAACCCCAAGGTGTGGTGGCATTTATTTGGAGAGGGAGAGGAAAGCCATCCGTGGCTTACGAGAGTGTGCCCTGCATGCATTCTCCAGAGCGAGTGGCTACCAGAATACGTGACAATGCAAAATTGCATAGAGGGAAAGAATTTGTAGCATCTTTTCCACATGTTTTCCCAGTCTGAGGCGTTTTCTGACCCACCTTTCTGTGGTAGGCTGCTGCTCCCTTGAAGATCACCTCAATTCCAAGGGGTCTTCTAACTTGGGGCATGCTCCAGCAGGAACACCTGAAAGACTCTTTGGTGTTGGCATTGCCCTGTAGCACTCTGCTTTGTGTTGTGAGTTATTCCCTTTGGAGTCCAAGTACTGAGAGTTATTACATCTTTAAAGGCCTGCAGAGTTTGAGGGAAAAGTAATTGGTTTGTTGCTCCAAACCTCTTGGTGGAATTATGTGAGAAAAAAGCTTTTCAACTTAATTTTCTATCCATATTTGGAGCCGTTGGCATAAATTCAGCCTGTACCATAAACCCACAAGCTCTGCAAGTGTGTGCAACTGAGTATTACTACAGCATCTCTAGCTGGTGTAGCCAGTAGGACTCTTTGCTAGGTGTAAGACTTTTCCACTCTGCGGAACGGCTGTTTTACACAGTTCATGGCAAGTCTGCTTTTCATCTTCACTAGTAAGTTGTTCAATTGCTGTTTTATGTTAATGTAAATTCTAATTAATGCTGTATGTTAACTATGCATAGTGCTTTCCAAGAACAAAAGGAACCAAATCCCAAATCATACTTTACTCTCCTGTTTTGACTTTGTGTATTTCCGTGTTTATTAAGCAACAAAAGGCTGCTTATTTCATGCTACAAAACTTCGCATTCATCAGCTATAGTTTTGGGAGCCACTGAGACATCTTAAAGTTTTCCATGTACCTTCAAATGTGCTGTTTCAGTAGGTGAAAGCCTGAGGGCCTGATAAGGAAGGCCAAGGGTTTCTTCTGATGGTTTCACACACACTGTCTGCTGCAATCAAATGCTACCATCCTCCAAAGTCTTCTGGCTCGTGCACCAAGAAAAGCAGGTGCCCTACAGTGACAGGGCAGATGGGGTGAATGTCACTGCGGTGTGGCTTTTCTGATAAGTCATTGCAGAGGACTTCCTGGGGACAAACCTGCACGGCAACAAAATATGTAATAACCAATAGGCGAATGGTGTGTGTTATGTGGTCCCTTCTTCCAAAGTTTCATTGCTCCACTATGAAGCTTTGAAGTATGATGCTGAAACCAACAGCCTTAATGGTCTCAGTTTAATTCACTCTGTGTTCTCACGGAGCCAGATGGACTTTGGCCTCTTCCCTTTCCTCGACAGTCAGAAGCACCCAATTCCTGTGTGGGGTTTTTAATGGGCCTCTTGTCTTCCTTGGTGGGCCTCAGTCCGGTGTTGCCCATAAGCACTGTCTGGGAACAGTGGAGGATGGCTGGACCACCAAACACTTGTAAAAGCTTAGTCAAAGCAGGGGAAAGCTAAAATCTGCTTTAAACACCCCTTGCAGTTCTGAAACATCACTTCTCTAAGTGCTTTCCCAACTGCTTCAGCCCTTTCCTTCTCATGTTTCCCTTCTCACCAACAAGAATCCCACAGGATGGTTTTATCTGATCTATGGCACAGGTTAATTTTTTCCAAGTTTTTGTGCTAAATAACGTGGCAGCTCTGGTCTTTGAATAACTTGCTTAGAAAGGTGGAATTGTATGGACCTCCCAAATTCATGACTTCCTGGAATTTAACATTGAAATAATTCAGTTCATGGTTTAATCCAGTGCATTATGTCTGCTAAGATCTCTGCTTACAATTGTAGGTAGGGGAGATCAAGCAAATCCAGGTTAAATACCCTCCTTGTTCTGACAGAACCTCTCTGGACCTTCACTAAACTACCATCAAAGGGAAGCTTACTCCTCTGAGGTCTAAACCAGCCTGGTTTTCCAGTGAGTCTTATTGATTGAAGCTGGAGCAGGACTGAGCCCTACAGCTGCAGAGCTGATCTTTGCATTTGATGATATTGAAAAAAAATTTTTGAATAAATCAAAGACAGCGTAGGTGCTTTGGTAAAACATGGTTGGCCTATTTCCAGATGCTTTCCTGGGTTTCATTAGACCTGGGCAGGTGATTCCTCAAGAAATGGTGATTTCAAGTTATCCTTCAATGTTCTTCAGCTGTTGAATGTAATGACCTTTTTTAAAAGTGACAAATACGTAAGGGACTGGATCTCTTACTACACAAGAAACCACTGATCCATTAGTTCAGATATTGGAACTGGAAGTAACATGCAACTTTCTGCTTCTGACTTCCATTAAATATGGCCAAATTGTATTAGATCATCATCTATAATTAGGCCAATTTTTCCTAATCTTTGTTGAAATGGGTTCAATCTGGTTTACAAATGAATGCTGCTCCTTTTTTTTTTTTTTTTTCCCCCATAGGCTGCAAGCTTTCCACTGTCCAGCAATACACGAATCAATTCAATAGTAAGCTAATGTATTGCACATGCTTCATATTTAGGTAGTTTTAGCCTTAAATGATTATCTCCAGGCTTTCTGTTCTTCCCTGTGCATAGCATGTGTGTGGTGTGAGTGTTTCTGTGTGGTTATGCAGTCATTAGAAGTTTTTGATGCCCTTGTGAACCACTGCAGTAAGGTCCTTAGGACCTGAGGGCTGCTCAATGCACCCATGTTTAGGCTAATTACTAGTACTCAGCAGAAGCTACCCTGTAACTATGGCTTTTGTTACACCATGGCAGCTGAATAAGCCCCTGACATGTACGTTATCAGATTACAAAACTCTACTTAACACTAGCGTTTTTCTTACAGCAGATATCCTTTCTCATACCTAAATATGCTCATACAGAACACTCGTCAGGTCACTCTAAATGCTGAATCCTTTCAGCAGTGACATAGATCTCTTCTGATACCACTCTTCAATCAGTCTTAATTACTACTCAGAGTCTAATTTCAAGGTCTCCTTAGGTGTTGGTATTAGCTAATATTTGGTAAGTAAGGCAAAAGATAACGCTGTCAGTCTCATTTGCCTTTCAAGTTAGTATTTCTCTTTTCCCTGCAGAACACAGTAGGGCTAAAACCTTCTTGTTTAGCTTGGGGCAAAACACACCCTGCAAAAGCTGAGAAATAATCTAATTTTTTCAATGAAAGTCAGTGCCAGTCAAAGAAGCTCTTACATACTTACACTTAGGGTACATCAAAAATGTACAAATACTGGTAACCCCAGTTTATCGCGTACAAGATTATGAAAGAAAACCAAATTAAGGGAGGATATTCACAACGTCTTTGAAATAATGAAGGAACTGAAAATGCTGCTTCATTTTAATGTTCTTGAGTTGCTGAAAATTAGGAAATTATTGTCGCTTTCATTGGATGAGTTTCTTAGTTTTTTAACACATTAATATTTACGTTGCTCAATTGCCTATGTTATAAATAGCCTCTCAGAAATCTGTGTGGGTCCCTTTTTAGTTTAGGTGTTTAAAACATAAGTAGCCTGAAAGTAGCTAAATACCAGTGCTACGTGCAACTTCATCAAAAGACAGAAAGAAGGTGCTCAAGCACTGGATCTCCTCTTCCTCCCAGGAAAGAGTTAACACAAAGAAATAAAATCAGATATGTGTAGCCTCCAGACGTCCATTAAAGTGCAGAATGCTGTTTTCTATCACAGATTATATGCCAGATGTTCAAACTATCTCTAATCATTGCAGATGTAATGGAGTAGAATGTTGCAGTTTGTGAGTTTACTGGCATTAATTCTGTATACTGCACAAGGGAAAAGATTTTAAATATATAATTATATCTCATTAATACTCAGGTTTTATTTCCTTTCAATGGAACAGGACTTATTAAAGCAACCATTTACCGCATGTTTTCTTTTAGTATTTGGCCCCAGCATAATCCTGTGTGCATTGTACGTGTAAATATGTACTAACCTGAGTATATAGAAACATACACTGCTGTATATAATTCCACTGGTGCAAACCCCGACTTTTTATATGCATGAGATGTTTTTATAATGTAAATTGACAAGGAAAAAGATCTTACTTATACAGTACTGTTCTAACCACATGCTATCTTACTTTTTATGGAGGAGCACTGTAAAAAAAATGTATCTTTTAATGATATTTATTCAGTTATGCTAGAAGAAAATTGTGCAGATATGTGAAACGTGTTAGGCTACTTTCATGCTCTCTGACTGCTACAGTCTTGCCCCAGTACCAAAGGCAGATATTACAGTGGTGAGTGGCTTGCTGGGGATTTTCCTGTGGTGTTATTCACTACACCGAATGCAGGAGAGCTGGTCCTGCCCTGCCCCCTCCCTTGCCCCCAAATGCACCCTGCGTGAAGGGACACTCCCGTGGGACCATTGTTTTTCGCACTCCCTTTCTTCTGTCCTCCTTTGTACCCTTTGGGGCTCAGCTCCCATCAAATGGTGTCCACAGGGCACAGCGTTTGCTTTGTCCTCCGTCCTCTGCTGGGGTTTCCTACATGGTGCAAAGTTCAGCCACATCTGAGACAGTCTCTTTACATCCTGTATCTATTGAAATCACTGCAAAAGTGTCCATTGTTCTCAATGGGCCGTGTCCTCTGAAAGACAGCAACAAAGCTGTGAGGATGAACTTTGTGGGGAAGTTCCTACGTCTGCTTTCAGGTACAGAATCTCAATTAATGTTTCCCCAGGAGCTATTCTTCATTCAGATGATAATTTTCGTCCCTCAACTCTAACACGTAACCTCAACCTATATAAAACAATGCCCCTTGTATCAAATGCAGAGTCCTTTCTGGGAGCGGTTTCTGCTCTCTTGTCATTGTATCCAGCAGCTCCACAAACACCGATGTTCCTTTCCCAGTCCCACAGAGAGCAGTAGTAACCATACACTGGGTTTTCTTGCTGGAGACCAGGCAGCCAGTGAGGCTAAAAGTGAGTTTCCCAAGTCCCTCCCGAGGGCTGGTGCACAGGGTGGGACACCTGAGTGTTGGTGCGCCGGCACCCGCTCCCTACCAACGCTGCTCGGCAGCTGCTGTCTTGCTGAGACATTAAAAATGTTTTGACTGCACCAAGGAGGTGGCTAAATTAATTTGCTTGGACTCTTTCTCTGCGCCAGAGGCGTTCTTCAGAAAAATTCAGACCACAGGTTTAGTTGGGCAAACTTGGAAGCAGTTCCTTCAGAGGTTCCTGGAATACCTTGTGCCTAGGCAGGCACCTTGCTGGGCAGGCTCAGTCCTGCGGCGCAGTAAAACAGGGACTCTTTCAGTGTTCTCTGTGCCCTAAACATGTGCACAGGGTTCAGGCTGTTACTCCTGTATTTTAAGGCTGTTCAGGCAGACTGTACTGGGAGAACATGGGCATTTTGGCCAAGAACTGCAGGGAAAAAGTATCTTAATCAAGCCATGTCTCGCAGCTCAAGAAAGCCAAAGAAAGTAACCAGTGAATAGCTTCCATTCTCCCACAACTCCTTCTTCTAATTTCTTTGCCTTTTCTAATATTAAATAACAGTAGTAATTTCTCAACTCTTTCCTTGAGAAGTAAGCAACTGTCATAGCGTAATTTAGGCTCTGAAGTCAGCTGAGCGCCGCACGGTTGCCGAGGTTTGCTTTTGTGGAGCTTGCTGCTGGGTGGTGGCCTCTGTGCGAGCGTGCCACATCGTGCTGATTGCTTTGGCTTTGAAAGGAATATCTTAATCTCCAATAGTGTAGTATCAGGCAAAGGGTACTGGATAAGGTTCAGGTTTATTTAGAGAAACAGATACGTATGCAGGCAGTACGGTCCTGCTGCTGGTATTTTAACATGATTTGTGTACAATGTGCTTGATTAAGAAGAAAAACCGGCCATTTGTTCTACATAGTTGTATATAGGTATTCCTCTTGAGCAAATGTCCAGCTGCACACAAACAGAACTGGGTCTGGAAAGCCACTATGCTCCCCCCAGACACACTTCATCTTGAAAAAGGACCTTTTCAAGTCCTTAATAATTTAGGTTATATTAAGTATGTAGATATACACTATATAAAAGAAATAACAGAACACAAGCCCAAGTATAAAATGAAGAATTCTCTCCAAGATTATTTATATCTATATTTAATTTTGTATACTTTGAGATACATTAATGCCATGCTTTTACACTAAGGCCTATTTTTACAAATTTTCATGCTATGTGCATCATATCATATGCTGTAGCTAATACAGTAATTAGCAGATGAAATGCCATTATATCCTATCCACTGAATTCAATGGGTTAAACGGTTAAAAGGTAGAAAATGTGACAACTTGAGCTCTGTTCCATATGGTCCAGAGATGCAAAACATCAACTGAAATCTCTCTTTTTAGTGGTGCACAACAAGGATTAAGTCAACCCGGTAATTTTTTCCAGGAGTCAACAACACCCCTCATCAAAAACAAATAAGCCAACACCAAACCATCCTGGATAGCAATCTCAAGAGCAAGGAGGTCAGGAATGTTCTCTTGGTGGAGATCTGCAGTGCCTTATAAGGAGGGAGAGCAATTTTAAAATCAATGCAATATTTACTGGAATACTGGAAATCATTCCTACTTTATTTAAAGGGATGTTTCATGGGCATCCATAAATAAAGTATCCCTTCCTTACATGCCAGCCTTTCAGCAACAAGGCAAAGATGCGAGACAGCAAAAAAAGGTCTGACCATATCAGCACACAGTATGATAGACTGCCCCTCCAAATGACACTTTCATTATCAGTAAATTTATGTTCCTATTTCAGTCTGTAATAATGACCATTCACAGCAAAAGCATGGTGGCTGTTAATGGACAGGAGTGGGGATAAAAATTCATTAATTAATGTGGAATTGAAGCATTTCCTCCGCACACTTAGAGCAGCCAAGTATTTCACAGCAGATCTTGGCACCCGAGCGCAGGTATAATAATTATACACAATTTTCAGTGATTAAAAGGTTGTAAAGTAATTTTAGATACATCTCAAAATTATTTATCTTATAAATGAGGATAGAGTGAATACGAGCTGAATCATAAGTACCACTGTTCAGAGCTGAGCCGAAGAGCTTGCAGGGGGAGATTCCTGCTCTTCAGCCGTGATGTCTCAGCTGCACCTCCATGGTGGTTATCTACTCATAATTTTCTGCCTTTCATCTTCTGAAAAGGCAGGTGACTCTGGATAGTATGATTTGCAAATATCTGTAGTGCCTTTTATGTAACAGTAATTTAGGCAATGATATTCTGATTCTAATGGTATGTTACCCACTTTGATAACCAGCACATTAGTATCCGCTGTTGTGGTGAGGATGGCGGTCCCACACATCGCTTTGTCATTCTTCCCATCAAATTGCATTTTACTCTACCACGGATTAATTTCCAGCTCCAGTCTCTTACCTTGTAATCAGAAAAAAAGTTGCCACACTGAATCAGATGGGCAGCCCAGCTGTCTGCCATTCGTGGGACCACTGCTGCCAACATAACTGCAGGTTTAACTGTCTAGAAAGCAAGTTTCCTCTTTGCTGTGTCATCATGACATAGGCAGTGAGGTGCCAGCGTAAATGCAAAGGTGTGGTATAAATGCATATTTGGAAATAGTCCTGTTTTTTTTAATGGAACTTTAGTGTTTGTTTTGGATGATGTGGACTCCAAAATTGGTCCTCAATCTCTAGAGATAGACAACGAAAATAGGTCTTTCACTGTTCCTGGGCTCTGATCTAAATTATTTCAGCATGGCACCAAGGGCTATGTTAGACATCAAAGGCATAATTGTTTAATTTCAGTGCTGAAGACTAGGAATTTATGGAAAGACTGAATGGACCCCAGTGGTAACCTGAAAGGGAGGCGATGGTCAAAACTAATTTGGGGGTTGGATATGTCCTATCTGCATCTGGTAGTCCTGAAACTTCAGGAACAGAGAGGATGCCCAGTCTGCTTTCTCATGTATTTTCACTTAACTTTCAGGTCGGTGGGAAAACCAGATGATTCGTTAATGAACTTGAGAAGCAAACAGACAGAGTTAAGGGGGGAAGGGGAAAGGCTTTCTTTTGATATCAACTATAAAAATAGCCAGATTTAAAACAGGAATATGCAAACCCCTTGTATTTTAAATGCAAACAAAGACGTTTACCGTCAACTATTCTGCGCATCTGATAAAGCCAGCTAGTCTTGCCCTTTTTAGATTAAGCATGATTATAAAAGTGAAGTCCAGCAAAATATATGATAAGGTTCAACATGTAACAGTGTTACCCTGTTTCTGTATCATGTTTTCCGCTGGGTGGAGAAGTAATGTTTTTTGGAAATGTCTCCTGGTGTGACTGTGCTAGTAGCAGTAAGAAAGTGGTGGGGCCCATAAAGCTGTTATTGACTGGGTGAACTAGAGCACTTATTTCTGTCACTCCTGAGCCAAGCCAGATAGCAGCTGGGTGCGTTAAAAATATAGAATGAGGCTTAAGAGAGGGAAATAAACAATTCTAAAATGCATTGCATTCAGCCGAAAAGTAGTGTTTCTTTGCCAAGACCTGGAGATCACGGAATAGAAGGGGAGGCTGGATTCCGGGGCCGTTGTATTGATCTCTCTGACAATCTACGTAGCTTAACGTAGGGCTTCAGAAAGAAACCTTAGCTAGTCTCTGCTGAAAGTTTCCTGATGTGAAAAGGTATGGAGTTCCTAGCCAGAGCTCAAGGGAATGCTGTAAGGCTTAGATCTAATAGTAATTTATATCAAACACGCATTTTAGTCTTTTTTCCTATTATTTCTAGAAATTAGAGACTGAATGATGATATTGAATGACTGGTTATAATATTAGCTGTTTGGGGTTATTTTAAGGGTATTTATCTTCTCAACTTTTTTTTAGAAAGCCTTCCAGACTGAGTTCCATTCATAATAATGACAAAAACCACAAGAAGTGAGATGCAGGATTTACTTGCTTGAAAGTGGACGATATCTGTTCCACATTGCGAAGATACAAATTAAAAGGGCAACTGAGCCCCCCAAAATCATCTGTTCATGTCAACAAAGTGAATATTAATGAAAAACAAAATTGAGTTCTTCCTGTGGTTGATTTTCATTGCAGTACCCAGGTATTAAAAATGGCCATAGAAATTGAATCCATCAGTCATTAAAATAACTTTGGCTTCTCCTCTGTAGCAGGCAAGTACCACTGCTGCCTGCAAAGGCGTGAGGCTGTTACGCGGAGTCTATTTGGACACTTTATACCACGTAATGGAAAGGGAGGCAAAAACATCCCACTTCATCTCTCCCCATAACATAATGCAATGCTGGTGAGGAAATGTGCTTGTTCCAGAAAACACATTAGCACAGATCAGTCAACCCTACTATCCTGGCTGTCTCTGCATCGTGTGTCAGCGCTGTGGGGTTGTGCCCGAGAAGTAAATTGGATCACTTCATTCCTGAGATGGAAGACTGACACCCACAAAAGGACTTAGGCATTTGAAAGGATGTATGTCAAAACCGGAGCTTTAAAAAACTCCTGTTCGGCTGCAGCCCTTTGGAAAGTGGGAATATTGTATATTTGGACATAAGAATGTTTTCTGGAGAAATAGGAGGTGATGTTTCAGATACCTGGGATCGGAGCTGATCAGCATTCCCGCAAGCTGCGTGTGTGTTGTGAGGACAAACTTGTTGGATGCAAGGTAGTAGTGGAGAGGGACTCCCAGTGAGTTTTGAAGGACATGTGTCCTTCCCTGCTGCTGGCCTTTCTGATGGCGAAGCGGAAGCTGTGGGAGAGGCTGCTACCGGGCTGTGGGGAACACGGGACTCGCTGCCTGCGCCCAGAGGTGGGGTGGGATTGGCCTCACGAGTGCTGCGCCGCTCACTTTCCCCAGTGCCTGAGAAGGACAAGTGTGCCATCTAACTCAGGGCTGGGGATTCGCTGTAGAGGTGTGGTACCTGAAAGCTATGTGGTTTTGTTCTGAGCATTGTGGGTCCCCGTCCCTTTGGGCGTCTTGGGTTGTGAGGTGTGTTGATTAGGTGACCTGGGGCAAACTGTAGTTGCCTTTAACTGGACTGTTCGTGTTGCCAAAAGGCATCCTAATAGCAGGGTTAGGAACTCGGTCCTGCGCACGTGGGGTGTGGGGATATCATAGTGCTAGAGGGGATAGTATAAAATAAATTCATTTGTTAAAACTCCACGGGGAAAATGTAGAACTGGCAAAGCGTTCAGGTATCTTTTGCCTTGAGGAAAAGGATGGTCACCATCTTGGCCAACAAATCAGGCAGTGAAGCAAAGCCATCCATAGCTAAAAGCATGAGCTTCTCCTGGAGCTACAGCTCTGCAGCTGGGAGCTGCAATAATTCATACCCTCTGTGGACTGGCACAGAGGGAAACTTGTAACAAATGCCTGCCAGGGGTTTGAAGAGCGTCCCTCGGTCTCAGAGTTGGCTCTGCTCCCTCAGTTCCTTCATTTTATTGCTGAAATATTATTTATATCATAAATAAAGAAGCTGAGGTAATAAATGGGAACTCTTATTAAAAGGATGAGCTCAGAAATGTTCTGACTGTTGTCCTTCATACTTTTTGGGTACCTCATTTTGTGTCTTTATCGCTCATTTGCAGGCTGAGAGTTCTCTGAGCAGCAAGTTAACTTGTGACTTAAGATAAAAATTTTCTTTTTTCTGCTTTATTTTATGCACTGATATTACCAAACAGGGAAGCAGTAGAGTCAATTAAAAAAAAGGCTAGTAACGATCAAGGTAAAATAGAGATGTGGTTTGGGCAGATGGCTTATGCTGTTGTTAATCAAATTCCAGATCACCCTGTCTCCAAATGCACACAGGACAAGTGCTCAGTTTGGCTTGCTTGTGCAGAATTAGGGGCAGTTATTTCAGCAGAGGCTGAGTTACGTGGACCCAGTAGTGACTGGGAAGCTTTGTTTGTCCAGGAAGGTCTGGCTGATCTTGTGTTTAGCCCAAATCTGTAAAACAATGAAGTTCTTCAGCATTAAGAACTTAAAGGGACACTCGGACTCTTAAAATCCCATTTTCTCCCAGCCGTGTTTGTAGGTATCACCTGCAGTTGCCTTAGCAGATGTACACTGAACCAAACCCATTGTTTCCCTTTTTTGGCTTATTTACATGTAACAGCGTTCTGCTTATTCGCAGTGTCACTGCTTTTCCCCTAGTCGTGTCTTGATCATATGACTGCTTAATTAAGCATGTGCTTAATTTTGTATAACTTACTTATTCAGGAAAGTTTCTCACTTGATTAAAATTAAGCATATGAATGTTGCATATCTGGGGTTCTAATTAGTTTTCTTGGCTGCTTGGGTTTTTTTATAAACCGTGAAGGAAGCAAATGAAGACAAAGGAAAACTGTATCTGTAAAGGTAGTTTGGGGCTTAGCAATGGCATCTGACATGGTTGTTACTTCACTGAGAACAAAAATCAAGTCAACGCTTCCTTTTAAACTGCTTAAGGATTTAAAAGCTTCAGGGTAGAATGCAGTAACTGCTTCAGACTTTGCTTTAAGGATTTAGAGCCTGATTCAAATCCTATTGAAGTCAATGGAAATCATTTAGCGGATTTCACTGGGCTTTGGATCGGGCCCTCGTAGCAAATGAAAGCCTTAACCGTGTTAAGGAGTTAAAGTCCTTAAAGCTGTTCCGGACTTGAAGTGGTTTAAGATCTTACGGTGCGTTTTCAGGTATTGTGGTATAATTCAGAGGAGCTCAACTCTTGTGAGCCAGTAGCCCCTGCGGTAGCAAAGCCTTTAGGACGCCTGTCAGGACAGCTCTACCTCACGCGCTTGTCTAGGTGAGGCCTGTGCGCAGCAAAGCTCCTCCCCGGCGCTGGGCAGCTGGGACAGCAATATTTGAAGCACGATTTTAAGATACTTTCATGGCCCCTGCTTGGGCAGGTCGCCTGGGAGGATGTGTTGGGGTGCGTATGGCTGCGTGAAGATGCATCCAGGGACAGGCTGCGGGGGGGAAAGTGGCAAAAGCCATATTAATAAAAGCCCGTTCAGTCTACTGTCCACCTTCACCGGCTGTGATGGGCAGGTCCTCCCCTGGAGACAGAGGGGCTGAGGCTTCATGGGCTGGACACTGTCACTGGTTTCTGCGTCCGGGATGTTTCTCTCCAGCTGCCCTCGGGTCTGAACCCCGGCGTTGGGCAGCAGGCCCGCGGTGGGGAGCCTCGCGCTCCCTTTCCTTTGGTACGGACCAGAGCGGGGACAGGGCAGGCAAATTTCATCTCGCCAACTCTTCCATCCCACCACTGAAATTTTGCTGTATTATTTTTCTTATTTAATCTGATGTCCTTGAAGTCTGCCTCTAGTCACAAATTTAAAGATGTTTTGTGTTCTCGGTGACCGGCACAGAATATAAGAGGACCCTTTTACAGCCTTTGATTACGTGCTATTTCTCCCTGCCTGGGTAATTGTTGAGGAGTGAGTCAGAAAGATGTTCTGATTAATTAGATATGGTATTTTAGGAAGCTTCAGACTGAAAAAGTATGGACTAGAATCTAGATTTCCCACTTATCCGCCTTAAATACTCTGACCCCGTGCTGAACTTCACACTTGCTGTATGAGTGTTTGTTTATGCGGGAATTTGCTACAGGAGGCCTTATTAGCTGGTGGTCAAGATTTTATTTTTAAATGGATCGTTAACTTGTTACATACTCAAGGAGAGTGTTGATGCATCTTTGCATAGGAATCCTTTCCTCCCTTTCCTGCGCCCGCCCTGCATGCCTATAACATGAACCTGCTTAGAGACCTTATAGATTTTCATCCATTTGTGAGAAAATAATAAATAAAAAAAAAAAAAAAAAAGCAGAGAAAAAAAAACGACCAAAGCAAAACAGGGAAGTAGCAGCAGTGGAAGTGGAAACGCATTCTTTAATCATGGTAATGGAGCAGATGCTTCAATAGCAACAGCAGCAGGTCCAGTAAGTGCTGCATCTTCTTCTTTCATCCCCCTCTAACCAGAGCTGCTAGCAACATGCCATCTTTCCTTCTCAGGATTTTGCTTCCAGGAGCATCTGCTGTGCCTCTTTCTCCTACATGCCGCAACATATGTAGCTGCATCACAAGAAGCAGCCAAGTCCTACACTAAGGTAATTTCTATTAATGATTTGTACTTGCTTAGTGGGTAAAATCCCTATCTAGGCCTGATTCATCACAGCTGCTTTGTGCTACTGGTGTGCGCAGAGGAAGCGCTATGGGAACAGACGGGTGATTACTGGATAGCCCTGGACTGACAGCAGAGCAGGAGTGCTTGGATTAAGGGAAATAACTTCAGCGAGGGTAATAAGAAGATCAGGACTCTACGTTTGTTGTAAGAGACGGTGGCCGCTGGTTTTCCATGTGAAATTCTTCTCTCTCTTGTCAGTGGCTTCATTGACAGAATCAATCATCAGCGATTTCCAATATGATTTCTAGAAGCACGTGTTTGCATACTTTAGCTTAGAAAAAACAGAAAAGGGTGGGAGGAGATAAACTCACCTCCATGGGGTATTTGGAAACTAAATGGAATCTCAGAACTTTACTCTTGCACCCACCACAACTATGCATCTAGAGTAACCCAAACGTTGGCTGTGGTGGAGCCTATGTTTTGTCATCTTTTGAGCTGGTATATTTTATTCTAAGGCCTGAAATCTCAACATTTGTGCTTGTGATCATAGAAATGTGGGCAGTTTTAACCAGCTTCTGTTCAAAGGATGACAAATGTGGAAATGAAACAGAGGTGCGGTACTCGGCACCTCCTGAGAGCCCCGTGTTGGTGTCCCTTGGTTTCAGGGGCAGCCAGAGGCTCTCGGGGAGCTTGCAGGATCAGGCCCACCCAGAATACAGTGTTTGAGCTAATATGCAAATTCTAGGTAGTGCAAACACCAACACAGTCAATTACACACAGCAAAAACATACACAACAGCCAGGAAGCCATATGATAGATATCATGTTGTGACTATGTTGTGGGACTTTCATCTTTATTGGCAAACATTTCAGGCAGCAGTTCAGATTTACATAGAATCACATATGTGCTTAAGAAAGCATTTTATCTCCCCCTTCCTTTACTGAGCTGCAGTTACTAATACCCTGCTACCAGTAAGCAATTAAGATATTTCAGGGCTCTTCAGATAATCACTCAAAATGTCAGTATCTTTTCCAAACCCCATCTAAATTTCTTGAAGTTCTAAAACTGGGATGGAAATTTCAGGCAAAGTGGCAATTCTACTTCTTTCTAAGATGAATCTGTCTGTCTTTTTTTTTCTG
This sequence comes from Chroicocephalus ridibundus, assembly GCF_963924245.1. Lineage (NCBI taxonomy): Eukaryota > Metazoa > Chordata > Aves > Charadriiformes > Laridae > Chroicocephalus > Chroicocephalus ridibundus. The sequence continues at coordinate 82,629,748 of NC_086287.1, forward strand.
TGGTGTTTTGCTGTTCTTGGTTCTTGCAAGACCCAAAAGGAGGGTGCAAAAGGAAAGCTTATCACATTGATAAAAGTCATCCAGAAACAGCCTTTTCATTTTTAAAGGTATTTAAAGCAATAGACTTATCGTCAGTGTGTTGTAATAAAAAGAATTCTGGTTTGCATTTTGTCATGTAACAGGCTTGTAACTTGGGTCACATTTCTCCAGCCTCTCTTAATTGCTTACTAATAATTCCTTAAAAAATTACTTCTGTAAACTTCCACATAACTCTTCTGAATTGGGATTTTTCAAAGGGACCAGAGGGGGTTTGCTGGTTATTGGAAGTCAGGCTCTGAATGATAGTCCTAAACACAATGAGCATTATGTAGTCTAGTAATAATTTAAATTCACTAGCAAATAGAGCAGTAAATTTTAAAATATTGCTTACATTCTCTATTCATTATATACTGTAAATTCCTAGTATCAGCTGATTTTTCATTTTCTTCCTCCATGGTTCAGTTTGGTCTTTTTAAATGAAAACATTTATGGACACTCTACTCATTGAGACACTCAGCACCTAATGAACTTGGGGAAGGCCAGAAATCCCACTGTTGTACAGAGATTTTCTCTGAAAAGTTTCCCCAAATACCACATATATCACTTTGAAAATTTCCGTAAGATTCTTTCCAAATGAACGGTATTTAAGTATTTTTACAAAGAGCAATCAAAGCATGTAGCACTTGAATTTATGTTACATTAAAGCTCCCTGATTGTGCAATAATAAAAGATGAATGTGGATTTATATTGTATGCAAATTGATTAATCCTTTCGTAGCATTGCTCAATAAAAACACTGGGTAGAATCAGAATGGTTATCTACTAGTACTGAAAGGCAAACAACAGAAGAGTTCATATAACATCCATGTGCAGGCATAATGCATACAGCACTCTTTCATCTCAATTTTAATGTAAAATATGTGCAGTGTCTGTAGTGTATGAGCAATTTAGTGTATTAGCAATTCTAGAAATGTAGTATGTGTAGTGTCTGAGCAAAAAAATGCTCAAGAACAGCAGTTGCATAGCTTGGGTAAGGACTCTCACCGTGGGGCTTCTGAAGGACGTGCTCTGAGATGGCGTTTTGCAGAGCCTTTGCAGAAGCAGCTGTTGAGGAATGCAGAAGTGTCAGCTTCTGCTTTGGGATGGCATGTCCTGGAGGGTGAGGAGACCATTCCTAGGGTGACATTTGGGGCAAATATGTAAGGCAACTTGTCCTAAAGGTTCAAGAGAATATGATCTCTACTGCCGCAACATCTGTAATTGGGGAGAAAACACGTTGCAAACAAAGACCGTAGCCTGGTGGAAGTGTAAGCCTTTTATGCACAGAAAGAGTTATCATGCCAAAATGTGCATATTTTAATAGCAAGGATCATTAGCAGCAAATGTTCTTAGCAAAATGGTTTGTTGCAAATAGAGGGCGCTGGGGCTCCTCAGGTGTCCTCAAATGTGCATTAGATTGTGTTTGCAAACCTTTTTTCTGGTTCACTGTACTGATCAAAGAGCGGTGGATCCGGAGAGGAAGGTAGCATCTCTTTGTATGATTAAGATGTATTAGCTGGGAGAGTTAGACTAGGATTAAAACAGAGGCATTCACATTTACTCAATTAAGTGATCTTGGCCAGCCATCTCCCAGTTCAGTAAGTCACTTAACAGTGTGTTTGAATGTTTGTCCAAATAGGATGCGAGTGTGAGTTCAGCCTATGTCTCTCAGACCCAACTTCAGTTATATTATGAATTCCTCCAACAAGAGCACCACTTTGTAACGTGTTCCCACCTTGCACGGAGGTGGCTTGCTCTGTGTCTGGGCCTCCTGGGTGCTGCCGCAATATAAAGCTGTACAATAATCCTCGAGCAATAACTGCCTCCGATCAGGCAAAATATGCAGGGATAAATACAGCAAAAGCAATGGTATGAAATGAGTTTGAGATAAGCAATACGGGACTGTCTGAAGCAGGCATCCTGGTGTTTTCCTCCTACCCCTCTTTAAGATCTTTGTTTCAAAGGTCTTCATACTGTTCTCTTCCTCAGTGTGAAAAAAGTGTGTCCAGATGCAGTTAGTTGGCTAAAAGGCAACATGCAACCAGCCCTGGTGCTCATGCCAGTCTCAGAAACGTCCCATGCTCTTCCGTTTCTCCATTTATTAAAAAGGAACACTGAAGTTCAGACATCTCCAAAGCCCTAGCGATGCTTCATTCTTGAATGGTTTTATTTTGTTTCACACTTCCTATGTTGAAGGTGAAGTAGAAATTGGTCTCTATCTATGAGAATTTTTGGAGCTGATGCCTCTGTGCTTTAAACCCTGGGGCACGTCTGTCCTCGGGCACTGGGCTGGCTGGGTGGGAGCTGTCAGGACCCCACTTGCCTCCCAGTAGCAGATTAGTGTAAGGGGGGTTGGGTGGTTTTATACTGGAGCTGGCTTGGGTCTGACTAGCTCAAAATCTGAATAGCAGATATGTGACTGCCAGGGCTTAGCCATGTGAACACCTGGCCACAGAGTTAAGGTGATACCCTAACAGGCCATGGGAAATAATAAAGTGAGCCTGATTATCCCCAGTTAATTGCTCATTACTATAGTTTATGCCAAAGTATTACAGGGAGCTTTTTATACTGATCTACTTCTGTTTTCTTATTTGCTTATTTAAAAGTAGTAAATTCATATTCGTTCACACAGCACAATGCTTTTTTTTGTCATAAAATAAATAAGTCAGCAAAATATCAGCATTACAAAGTGATATTATTTTTCCTTTGAAGGCTCACTTTACACGGCATGTCATACTAGAGACAGTGCTGCTTTCAGATGATATTATGATTTTTTTTTCTTTCTCCCACACTTTTCATTCCATTTTGGCTAAAGTTAATGGAACTGCATGTTAATACCCCTATTACTGGCCTTTTTGTATTTCATCTGCCAGTCTGTTTACTCTTCCAGTGAGTGACAACAGAGGACGTGATAGAAGTATTTATGGTAATGAATGGTCTAGAGGAGGCCACCTGCACGCCGCCTTTCACCCCTCACCATAACACAACATCAGAGACTTGCATGCATTAGCTTGAGCAGGATTAATTGTGCAGGTCCTTTGCGCATCCCATGGGCAGCGCTTGGCCGTTGGGTCTCGCTGGGAAAAGGCCCAACCTGAACATCTGTCCTACCAGTAAAATAGCGCAAAGTGGACCCCTCCAAGGCACGGGGCTGGTGGCAAGGCACTGGCGTGGCATGCTGTGGTTTATCTTTGAGGCGGGGAGCGCAGGCAACGCGGGAGCCCACAGAACGTCAGGGCAGCGCCAACCCATTGAAACTAATCGCTTCATGGGAAAATACAGCTTAGTGATAGAAGACAAATTCACTTGCTGCAAACCCTTCGTGTTTGACAGGAAAAGCGTGCTTCTCTTTAGGACTCTAAACAATGAGTTGAGAAGCCTTTTATAATTAACACTTTATTAAAAGATCCTAGATAAGGAGGAAAGCCATTGTCAGAGTGCGTGCCGTGTCCTTGGTAGGCGCCTGGCTACATGTACATCATTTCCTCATACAAATCCTAAAGCTGAAAAAAGATCTATTTAACCCATCGATTCCCTGAATGATGTCTTATGTGCTTTAGCACACCTGTGTTGCTTTAATAGCACTACAAGCAAATCTTCTGTAATTTTAGCCCTAATTCTACAAATTCTACAAATGGTTCACCTGTGGGAGAAGTGGGAGCCTGGGCTGTGTCCTGAGCGGAAAGTAATACTAGGGATGTTTGCGTAGTATTGATTTCTGGTAACTGCATTAATTTGAAATAATCTTGGTCTCGTGGACGATCTCTAAAGAAATATTTATAGGAAATATTTTTAAAATGAAGTATTTTTTTTATTTTTCACGTAATTTAAAAAAAAATTTCCAGGTCGGTTTTGCGGAGAACTGAATAGAATGAGCTTATCTGAGTTTCTGAACTTGGGAAAACTATGTGTGTAAGGAAGCAGACAGCAAACAGCACTTATATGCAAAGCTCAGTAGTATTTTTGGGCAGTGTTCCCTGTCTAATATGTACACAAAAGCCAAGTGGTCACAGAGTGTTCTGCTTCTGGAAGGTTCCCCTGTGCTCTCGCATCCCTATGTGAGAGCAACCATAGTCAGTCATCCTAAAGAACTGGCTTCTGTAGCAAATAAACATATTTACATACTGAGAGCTGAAGCCACCACATCAAAGACCCAGCTGAGGTCAGGTGCCTGTTCATTTCAGAAAGGTATACTGGATGCTGTCACTGAGGCTGTGAACACTTTACATCTATAAAACATCAGTTATAAAAGCGTGGAGTATAAAGCTTTCAATTTAAAGGCTAGTAGCAGATTCCTCACTTTCTGATCACCTCCCTCCCCCACAGGCATGCTCACGCTCATCCTTCTGCAAGCCAAACAAGCAGGGCTTCTGCTCTCATCTCCAGCTTGGTAGACCAAAGCCTCAGCTGACCAAAGCTGGTACCTTAGGGCCAAGGCTCTAGATTTTTCCTTCATCAAAAAAATTATCCAAGCCACCCCTCTCCCCTTCAACGCCTCGCTCGGCATGAACGCCGTAACCACCTGAAACGACGCCAAGTCGATAATACCGATACGCTGTGCATTTCAGAGAAAGATCAAGAAAAAGCAAATTCTGTGGTTGATTGCTCTAAAGTAAGATTAAATCTAGAAATATCAAAAGGCTGATGACCTCACGGGGATGGGGTAATGCCTAAAAGATATGACATTTCTATGCATTATTGAATACCATGCATGTTTGCTCATCCCTTTAAAAGTGTAGGAGCCATGCAACACAGGACATTTGCCACTAGTTGTAAAATTCCTGGAAATGCAAAGAAAAAAGAGAAAAAGTTTCTCTCTAAATGAAAAAAAAAATAAAAAATAGGAAGTTGCTTCTTTTTGCTAAGTCACTGCTTTCTGTGGCTTTTTGATCCATTTCTGAAAGGATTGGCAGTTCAGTTGGTAATTAAACAGTCTCTGGAAGAACACAGGCCTTTTGGAGTGTTTCGAACAGTCTCTCTGTTTTCACCTCTTCTCAGGATTTCTTTGAAGAACCAAAGCCAAAGATGTATTTTCAAAACACATCTCAACTTTGTGAGTTGCAGACAGAAAGATCTAGATGACTTTTGTTGCACATTGGGTACTCCATGCTGTATAGTGCTCAGACATGTGGAAATGTTGCTGAATGTCCTTTAGGTTCTGAATTATTTTGTTGACTCCATTCAGGAGCTGAAGACAACATCTTGAATACTACTTAGCCAGTAGTTTCTAGGTCAGTATTTTTTCAATTCTTAATGAAAAAGAGGGAAAGGCGTACTGTGTTTTAGCTGTTGCTGCGTAAGCGTGTGAAATCCAAACTGGAATTGCAGGACATTGAATTGTTGATTGCAATATATTTCAGAAAAGAAGCGTCCTAATGTGCAACGTTATTTTTAGTTCAACAGGAACAATATATAACCTTACCTGTTTAAACAAAATTACTTCATTTTTTGCTTGGAGGTGCTGTAGTCATTTAGGATTGAATTCTCAAAAGGTCTAAGCATTGGTCTCTGGCTGCTCCCTGTGAGCCCTGGGGTGAACTCATTGGCTTCAGTGGTGGCAGAGTCGCAATGCTGCAGCTTTTCAGGGTCTTTCTAACATTCATGTGCTCTTAGATTTGGAATACGAGTGGACTGGTGGATGCTCAGGGTCCACAGAAAGTAATTTCTCAAGCAGGTAAAAAATACCTGCAGGTACCACCCAGACCTGGTGAAAATTCCCTTTTGCTTGTTCTGCTTTACTGGGCCACACCAGACTCCAAAAAGTCCTCATGAGCTCTTTAGGGAAGACCCATGGGGAAGCAAAGGTGGAAAGGTTAGTGCTGGTCCTTGGCATAAATGGAATTTCGTCGGTAACTATCTAAAAGTTGTTTCCGAGGTTTTTTTGAATGTAGCCTCAGCTATGTACAGTCATCTGTTCAGCAAGTTCAGCAAGGATATAAACAACCTGGAAGCATATCTGTATTTTGCAAAGAATTTTGAGTGTTCTGAAAAAGACTCATTAGGAACATTCCCGTTTATATAAACCCCCATCCACTGCACTATGATTTAATTGTACTTGCAGATTTAATTGTACTTGCAAATAATTAAACAAATCCACAAAATGTTTGCATTACATTAATTTACTTCACTTGGCCCTGCAATACTAGAACCATAATTACTTACATATTTCCCTTTACTATTTTCTAACCCCTCTTTGTAAATTGTCAATAAGCATTCTGGAGACAGTTGGATTAAAAAAAAAATACCGAGCATGTGTCTGATTAATATTTTAAGACCATGAGGATCAAATCTAAAAACGTGGTGGTTTTTTTTCAGCAAGTTCAAATTAACTGATAAAGCTGTACAGTGTGTATTCAGAAGCCCTTTTTTAATCGTTGAGTGATATATAATACATAAAATGCAACCACCTGTATATTAATTACAAAATAAGAAGGCGGGCTTTGATTTGCACTGGTGGGGTGGCCATGGAGCAAGCAGAAGGCGTGCTCAACACCTCGACTGTACAATGAATGGTCATGTCAGGCAGATGTCCTTCACCTGCTGTCACAGGCACTGGCATGGGGGCATGTGGTGGCCCCAGAGCCACTTCTCCTCCAGCCAAGCTGGCAGTGATGGTGGGGGCTGTCCTGGCAGCTCATCCAGCCTCCACTGTCAACAGGGGTGGGGTGGTGTCAAGCTAATGCCCCCCTTCCACCGCAGCTGCCAAAATAGGCTTTTATTTCTGACTTACATAATTTCTTGAGTTATTAGGAGGGAAGAAAGAACATAATGTTGCTTCTGCACTCTCAGGTTTACCATGGTGCCATGGGGCACTGAGGCTTTGCTCGCTCGCAGCAGGCACCAACCCTCCTCCAGCTCCACTTGCAGGTGCTCCCACACAGGGCTGCGGGGTCCCTCCTGTCCTTCAATAGGCATAAGCCCCTCCATGTTAGCAACAGGGCAATTCCCCATGGGAAGAGATCCCTTTTCTCTGAATGTCTAGACATGAAGGGTGATATACGGAAACTCCTTAACCCCTCCCTTGAGGTTTTTGGTCAGGGTGGGTAACTACATGGCTTGTGGTCCAACCTTCTGCATAGTGACAAGGTGAATTCAATGTTTGAAGGTGTCATGCTTTTTCACTTTCTGTTTCTAAAAAGACGTCTAAGTCCCAGTTTTCAGAGAAGCATCTATCCCCATGACCCTACTGATGTTAATTTGTGGTCCTGTAGTCTCTTACCAAAGGACTATCAGCAAAACCTCCTCCACTTTCCTCCATTAGAGTTGTGCATTGTCTTCCTGCAGCCATTGGTTCCCACAAGAGGCTTGAGAAGAACTTGCCCATTCAGTGACCAAGACCTGAGAAGAACCACCTCATTGCTGTAGGACCCATATTTCACCTGAAGTAACTGGTGGGTTCTTGGTTCCCCAAGGCCCTATTCCTCCATGTTATACACTGTTAAGTAGCTGTCATGTTCCACCCCGGAAGAGAGTGCATTTCAGTGATGGGTGAACTAATTCTTATTCTTTCTGCTTCATTGATATAATGGGGTGTCATTAATCTTTGTAAAGTCTTTGGAGGTTGTCATATGGGAGATGGTGTCCAAGTGACAAATATTAAATTAATTAGGACTAGCAGCATTCTGTTTCTTTAAAAAAAAAAAAAAGGAAAAAAACCACCAACCTGAATTGCCTCTGTAGTGGCTATTTATTGGTTTTGTGAGTGGCACTGAAGGATCTGTACAGAGTAGGATCACGTCAGAGAACAGTGATGATCTGAAAGGTAAAACTATCCTTTGCTGATAAACTTTTGCTGCCATCAGTTGAGGAACAGTTCATTCTCTGCACTAAATTCAAAACCATAATCCCTTAGGGAAGAGGCTAGTGCATTAAGGACAGTGCATCCATCAAATGTACCACCCAGTCCCCTCAAGCTTTTTCTTTTTGGAATGGCAAGATTTATGGGATTTCTGCCACTTAGTACCTTACAAGAAAAAAACAGTGTTAAAAAAGGACACAAAGCTGCCAAGTTTAGCATAAAGCCCTACCAGCTGTCCTGGCTTTTGACACAATCATGCACCAAAGCCTCCAGAAAGAGCATTCCTAACTTTCTCCTGGTTAGGCCAATCCTCAAGTCTTTCCCTTGGCAAAATCAACATTGGAGATGAGAGAGGATTTACCTGGGTAAAGACACCAAGATTTGCTCAGGGATTTGTAGGAGTATTTGGGAGTATCCTGGTCACGTTGCTAATGGAGGGACAGCTAGCAAGGGCAACGGTGCTAGTAAGTCCGTACTCGCCATTTGGCCGGTTGGGTTGCTGCAAATGTTTTGAGACCCGGAGGGTTGATGGGCAACCTTAGCTCCAGAGACCTAGGAGCTTTCAAAACAAATTTAGATGCCACCCACAGCAACCCTTCTTATTGCAGGGTTAGAGGACTTAAAGGAAAGCTACAATTATTTAAAGTATATGGCTGGATTTTTTCACAAAAATATCTTTGGATATTTCTCTTGACATTTTTTTTTTTGTGCGACTCTGAAATTTCATTTCACATATCTTAAGGGAAACCTTTGATTGTCCAATCAGAACAGAAAAATAAAAGCATGCCTTGCATTTAACTTTATCAGCCAGCATAGTATCAGGCAGTAACGCCTTCATTATAGCAATCTGAGTACTTCCTGAATAATTCAGAAGTGCCAAACAGAAGACTTGTTGCTTGGATGTGCTAATGAAAATATCAAGGGAATTAATTAACAGTCAATTATATCAATTTTAGATTTGGACATTGATTATGACGCTAAAAGCAAAATCTACATTCTTTACTATACATAATTCCTTACTTCTGAGTGCTATAACTCAGCTTAATAATTCCAGTCAAAAGTGTAAAGGAAATATGAATTTGGACTATTTTTTTGCTCTTCCTCCCTCCTTTTCAATATGCTTAAGATAAATAAGATAAAAGGCATGGTAGAAACGTATGTGTACATCCTATAACCGTGGTGAATCAGATTTTGCTAGTTTGTGCTTTGTAGTAACATGTTTTGGGAAAAAGACTTTGAATTCAGGGGATAATAAAAATACAATATGGATGTGTATATTTATATTTTCAAGTTCATTTCTAAACCGGAAAAAAATTATTTGGTATTACTTGATATTTTAATATATCAGTTTTTTAGAAGGGAAATTCTGGTATTTTTTAGCACTCCACAAACAGCAAAGTTTATCTAGAAATGTTTTGTAAAACTCCACGTGTGCTTTAAAAAAAAAAAAAAAGAGACCATTTTCTGATCTTTGGCGTTAGAGGAAAGCATTTCATTGAGATCAGTTTTTGCATGATTTGGCACGAGTTGTCTAGACTGGTTTATGAAAAATGACAGCTAGTGGGAAAGTAATTAAAAATGTATTTTGCTGAAAGCAAAAGTATTTTTGGAATCTATAACAACCATCTTTAATTTGCCAACCATTTCCACAATTATTTTATATTAACTGGAGGATTTTGTATTCTAGAAAATATGTATATTGATAGCTGAGCATTGATAGCTTTCTGGTTTGATCTTATCACAAGCTCTGCTCGTGTAACAAAATGGCAAGAGCTGAAAAAGTGATCAAATAGTACATTCAAATCTCTGTGGCATCCTTTATGAATTATTACGATTGACAGTAGATGGTGATAGGACTCTCTTCCATGGATGAAACATTCCAGTATTTTGGCTGGAGCTGAAGGAAGCGTTGCTTTACTTAAAGCTAATATACTTCTTCAGGTTTGAATGTAGTAAAGCAGTGTCCCCAGCTGAAAAAAAACATCCCAACAATGCAAAGGTCTGATAAATTCATAATCTGGACTCAAAGCCATGTATTATGAGACAGGTTCTTCTCAAATAATGGAGGAGCTGAACTCTTATTGCCAGTGCTGTAGAGCCCTTGGTATATTACTTGGGAAATTATTGCTAGTATCAGAATAATTAGGTTCCCCCCTGCACTTCGTTGAATCACTCTCCTTCTGCAACCTAGGGCAGCCAAGATCTTCTTGTAAGTTATTTCCGATAATTTTTGGGGTGTGAGCAAGTCCAGGGTATGGCCCTGCACTGGGAGGTCAATGAGTTAGAAACCAGCATGGAAATGTCTGAGCATCACCCAACACTGGGCCTGATCCTTAGTATTGTTTTCAAATAAATGTTCACTAATTGCATAGTAAGATTTAGTCTCAAGAGGATACTATTTGCTTTTGCAGGTGATGATGGGTGAGTGTGGGGCCTTGGGATGGGCAGGTGAGACGAGGGTTTCCCATGCACTCGGCCAAACCCAGTCCCTTCCCAAGAATGGCGCAAGTAATTCATTTCAATGCATTTATTATGTTGGTGTAAATTTATCATTCTCAGGTTACATTCCTGATTCAATATTTTAGAGACGAGAAATCAAATCTGAAAGACAGCAGTGGATGCGTTATCATTTATTTTAAAGCTGGAGATTAAGTCAAAGTATTAATAACAATAAACTGATGCCTGAAAACATGCTTGATAGTCCATTGATCTCTACCTGTCATTCATTGCTCCCTGCTATTCTTGGTGAGCGCGTTATTTATCACACTGTCATTCTCCTATCAAGTATCCATTCCGTACTGGATCCGTGGTTAGAAGTCCAGAACCAGCTCTCTTATGAAGAAATTCAAGTATCGTTTCACCATGATGGGTACCCCTAAAAGCTACAGAATAACTAACTTTGTATGCTGTGTTTTTCTAAGCTGTATTCTAGTTTTGAATGATACTGAGAACTCCCTAAACATCTATGTTTCGATATAGGGAATTATAGTTAGCATACAGCCCTCGGTGAAGCGGGTGCATTAATGTTCTCTCCTTCAGCCATGTGAAATCCTGGTTAGGATACCTGCAATAAACTCCTAAAACGTGCTTTGAAATCCTCAGTGAAGAATGTTTCACTGATGGATTGGCCAAGTGCATGGTAACTGCCCAGCTGTGCGAGAAAGGCTTTACCTCTCAAACATTCATCAGGGCCATTGCCATGGACCACACCTCCCACGTGCGGGACTACAGTGAGCTGTCTTCCCATTTATGTCCATAAAGTTCTTGCGCACAGTTGATAAAAAAAGACTCCAACAAAGCAACTTTAGAAATGTAAAATGGTAATCTGCCTCTGACATTTCATACTGAATATTAGAGCTGTTTCTTTTCTTGCCCTGCCTGTTAACTACCCACCTCTTCCCTCTGGTGTTGTGTCCCACTGTGTGCAAGTCTCACAGACCTTCAGCCTCTTCTCCTCTGTGGTCCTGCCTCGTAGGTTTTCATTGCTGCCTTATCTCAGAGCAACATTTTCTCCTTCGTTGATATGCATAGTCAGACATAGTTAATCCATGCTTATCTTATCCATACATCTAAGTATCCCACAGATTTAAGGAACACCAATAGTCAGTTCTATAAGGGACAACAGGCAACTCTCAAACTTTCTGCAAGGTTTTGGTGCTCACATAAACTAGTAAATGCAGCTCACAATTTATACCTGTGATAGGACCCCGAATTCTGATCTCAGTGGCTTTGTGTCTGGACAGACTTGGAGGCAAAGGTCTGAAATCAGTGAAATGATCGTAGGTTTGCACGGGTATAACTGACAGATTGTGTCCTCAATACTCATGATCTTTCCTCTGGCATTAGCTAAATGTGTATAATAATTTATGTTGTCATTTAAATTTAAAAGAGACTTTCTGGGCGGCACTATTTTGTCTGTTAAATCTTGCGAAGCACACCTTGAACTGCATTTTAATATGAATAGGTAGCTAATGCTGATCACAGAAAAACAGTGTATAACGTGAGAAGAACCAACCAAAAAAAGTCCTGGGTTGTACACGAGCTGGAGTTTGTGAATGATTTTTCCAGTGCAAAGCATATTGTACTAATCCAGTTTTGTGTGAAATGTTCTTAGGATAAGCTCCTATCAACTGACCCGCCAGTTGTGTATGATATATACAGAGAGGATATTAGTTATGGATTACAGGCATCTTTCTACAAAGCATTTTAAGTCCTGACAATTGCAAGACAGCGGCTATTGTTCTATATTGCCCTCTTTGACCAAGCCCGCCTCGGGATTAGTAAATGCCCCTCTTGGAGCTTCAGTTGCTCAGTCCAGTGCCGAGGTGCAGATGACCGGGCAGATGTCCTCAGCAGTGGTGGGACAGCAACTCTCGCCGAGGCTGACAGAAATCACCCCAACGCACCTAGACCTCTTAGCGTGTGAAACGAAGGTGTTTGTCGCGGCTGGGATTTCTATGTAACGCCGGGGATGGTTGAAGCACAGTCGCTTAGAAGTGGTTGGGTTGGTGGTAGCTCTCCCCGTGGGGTGAAACCAGAGGGTACCGACCCATTACAGATCCAGCTGGAGAGCCACCCTGCCTTTCAGCCCCACCGCTGGGGAGTGCGGTTTGAAAACCCGTCTGCCGCGTGGGAGAAGAGGCGGGGGAGAGTGTCACCTTCACCTCCTGTGACAGGCAGGGGACGGGCGCAGGGAGGCAGCATGCCGGCGGCGCTAGGGCTTCTCTGGGGGCTTCAGGGGCTCTGGTGGCTGCAGAGCCGTGGGCAAGGAACGGATGTCAACAACTGGAGCTCCTCCACCATCCCCAACCTCTGTGTTTCTCATTTCCCTATTCCAGCTCCTCCCCGCCTCTCTCTCCTGCCTTATTGGAGTCATTAATGAGGGTGTAAGCCATCCCCTTACTAGACAGGCATACATTTTGGGCTTGATGACCCTGATCCTCCTCATGCTCAGCCTATCTCCTTTCAATTGTTTCATCAGCTGCGTGACTGCCGGCTCACACCTGACAAGTGACAAGTCTCAGGCTCCTGCTGACTAGATAATCAAAGTCTTGTCAGAGCTGTCAATACCCTGCAGATAGGAGAGGACAAAGAGAGGAAAGGTTTCTACAGAAACCACTGCCTTCAAAAAAATACTGTCGATTCTTCTTACAGAAATCACCTGTTTGTTTCAAAACATTATTTATTACTGAAAATATGGTCTCTGCAGAACAAGCATGTAAGCGGAATAATGACAGCGGCTTTTAATGACATAGCCCTCCAAATCCGTCGGCCGCAACATTTTGTTGGGAATTGTTTTGAATCCCTGACTAAAGGGAAAATATTAATATTCAGCAGTCATTTAACCTTCCTGAAGAATTTAAGGGTGATCATTTCAAGCACAACCATAATTATCGTTTGATAAAAAACACATTTTTTTTTTTTAAAGCAAAGAATGCACAAGTATGTTCTAGTCTAATATTGCAGACCAAGGTTATTTATGATCTCTTCCAATTTTGGAACATTTTCAAATGCAGATTTGATTTAAAATGTTAATTAAAGCACAGGGCCAGTTTTTTCCCGTATTTACAGAACTCTAAATCTGCAGTCTACTGAAGTTGATGAATTTCATCTGGGTTTCACTAGCACAAGAAAGTGTCATATCTGACACACAGTTATTTGGATATTCTAACATATTTACAGTCAAAGTATGTGTTAATGTTTTGAGACTTTGGGACAGACAGATGTTATGAATGTGATGGATTCAAGAGATTTTTTTTTTTTAATACTTTGTGTATTAAAAAATAAATGACCTTCTGTTTGAAAGATAGCTATGTCTGGAGAATAAAACGACACTGGTTTTCACAGCTGAAAGTCCTTTAAAATAATATCGGAGGTGAAGTTTCTGAAGACCTGGTGACTATGTAATGTGTACCATTTACTGTAGCACCAGAAACAAAGTAGTGGGTCTGGCCTGCTGCTGAGAGAAAGACGTATGGCATTGCTTGCCTCCGAAAAAGAGGTCTTTAAGCAGAGTTTTCATCAGCACTTCTCATGGGCTTGCCTTCAGTGCCACTTCCAGATAGCTCACGTTTTGAAAGAAGCGCCACACTTCAGTCACTCCCCAAGCCCTGCGTGCAGCACGGTCCTCTTCTCATCGCTTTTATGCTATTTATTTTTATTAGGAATGGCTTTGTTAGACACAAGCCGTTATCTGTCTGAGCTGTGTTCAGCTGTCAAGCCCCGGCTGCCTTTGGCTGCTCGTGTCGGCAGCCAGCATTAGACAGCAGAAGGTGGCAAGAAGACCTGGAAGCTAAAGCTTGTTAGATCCCTGGGGTGCTGCTGCCGGCGCCTGCGGGTTTGCTGGAGAGGCTGGTGCATGAGACACAGCCGGAGGCAGGCAGGCAGCCAGGGACACCCCACCAGCAGCTCCCGGGGGGGCTCCTGTGCCACCACCACCCTTGGGTTGCTGCACCAGGGGATGAGGCGGGCGGGTGTAATGCTGATACCCTGGGAGCACCCACCCCCAGGGGGTTGCCCGCCTGCTGATGGTCAGACTGGGGGTTTTTAGGGCTGCTCAGAGACCCTGAAGATATTGTTGTGTTTGCTCCTGCTCCGCTTGGTGTGGAGCCAGTGTTTGGACACGAGTGCTGGAGGTAGGAGAGCACCAGGGGTGGTTGTCTTGGGGCCGGCTCCCGCGCACAGCAGTGGAGGAGAACAGCAGGATCCCTCCTGTAGCCCGAGCTGTGGTGGGCACCTCTGGAGTGAGGGAGGAGGATCAGGAGCTGGGAGGCCCTGGGACACTGTCCCAAGCAGTGTCCAGCCCCACCGGGCAGCTGTTGGTTCCTCTCAGTGGCTGCTGGCAGAGCTCAGAGGAAGTTTTCAGAGAGAAAGTTGTTTTATTTTTTTTTTTCCATCAGAAAATGCCGATTCGTCAAAAGCGAAACATTTCATGAAAACATCTGGCTTTCAATGAATCTTCCCAGAGAACCTAGCCTGCTAAGCAGATTTTCATTGTAAATCTGTCTGGTTTCCTGCCAGGTCACCTGCGTGGCTGGGTGGCTGCCTGCCAGCACTCGCGGCTCGAAGGTAGCCACAGCCGAAAGCCTGCCCCGCATCCCAGACCTCGGCTTTCCGGATTTACATCTGCATAGGAAGACCCTGTCCCCGAACACAAGGAGACTCCCAGGCAGACCCCCAGGCTTCCAGCAGGCATGGCTCTGGGCAGCTCTGATGGATTTCCAGTCTGTGAAAAGTTTAGGGAAAAACGGGAAATAAAAGGGAAGGGGGGAAAAAAAAAAGAAAAAAAAAAAAACGGTGGTTCTGAATCTGAATGGAAACTGATTTCAAAATGCTGACGCTTCCCACAGACCACAAATTCTGAATTTTGGCAGTTCCCAAATGCCAATAGTTAGAAACAAGCTAGCGAGGCTCAGATGTAAGATGTGGGATACGGGAAACCAGCTTGATGCTTCCAGGTTAAATGCATTTATGCATACCATATGGGAACAATCCTATTTGTGTGACATACGTATTTTTAACCACGAAGCAACTGTAAGTGATATCACTGGACTTAAGCATTTATTTCATTAATGTTATTTAAAGTAAATAAAAGTTATATGGGCCAGCTTGTAGCAAATACTTCTTTTCTATATAATTCTTAAGCCTCAATAAATACCTTTTAAGTAATCTGATTTTTGTGTTTAGTTAGCATACAGTGCATGTCCTGTTAAATCCTGATTAAATACATAATTAGGTGTATTTAAAGTACTTAATTTAAAGTATTAGCGCTTATTTAGACAATAGTTTTCTTATTAAGGGTTAGTTTATTTGTTAATCAAATGTCACTTAACATGTAGAGTGGGTGGAAAAGAGTAATTGTATGATTTACTTGAAAGAAAGCTGTAGACAAAGTAGGTGGCAGAGAGTAAACAAGAAACTGTTTGAATGAAGATCACTATTATGTGCCTGTTTCTAATTTTATCCATCTGCCTCGAGGAAAGAAACTGAAGGGAAGGGAGAGGACGGAAGACTGGAGCCTGTGCTGGGTTAGGCAGCTCAGCGGTGCTCGGCCTTATTGCGGGAATTTTTAATTCCCCTTATCTTTCCTGAAACAAAGTTTTCACTGTGAAACTGGTGAAAATGTTTTGTTCAAGCTGTTGCATTCCCTGTTGGTGAGACGTGGCCACTTCCACCATGTTTGTCCCTGTGTCGTCCCCGCAGCTCGCTGGAGAGAGCTGGCTTTTAACACCATTTGCGTTTGGGCTCTGTGACCCTGCGACAGTTTAGTCGCATTGCCTGCTCTTGGACAGGCAGTACTGTGAACACTTACTAGATAGAAAAGTTTAAAAAGGTCTCTTTTCCAGAACGTTGAGGTCTTGGAGCTGTTCTTTGTTTTGGGTTTTGCAAATATTCTCATTTGTGTTCTGATTGGTTTTGGTTTTGACCATAAGGTAAAAACCAGCTGCATTAAAAAATCATATCAGAATGGTTACTGAAATTTTGGATTAAATTGTCTGCGACTTTCCTCGATAAAGCAAAACTCTTGTTTAACATGGCCTGTCTTTGATGCCTTTGTTTATGGTAGTGTGACAAGCAGCCTTTCCCTTAGCACGGCATCGCTGTTTTCCCTTCCTTTCTGAGTCTCAGGCGGTGGGAAAAGCCTCAGAGCTGATTGTGGCAGCAGTAAATGCTGATGAAGCTTCAGCTCCTCTGAAAGGTGGGAGCTGCGCAGCAGCGAACGGAGCTGCAGCCCTATTCCCCAACCCCGCGGGCTGCCTCCGCGCTCCGGGGGATGCTCAGCGCTCCTCCTGCTTCCCAGTGGGATGGTGAAGCAAAGAGATGGGTAGGTCTCGTGTCACTTGTTAATTAATTGATTCTCTGCATCATCCGGGAGCTAAACAGCCCTATTTCCAAATCCAGAATTTTCAAATTGCATTTGCAACATGCTGAGACATCTCTCTGGCAGCACACAAGGTCCTGACATCCAGGGTTTTGTGGGACTTCTGAAGCTTCCCCTATCATTAATTTGTCCTGCATGGAAAAGGCATGGGGTAATGACAGATGTGAGGATGATATGGCACTGAAGCAGAGAATTATTCAGATGTAAAGTTTAGCAATTTATTTTTTCTTTAGGAATTCTCTTTGTGGACTGCTTGGTGATTGTGGAACTCACACAAAATCAGAAATATTTGGCTAAGTTTTTGTTTCCTTTTCAGAGAAGGGTAGAATGTAATTGGAATTTGATCTATAGCATGTACTTTTGCTGCTTGTAAATCTGGTAGTTAGCACGTCAAAAACCTTTCGTCAGTTGTTTCAAGGTTTTACTCAGAATTGAGTGGGTCTCCCATAATATTCTGGGGAAGTTTGTATTGAAATCTCTTTCCAAGAATTAGTTGGGCTATCTGCAGGTTGTGTGAAGAATGCCAGGCCCTGCACAGTGCCAAAACATGATAACGGACACGCTCCCAAGGGGGCTGCTGTGGCAGAGGCTTACTGTGTCTTCCTCTGAGGAAAGATGAGCAAACTTAAAGGTTTGTGTTTTGACACGCAGAGGATATGTATTTTTGCGGAAACATCGTGACAGTTATATACAAAATGTTAATGGTCTATTAAGGCAGGCACGGTGACTGTGAGGTGGTGCATATCATCGTTTCTGTCTTGTGTAGAGTAGGTTGTGCCTTCTCTGGGTTGAGAAAAGTCTGTATCATCTAAATGATACCGCTGATGTTGTCTTGTGTGACTGCTTCGGTTCATGTGTGGTGGAACAGCCCTAAATGAATAATTCACAATGAACCATGTGTCCAGTTGATTTAGACTCTTTTTCTGTTAATTGTGTTCAAAGCTGGCTTTATTGAATAGGTAAGCAATTATTTAATAAGTATTTATTTCCCTTTCCTGTGCCAAGAATCCTGCCCTGCTGCAGAATCACTGGCAATGGTACAGCGCGTTCTGGATCGTTACTGCTTTTTCTGGACTCCTCGTGGTCTCTGACCCCCTCCTCTGTGCCTTGGGGTATTGTAGCCCCTGTGGTCCTCTCCTCTCCTGCTGCAGAACTTCCTCCTGCTGCTGTGAAGTGATTGCCAGGTACTGTACGGAGGTGAAAATTGGCGCAATACTCACTAAGCTTTTGGCATTGATTGTCTGGTTGGCATTCGTACTGGCAGGTATTTTTCTGAAGCTGGTCAAAAGTTTCTTAATTGTATGAGCCTCATGCCCTTCTGGGACTGCTTGACCTAATGGTCTCTAGTAGAGACCAGCTTTCTTCTACTCTGTATTTGACTGTTTTCGTAGGTTAGTGGGATTAATTTATCCATGAGAAATGAGGATGATTGAGAAACACCGTTGCTTCAAGGTCTTGCCAAGTTTTTTTTTTAATATTCAACAATAAAAGCTGACTTGTGGTTTATTATTATTATTATTATTACCATTATTACCACCATTATCAGTATCATTATTATTATTTTAAAAAGCACGAATGGAGAGAGGAAACTCCAAAACAAGGCTTTCTGGCATGTAGGAGACCCAGCTTCAGGTTATCCTGCTGGATTTAGGACCTCCTATTTTATGTACTTGCTGAGAGCACTGGGCTGTAACCCCTCCTTCTCCATCCCATCTCTGAGATACTGTCCCTAAGGATACTGACAGGTTTGCAAGAAACGCATAATTTGTATTACATTGCATTCTTCAATGGAGAAATTTCACTGAAGAGTTCTCACAATCAGCTTTTGATTTACACTTCGATCGTTCCTTTCCCTGTCCCAAAATATTATTTAGACAGGAGTTTGGGTCATGACTCCTTGCAGAATTCGTATTTAATATTTCCTTAATATAGAATCTAAATTATTTTTGGTAATCTATGTAAAGATTATGTATAATACAATTAATTGATATAAGTGGTTTCAATTCTCCTTAATATGACAAATCTCTAGTGTGAAATATTCTTAGTTAATGATCAACATAAAATAGATAGAGTTCATTTTTAATGCAAGTACAAGATTCGAATTAATTTGTAGTTAGAGCAGAGTTATTAAACTGTATAATATATACACACATACATTCCCTTCTTTTGTTTTTAAAGCTTTTCACATTCAGCAGATATGATGAAACGGCTGGGACCTTTCTAGCTAAATTCTTTTTCTTTTCCATACTGAACCACTAACAGACATTTATTTGGGGTTCCTCCACAAGACATCGATACTTCTCGGTGCTCATACTCCCATCACTGACTTGCATTTTGGTTTGCAGTGCCTCGTGTTTCCAGTTGATACGAATTGTTAGGTGTGTAGGGATGAACTGTTGGCCTGATTTCCACCTGCCACAGAAGTACCTTCTATCTCTGAGACTCTGTTGGTCTCAGCATGGTGTTGCTGAAGGTTGGTCCACATGCAGAGGTGAAATCTCTAGCAGAGTGCAGCAGGCATGGTAGGTTTGCACAGACTAATCTACCTTAAGCAGAGTTTTAATGCGAGCAAAAGAGAGCACACAAGACTACTGGTAAGGGATTAGCATAAAACCATGTACATTATTATGGTCTCGCTTTCTTAGATTTAATGTGAGTGATGTTCTTTAATACTATTGTTCAATTTATAGCAGTGAGATAAGCGTCAAATTTTCCTACAATTGCATTAAAGATGGGGAAAAATTATTGGGAGAAGTGCCAAATGGAATTTGAATGTTTCTTAAAAGATGCGTGGGATGGAAGAAGCAACTTGCAGGGAACATCTGTTTCTGCTGGACCTTGTCACTTTTCTGTCAGTTGTAACACTGAGTTAATCAGATTCCTTTAACTTTAAAAACTGTTGTGTTTAAAATGCAGCACAGATCAAAAATAACTATCCATTGTGCCGGAGCCTGTACGTGTTATGGAATCACTTTATAAATGAGGACAGAGCTCGGTGTAAATGTATCCGCTTTTATTTTCTCCCTGTATGGTGTATGAGTGAGAGCTGGAGGGATTTAAAGTGGTTTAATCCTCACTGTTCTTCATATTTCCATTGTTTCACAGGTCAGTGAGCTGCAACATTTGTGTTGTGTTTAAAAATACGTATTTTAATGTATTGGTTAGATACCAAAATTTGTCCGAAGAATACAATTGAAAGGCTTATTTAGTTGTAACTCCCTTGTTTGGTTTATATAGCTCAAAAAAGTATACCAAAATAAGAGTGTCATGCCAGTCCGTGCAACTGCAGGAGCTCTTTGTGTTGGATGAACCATGCCAGCCCTAGAGCCACACAAGCCTGTGGGTCTGGGCCAGTGTTTCCTACCCCAGGTGTATCCTCTGGTTGCTTTCTGATGGGACAAGTTACTGTAGGATGTACTGGGGGAGGAAGGAGGGCCTCTGTCACCTTTTGAGAGGAGCAACACATATGCTCTACTATGCATTTCCCAAAGCTTTTCCGAGGAAAGTATTTTCTTCTGTCGTGGTATGTTTTGATTCTTTAATTTCCCAATTCCTTTTTTTTTTCAGGGAAAGCAAATATTTCCTTGAAATATTTTCAACAGAACAGATGTGAATTTTTCTGAAAACATTTTGATGGCAAATGTTTGACCCGTGCTACCATAAAATCCTTTTTAACGTGAAGGGAATCATGGCAGTAAATTAAGATATTTTTTGCAGGGCACAAATTTAACTGTAGATTTAACAAAGAATAAAAGAGTACCCTGCATCACTCTTCATATTCTCTCTACAAATTATTATCTGTGTTTATTATTGTCATCTTCAAAAGCGCAATAAAAATATATGACATTGTTAATTAAAAGATTTAGTTAAAATGATCTCTTAAAAAACATTTTAGAAGGTACAGAGTCTTCATGCTGTAGTTGCAGTTATGCCAATTAATGCTGTGATGTTGTTATATCTCACAAGCTGTGAGGCATCGTTACTTGAGTAAGGGATGTCTAAAGAGGCCCATCGCACTTCACGTAGCGGTGCTGGTAAATCAGTGGGCAATATTCTCCTCTTTGAGTCAACACAGAACAAATGTCCCAGTATGGTGCTGGGAGAAGACAGTATTGCTGGAAACACCATGCTAGGATGCCTGTAAGTCATAAATTTGAGGTCGTGATTATTTGTGGTTCGCACACCTCATTGCAGTATTTTTGCAAGACAGGGGTGTGAATCCTGGTGTGCTGGCTAAACTCCAGTTCCAGCAATTACATTTTATGCCTGAAATTCCCCTGTAGTTCCAGCTCGATATGTTTCACATCTTGGTTTGTACTGTTGCTGTGTAGTGTTAAGCAGCTGACATTTTTTACTCTATGAACTGCTGCATTTTAGATGCGAGTCTTGTATGTGATCGCAGTCCCGCACTTGTGAAAAGACTCAGAACGAAATCTGTTGCGCAGGAAAAAGTTGCTACAGAAGTTGTGGGAGCAAATGCTGGAGGCTGCTCTCTGCAGCCTCCAGAAGTCTTGTACAAGTGTGCGATACATATGCTGCACAGCTCTTTGTCCTTGCACTCCTCCCCGCTCTCCCAGTTGGATCCATAACTCTCACGGGTCATGCCCAACCATCCAGGAGACAATGATGTGACAGGAGGAAGTATGGGCCATGGGAAAGTTGGTGGCAGCTCTTAAAAGGCTCCTTTGGGAAACTCCAGTAGCACAGGAGTGAGCTGGCAGTGAAAACTACTGCGGAGGTGCCTTGCCATCAGGCTCGGCCATTTCCCCCATCGCTGTGTTTTGTGCGGGATCCTGCACATCTTCCCAAGAGCCTGCGCAGCACCAAGCCCCAGGCACCAACCCCAGGCCCTGGGTCAGGTGTTGAGTCCTCAGGAGCATCGCCGGTGCCAAAGCTCCACATAGCAGCGGCAGCACAGGACTGTGCCCTTCCCACCAGCTGCAGGGAAGTCACCGATGCCCAACCACCATGGCCCAGCCGATGGGTCTGCAGCGCTATGTGCAAAACCTGTCTGCACAGAGCTGCTCAGTGGGGTGGAGAACCCTCATCGCAGATAAGGTCATGGCTCCCATGGAACAGCAGCAGTGGCATACGTGGTGCTGTAAATATAGCTGTCTAAGACTGATTTCCCTTTTCTTTCTTCTGCTCTCAAAAGAAGAGGCCAAGATCAAAAGCCTTAGCCCAATCAGTCAGGCTTTAATCAAATGAAGCACTTGAGCACATGCCTTACATTAAGCACATAAGGATTATTGCTGATTTCAAGGAGATAACCACATGATAAAACAGGGACTCATATCTGGTTCACGGCAACCTTGTATCCCCATATCTGTCTGTAACACACACTGCTTCACCCTTTCATTTGCTTCCGAGTGGGGTGAACATGCTGTCTAATCAAAAATAAGCAGATGAAGGTATTAAAACACACAAAACTTGTTGCTTTGAGATCAGTTTTAAGCGGAAGAGGCGGTAGAATTTAAGCCAACAGAAAAGCTCCGTGTGACTTCAGTGGGCTTTGCAACAGGCATCGTGTCATGGTGTCTAAATAGACGCTTGTCTTCGCAGAACTCCTGTGGTGAGTCAGAAGAATTTGGTCTTCTACCCCTTCCACTTCAAACTGGGATGCGCATGCGAGGACCACATGCACAAAGGCCCACAAAGGGCTGACACTGCACATACAAAGAGCGTACCTACATCCACAGCAACGATTAGTTTACAAATTAAATGTTTTTGAGATCTTCCACTTAGCTGGAGGTTAGCGCATATCACAGCATACGGTGTTTGCATAATATTTATACGGTATTCTATGATCAAAGATTATTGCTACATGCGAGACAGCTTCAGCAAACTATTTTCTGGTGAAGCCTTGTTTCCACTTCCAAGTTTACGCATTATCATCATGATTGTTGCTCTGTTAATGGCACAGCCAGACACCGAATTCCAGTTCCTAAAAGTAGTGGGTCTGGGAGAAGTCACAGGGTTAACATCCTAACTCAGAGGCTTGGTCTACCTTTAATTGAAGTGGGTGTCCTCAGCAAGTGGCTTCTCCCATTAGAAATGATTTGCTGCCAGAAATCTATATTCTGTCATACCCAATTACGCACCCTACTAATCAACAGAGAACTTGGTAGCACCCCGACATGGAGAAGTCTGCATCTGTTCTAAATCCTGCCCTTCTAAGCAGGATTATTGCCAAGCACTGTGAAGATTGCTTAGCTGGGTACAAAAGATGCTGTACCCAAGCCAAAAGAGGGAAGTAATTCTGATTTTATTTGGATGAGCGTATTTTATTGGATAGAAAGAAGTAATTGAATTATGTACAATAAAATAAGGTTCTGTGTTTTTAAGAAAAACATCAGCAAACATTATCTAATAAAATCTCTTGAAACAACAGAAGAATGCAAGGGTCCTCAGCAGCTCAAATATCTCAGATGCTTTCCTGCTTCTCTGAAGGTAAGTACTACTAGGTGTGTTTTGGACTACAGGAGCAGTCTTCTACCAACTCATTTATCAAATCTGCCAGGCCTTAAAATGCTTAAGCATGCGATTACTGTTAAACCCATGAGCATTATAACCGATCTCAATGAGACTACTTAAAGTGTTTTGTGGCATATTTCTTGCTGTCGTCTTGTCCCCATGCCACTAGCACAGCCACATACGTTGTGACTGCTTTTATTTTTCTGGTGACGTTCTTACTAGTTCCGTGTTTGTAGGCCACCAAAGTCCCTTGGAGGGACTGGCTCTATCGTTGAACTAGAGAAGGTGCTGAGGAAGTCCACAAGGCATAGAACCACTTCCGGGGTGATGACAGATTAAATAGATTAGCATTTTTTGGCTCGGAAAAGAGATGGCTATAAGAAAATGTGAGGAGAGGTGGGAACAGTTGTTTAAGAGCTAGGAGGTTTGCATGAAGCTATCAGGCAGCAGGTTTAAAATTTAACTTGTAGAAAAAAACTTCCTTGGGTTTTTTTTTTTGTACGCGTCACAGAATCTCGGCACACAGAACATTGTGGAGGCCAGAACGTAAGTAATTTGAACAGGAATTCAATAGTTCAATAAGAATATTCCTCTGAGTGCGATCAGATATGCAACCGCAGATATGACCGCCACGAAGCCGCAGCTTGTGGCAAGAACAAGGACCCCACTGGTCCACAGGTTTTCCTCGTGTGTTGTATTCTGTAGCTGTGCCCTGTTGCTGCTTTGTGAGTTACATCCTGCCATTTTTAAATAACTGCATTGTACTTCGTTGGCGTTTGTTGTGGGTTTTTTTGTTGGGTTTTTTGGTTGATTTTTTTTTTTCCTCTCAAGCTGTTTGTTATTCCAAATTGTAGGATTTTTATTTTTTTTTTCCATAGAAATGGCAAAGCATGA
Source organism: Chroicocephalus ridibundus (assembly GCF_963924245.1). Lineage (NCBI taxonomy): Eukaryota > Metazoa > Chordata > Aves > Charadriiformes > Laridae > Chroicocephalus > Chroicocephalus ridibundus. The sequence continues at coordinate 82,653,872 of NC_086287.1, forward strand.
CTCGATTGTCCATTCCTCCTTCCCCACGTGGCGACAGGACAGGGTCTGAGAGGCTGTTACAAAACCGGGTTGATAGAAACAACTTTTAGCATTTCAGGTGAGCTGTTACTGTGCTGGCCGGACCATGGCTCTTCTGATGGAGGTGCCAACTGCCTTTCCACTTCGCACTGATGTTTACAGCAGCATGGGCAGCTCCTGAGTATTTCTGAAAATGAGGTGTGTGTTCCCAAACAGAGATTATATAAATGTTGCATCCCCCTAATACGCTGTTCCTACCCGTGACGCTGTCACGTTGGTATTTTAGCGCTCCCTCTGTTCACGCACGTTGCATGTGCAAGTTGAATAATGTGGCTCGTTATGGTTCTGGTTAAGTGCTGAGGCTACTTATTGAGCTTCTACACTCCGTTGTGGTTTTACACTCTTATTCAGTGGCTCTCGAGGCTGGCAGTGCAGCCAGGAACGGCTTCATTCAGTAGGGTGATGCTACGTGTGCGGCTGGGCAGCAGACTTTACCTGGGCCGCAGCTATTCTAAGGCTCTGTTCTACTTTTCCCTTTGCCATTTTGAAAGGATTAAATCCAATGGAGATATTTCACATCTGAGATGCACTTTCTCATTACTGGAATGATTTGCAAAAAATCTCATTCTCAGGGAAAAAAGAAAAAAGGAAAAAAAGGATCCAACTTAGAAAAAGTATGCCTCGGCTCGCAACAAAGTCCTTTCAATCCGCATTTAAATAAAGGTATTGACTATGTAAAACACAAGGCTGCCCAAGGCAGAACATAAATAGTGTTTGCCAGGTATGGTGTTTGATGTGGGCTTCCACGCAAGGTATTGAAGGCACACATCGGTAAATCCTGAACCTGCCAACTCTTCCCTGTGCAGTGTCACTCCAGTCTAGTTACAGTGTATTTAGAAAGTAGCTAAACACGCTTTTGTGGAAATCATTAAGTAACGCAGCAATTCATATGTTTGTAGCAGACAGCCTCTAATGCACATTATTAACTGAAAATAAAATCTCAGCATTTATCTTATATGTTATTTTATCTTTAAAAAGAATCAGATGCCCAGTATGACTGAGAATACAATACCCTAAAGTTTAAGACTGGTTTGTAAACACAGTCCCTAGTGTCTACTATTGATCTTTTGCTATTTTAATGCATTTTTACTGACCGACATGTCCTGTGGTAAAGAATATTGCCTAAATTAGTTATCTGATTGGTTCTTTTGATTAATGATGGGACTGTGCTTCATTACACATGACAACATGATCAGAATAATCACTGCAGCCATAGAAGCTGGGACTGGCATTTTTTATTCCTTCATTTTTAAAGTTCATTTATAAAATTATTTAATGTATACGTCCTAAGTTGTAATTTATTTACATGACACTTTTTTCGATGGGAACTGTTGTACTGTGTCACAAATGGCTAAGAAAACAAGGTAAACTAGATGTACAAATCAATGTCTTCTGGCTCAAGGGGAAAAAAACATAATCAAGATTCAAGAGCTGACCTTGTCCAAAGTCCAACTTGTCACACAACAAACAGTGAGGTGCCCAACAAATCACTGGGATCAGCAGGATGTATTCAAAGGAATGTTTAAATGATATTATTCCTTGCTGAAGTTCTTACCAAAACTTCAAGAATCACACGTATTGGGGCGAAATCAGCCCAGGACCTTTGGGTCCCTGGGGACGAGCGCGGGGCAGGAGCCCTGGCAGGGGAGGAATGGCTCCCCAGGACATCTGTGCCGTGCTGCCCGCGGGGATGTTTGCCTTGGGCAAACGGCGTCTCCGTCAGCTGCTTTGCAGAGTTTCTGACGGCTCCTCTCTGATGGGGCCGTTCCAGAGCAACTACTGGAGTTAGTTGCAAAGCCACATGAGGCTGCAAACTGGTCCCCAGCGTGAAAAGGCTTCTTGATTAAATCCCAGAGCCAATCTGAGCAAATATGAACAACTTGCAACCGTGAACACTTAACGTCTTCAAAATCAAACCACATTTGACTGTCTCTGTGTGGAGGACCAAGACCAGATGTGTTGCTTAGCGTCATCTTGTCCCTGCGCTATCTGCCGCAGTTTATAGCACCTTTACATGCTTTGAGGTTCTTGATTGCTTTTTAGTAGGTCATTCTGGGATTGATCTGTTTGAATTTATAAGGACATGCATGCCACCTTATGTCATGTTGATGAATGATTCAAAATTTTAAATGGCAATTCAACATTTAATGTTTTGAAAAATGTTTAAATGGTGTCATGCACAGAATAAATGGCAGCTTTCATTTTCTTTCTTCAAAATTCCCTGCCAGCCTGTTTACATGATGTTGACAGACATTTTAGCGTTTGCCAGAGAAATAATGTGAAGGGTTGGATACTTGCCATAAAATGGTTTCCTCTCTATGGCAAGTGTGGAAACAAATGTGTGTGTGCACAGTGCATACACACACATACATTTTAAACATATTTCCAAACAAAAAATTGTTTGTTTGCTGTTACGACTACAGAAATGTATCTCCAAGCAGGACTAACTCCAAAAGGGGTAGAAGCTCAGGGTTCAGAGGAGTGGGAGTCTGACTGACTCCTGACCGAATCCAGTTGATGGAGTACAACGGGATACGCCCACTGCAAACTCAGGAACAGCCTTGCTGTTCAGCAGCTAAACAACCTTAATTTCACCCCCAAATTGTATTAAATTCTGATGCGACAACTAAAGAGTGCATTTGCAGAGGGAATACTTCACATGCCGATGTACTTTTCTTCTTCCTGTACCGTTTTTATTATGCTCTGTCTCACTTTAAGACTTCATGTACGGGCTCCGTATAACACATTACCTGCATATAAAAGTAAATGTCTATACAGATTTAGGGCCCAATCCTTTACGTACACATGCACTTAAATGGACCCCAGCATCGGTGCAATAGATTTTCCTCCTGAGATTGCAGGAGGAAGGCTCATATTTGTTGCACGTAGTAAATGTGAAAGTTTAATATGCCAATAATTCCATTTCCATGGAATAACTATGGATTTAGGATGTTGCGCTGAGTTAATTTTAGCTTGTGTTTAGACATTCATTTTGTGACTAACAACATTTGTCTAATTATGGTGGCATACCAAGCTTTTGTTTCCTGGGAAGAGATTGCTATTGTATGAAATATGTTTAATCATGGTTAAACACCCTTTGACTTCTCATGCTGGTTCTAGCTATATAAAAGGCTGTTTGGTGTTACCTTCGCATGTAGGTGACTGAAGCATTAATAATTCTTTTATGAAAGCAATTCTGAATGATGGATTGATACGTTGAGTTTATGATTCTTATATTCCAGGATTGTTTTGTTACTAGCACGTTAGAAATTGTGACTAGTCAATGAAATGTCAGCACTTCAGGGCTTTCTGAATCAGGACCTATCCTAAAAGCAGTTGTAAACTACTGTATGGGTCACTGAGTTTTACTATTAGAGGTATATGAAATATTTAAGGACGTTGAAAGTTTCACGCTGTACTTAAAAAGTAAATTTTTAATTAGCAGGTGTATGAATAGAAGAAAAAATCAATTATTTTTTTCTGTAATTGATGAATATGTTATATGTAGAGCATGCATCTTTACTTCCAAATGAGGAATTGATGCTTTTTTTTTTTTATTCAAAAGTTGTTTTCTATCAATACAAGCAGATAATTGGTTACGCTAGTTGAATCTCCGTGTGTGTATCTACGTGTTACTTAAAAGCTTACCAACAGATACAGTAGGTTTTGGGGCTTGTATTGCACTGCAACCTTTTATACGTTATAGGATTAGAGCATGTAAAATTGATGTTGAATATGCAAGATATATGTTAATCTGATTAAATGAATGGAGAATTGCCCAATGCAATCAATTGAAATATTCAACAACTTTGTGTTGAACTTCAAGGAAATCATCACCTTGAGGCTGCCAAACCCGTGATACAAGTTTGCATTTGCAGTAATTTTTGCCTATTTAGCATTCAAAAACATATATGTATAGTGGTTTTGTAACGAATTAAGATTAGTCTATCAAGGAGAGGCTTGTTAGAACTGGAAATGAAACAATCTCTGCTATATAGGAATGTTAAATGTTGGAGAAAGGATTTTAGAGTGTTTTTACTCATAATGCATATTTTAAAAAAAAAAAGAACTGCAAAGGCATCTATATTATTTTATCATTTTATTATTTGTTTATTTTCCCTAAAAATAAAATGACTTGATTTAAGTGCGTGATGCTATTTACTTGTATTTTAAAGCCTCGCATAATATTATACAGTAGATTGAAATGCATACTTATGTCTTTTTCTTTCATTGGACAGCTATGCTAAAGCAAATAAAATCAAACGCATACATTCCCTTTCAGTGGCTTACAAACTATAAGTGATGGGAGGAAAAAAGCCGCAGCCATTCCACTGAATTCTATTATTGACAACAGCAGAAGTAAAAAAATTAGAAAACAAATCCCTTTTTAAATAAAATGAAGTAAAAGACCTACATTGCTTGGAGGAAATGCTAATTGAAAATACCTTGCTAATGCTAGCTAGTCACAGGAAGGAAACATTAAGTTATTATTTTTAATAATGTTTACAAGTATATCCAGCCATTTCCAGCCAGTGAAAAATGTTAGCCTTGGTAAAATGTGGCAGTGCTACTTTTCACTGGTGATGCTGCTCATCTTCTCTCTGATAGCAATCATTAATTTTATTTTTTAACCCAGTCTTCAAATGAAGACAGATGAGCAGGAGAGTTTTAAATGCAAGCTGCTTATGTTCAGAAAAATGGCTGCTAGATTACAGATCACTGTGCCTGAGCTGAGTCCAGTGACTGTTCGGAAAGGAGGAGAATAAAAACAAACAAGCATTAGGTGAGCGGCAAACAGGAGCCGCCGAAGGCAGAGCACTGGGGTGCGTGTCCCCGCCTGCCTTGCGGGATGCGGAGGGGAGGGAAAGGAGGACGAGGAGGGAAAGGAGTCCTGCCCAACAGTACAGCAAGCTGATCCATTCCCTAATTGCTATGGAGACCCACAGATACTATTATTGTTAATTGCCCTTGATAATTTTAATGTTACGTTTTAACATTTATTTCTCATTAGCACGAAGAGGATTGTTAGAAACCAAAATGTGTAATATATCACATCGTTGGGAGCATCATCCTCCACCCTTTTATTTGTTCTTTTAATGTCATCACAGTTGTCTTGCTAGTCCAGTGTCGATGAGCACAATGTAATTTCTACATCTTTTAAGCTGTGATATTTAGTATGTGACAGCTTTACCTTGATCGTTTCTCACCAAAGACACTGGACTTATCCTCACGCTGCCGAGGCTGAAGTTTTCAAACTTGGTCCTGTCCACAGTGAGCTTGTGACTGGTTATTCGGATACACCCTGTCCTGGGAACTATTTCTGCATTATTTGAAAGGAAGAGGTGGGGTGGGCGGTGTATGAATAACGAGAGGTAGTTAAAAGGCTCCTCAATTAGTGCAGTAGAGAGCTGATCGCTGGCTGACCTGTGGAGCCAGTCTCACACTGCCGATGAATTGCCTTGGACAGACCTCCCAAATATCCTCCTTTCTGCTTTCCAAAGCACACCAGGTCGGAGCTGGGGTGTCCCTCTGTGCTCCAGTGCTGCTCATGACAATAGTCCTCAGTCTTCTTCAAGGGGGATTTTGAAAATAACAATCGGGAACTGGTTAGATCGAGTCTGAACATCACTGCGAAAGCATGGAAGGGCCGATCTTGGGACATTTAGCTCCACTCAGATACAGGAGCCTGGTGCCTGCAATCAGCGAGAGCAGTCCCTGCAGCTCCTCTAACGTGCAATTTTTGATCAGTTCTTGTAAGGAGCTTTGCTGGCTGAGAGTTTGAGTAAAGACAGCATCGAACATGCCTCCTCTATACTTCAGGGTTTTCTGCCAGCCCAACTGCTCCTGGGGAGTGACCTTGTCTCTAGGAATTAGGCCTTTCGTTACAGTCCCTTGTAAGGAGTTGAGAGAGGATTAATTGGTTTGCTCACTGCAGTTTCTGGAAGTATCTCACATTTTTCAGTGGAAGATGACTCTGGAAGTACTTTCCTATGGTGAAACAAATCCCTGCCAAAATAAAATGATGAATCCTGAATATTACTGGCAGCATTTACTGCCAATTTTTGAACAGTTCATTTCTATCTGCACCTCTGTTGTGCACGTTCAGTGAGTTTAATGCCCAGCTGTCAGAGTTTTCCTCCTTAGCTGACCATCGGTAGAGGAATCACAGGCGCAAGTGTCCCGAACTCCCCCAGGTCTCATGTGGGAGACGTGAACCGGGCTCAGCAGAAACCCACTGCGCCATCAGGGCAGATGCACGTCGGGCATTTGAGACTGAGGACGGCTCCTCTTAAAAAATGCTTATAGGGAACGTACAGCAAAGGTGAAATGTTACTTGAGCCTTTTTTTTTTTTTCCCTCCACAATCACAGCACATTTAATTGTGATATCACTAAAAAAACCCTCATCCATTGAAAAGACTTTTTAAGGTTCACCAGAATTGCCTTGTCCTCGCTGTGGGATAACGTCCCCATCCACATCGGGCAGAGGGTGAGCAGACACCCTGCTGATCCAAGTGAGGTTTGGCTGTCCTGGTACCCAAAGTGGAAGATGCTCTGCTGTTGGCAGCAAAGAGGGCAAGGCTCAGTTGGCCAGGGAGGCTAATGCCCCTCCTAGGACCAACAGCTGCCAGAGGAAATTTCTTTGCCCTTGAAAGGCAGCAACACCTGAGAGAGAGATGCCTGACAGTGCTCAGCATCTTTGTGTGTTAGCTATAGGAGCGAATAAAACAACCCATGGGTATTTAACTCCTGTTCTAATTCTCTTTCCCTGCCCATGAAAGGGGGTTGCTCAGCGCAAAACCAACCCTTGCAAGCTGAAACCATCTTCTGGATGATGGCAGGTCCTGGGTGGCGACAGCTCACTTGCATTTCTCAGAAGGTGAGTGCAGAGGTAGAGAGAAAGTTGGAGAGTGGTGGGAGGGGTGCTGGGAGCTAACGAAGGCCTTCAAAGTAAGAGTGATGTTAGAGGGTGTCAGGAGGCAGAAGGTGCCAGCTGCCTGACAAAAGAAATATCATTACTCACTATTAAAGAACACTCCAGATGCTTGATATAGTCATGGGTGTTCTCCTGAAATTTTTTTTAGCAAAGCTCCTAGCCTGCCTACAGTGTTGTTTTCTGGAGTCAGGGCCAAAACCCGTGAGCTTTTGTTCAAGCAAATAGACCATGAATCTCATGAGTAAGCGCCAATCTTGCTGGCTAACGCTGCAGAGTGGTGGTTGCCTCTTCAAAATACTAAAATCCTCTTCACATCATCTTGTTCCTCCGGGACATCATTACTAACGGGGACAGATTGTGCAGATACTCTCTCGGCAGTCCAGGGTGGGATGAACATTTGCTCTAGGCACTCTGCAGCGTTTCTGCATCATAGATCTCTCTCCAGCCCCACTCTCTTCCTTGCCTTTATAACGAGCTAATGGGCGACTGTTACTCATGCCTAGAGACGCACTTGTATCAAGAAAAATGGAAGCATGAAAAAATGAAAAAGTTAACTTTCATTGGCAGAAATGTTATAGCGAATGGCACTTGGACTGTAGGAATCTCCCTAGATTTTACAAGTGCAGGGGTGGTTGAAACAGAATAGCAAAAAAAAAAAAAATGGTGCAAAACCAGGACCGCTGAAATTAAACAGGTTGAAAGTTGTCTGGCAACTCCAAATACGGCAGAGAAGTATAGCCCTAGAGTGCAGCAAATTTAATCTTTGAACAGGTTTATTGTTTTATCAGGTTTTTGTTTAAGAAGGGTTTCATTATATATAACATTGAGATAAATTTTTACATAGCAGATTTATTCAACAGGTTTATTCTTTTAACAACCCTCATTGTATTTCAGCAGTTGGTGTGTGGGGTCTTATACATCAAGCAAGTTTATTACTTTATCAAGTATGAATTTCAAGAAGTTTTCCTAATAATAGAAGACGTGTGGAGATTTATAGGCAGTACATTGTTCTATTCGGTGTTTGAGCCATTTTACCTAATGTAAGCTACATCGTAACTACATGACAATACTGCTAGAAATGGTGGTAATTGTGCTGTAACTCATACTATCTTCCCACCACTGTAATAGATCTCACTTTGCTGTCCCAGTGTTTTAAAAACCCTTAAAAGTCCAAGTACAACTACCCTGACTAAATTGTCTCTGTAAATTAGAAGAACAAAGTGAGGTAAAAAGCAGTATTGACATTGGTAAGTAAATGGACTGTGCTAAGTAGTTTTGATAAAAATTCAGTCCTTCCGGACCAGAGAAGTCACAAAATCTCCTAGGTGGGATGTAGAACTTGCTTTGGCATCTGCAATAGGGACCTAACAGTGTTTGGTGTCATCACAAATTTTTGATCCAAGAGTTTTCTTCAAAAATATCCATTACTGATTATTCAATCCAGAAATCAGTTTTGGAAGTTATATCTTCCGGAGGGAATGGCGTGAAAATTCAGGCAGCTGTCCCTGATTTGTGTCTCTCGCTAATTAAAGAATACTTGGGGTGTACAGCATTTTTAGGATTGTTTTAATCTTTCTGCTTCTGCTTGGAAGGAGAAAAGTAATATTAAAAAAACCTTTGAGATGTGAAGTCAGTTCCTATAAATGTTATTATTATTTGTACTTCTAGAGCACGCATTTCAAATCAAGCTGAATCTCAATGATTTGTTCTAATGACAAAAGAAAGATCTATCACAAATTTCTTCATGTTGTGAAGTAGCAATTAATTTGTAGAGCTGGTTGGGTGTTTGCTGATGAAATGTTTTTCATCAGAAAATGCTGATTCGTTAAAACTACTCTGTTTATAGATAAAAGTTAATTTAAATTCATTTGTCTCAAAAAGATTGGAGGAAATCTTCTGAAATTTACGAGAGTGACAACCTGTACCTCTGTAGTTTAGGTTAAAAGGACTTCCTTTAGAAACTTAAACTAATTAAAGCAGAATTAAAGTGCTTCAAAATGAATAGTTCATTTGTTTTGTACTGGCTTATTTTTCCTTTTTTTCACATTTTGGTTCATGAAGAGATTTGAAAGTTCAGGTTTCCATCATGGCTTAGGACAAGATGCTTCCTGTATCTCAGATTTTTACAGATGAGAGAAGTTTTCCTCCTAGCACTGCTAAGGCAAAAATATAAAAACCAAGAGTATTCCACAGCAAAATAGAAAACAGCAGTTTTGTATTAAGATATATATAATCTATAACTTTAATCTTTACCTATAGCAATTCCTGTTTTCCTGACATCTTTACCGACATGAGTAGTCCTCACCCAAGAAATGGTAAGAGCCAGTAATGGTTAAGGGATACGCGCCGTAAGAAGTGCAAAGTTGAAGCCTTTATTGGCATAGTTACTGTACTATATATTGTCTTTTCTGAGCAGTAGGATACTGACACCTTGAATGTGAAAATTACTGGATTTGTCTGTTCGTACACTAGTGTCCTAGTGTAGAGCTGGTATTTAGACTTCTAAAACCATGATTGTGAACGTGTGATTTAATAAAATGCGATAGATACAATAAAATAGGTGTACGTCGACGTGCTAATCGTATAGCTCTTTTCAGTGGTTCTAGTACAGAAGTTCTTACTTTTTAAAGACTAATTTGATTGACATCTACTTGATATTCTGTGATGACTTTGACATATAGCCTATCTGGCTGACAGGTGCGTTGGGTGTACTCTACAGATATAGATAGACTTAAAAAATATTTTTTCTAAAGGTAATTGTATGGTTTAGATAAAATCTGCAGTTCCTCCCAACATTACTTGTTATATCTGGCAGCTCTCAACTGATGAAATATTCTGGTTTAAGACCATTTAAAAAAAAAAAAAAAAAAGAGGCTGACACTTTAGATGAAACAAGGGGCCTGATAAATTCAGTGAGAGTTTTGTCATTGCCTTTAGTGTGGCCAGGCGCTGTGGCAGATCTCCCACTTTGAAGGGACTCTGGTTCATAGGGAATTGACACTTTACCTTGCTCCTGCTTCCCGGATGCAGCCGGGCTGTGCCCTGTGCTTTCCTCCTTTCCCTCCCAGCTGGCTGCAGTTTGTCTTTATACCAAATGCTTTTCATTTGATAGTTTGGGTCCCGGCGGGGCGAAACCACCTTTCTTCTAGGTTGACTTAATTTCACTAACTTCAGTGAGGTTATTTCTGGCATCATTGAACAGATGAGTTGGCACAATAATTAGATCAAATTTCTGCAGCATTTTTAGTCTGGGGGTAGGAGGGAGATGTTAAGTATTTCTCTGTGCTTTTAAAAGGTGAGGCTCTCAGAGAGGCACTCACCAGGAGTTTGCTATTTACCGTGAACATTTGTTCCACCCTTCAAAAAGGCATTGGTAAGTTCATGCTAAATTATGGGGTTTTTTTCCTGGATCTCATACTTTTCATTTAGCAGGCAGGTTTGAGAATGGCAAGCTCTGTCCTCCAGTTTCTAAGACTACTAACGACCCAGCGCTGTTGAGTTCCAGTATGGCGTTGATGGTGTCTTTCTGCTTGCGTTGTTGTTTCTTACTACTGCTGTGTTCTCCCTCTTCCTGAATCATAATAACTATTGGCGCCTTCCTTGAAGGTACTGATGCGTTCAACTCATGCATGGGTCTAGTATGGTGGCTCTGGTATGGAAGGTGTAGTGGTGGTAGCACGCAATGTTACAGCAGCACTGTTACCAGCCTGGAACTGTCTCTTCTCCGTTGCTGCATAACCTTCCTTCTCCCACACTTCTAAATTGCTCTATGGAGATGATCCATTAAGAATCACAATAAAGCTTGAACGTTTGAATAACCTTTGAAATTATTGACAAATCGGCCCCAATGGGCTGCCTAGGAGCCTAATGTAGAACAAGAGATCGATGACAATGCTGCAGAGTCAGGATCCAGACTGCAGAAGCAAAGGGATATGTCATATGATTTTTGCATGCTGCCGCTGGAGCACAAATGTAGCAGGAATGTGGCTCTCTGAACGAACTCTGTTTTTCTTCTCCTCTTCTTCCTAGTGCCTTCTCACAGCAGGGCCTGGGCTCATCATGAAGTTTGGAAGAAGTGACAAGCTGAAGCCATCAAGGGTTATAATCCAGTGAGGACTTGCCTGAAGTTTGTGTTGCGTGAACTTGGAAACTCCAAGTCATCTCTGCAAATTCTCAACCACCACATAAGGAAATCACTCCAACTCCTTGTGTGATCCCTGCTGCCATCGCATAGGAGCATCTATAGTCTAAAACATCCATTCAGCCACAAACTAGCCTCAAGTTATTTCAATTTTTCAGCTGGGGAAGAAAGAATTCATTCAGAATCACAAAAGATATTTTAAAACCCAAGTCCCCTGCGGTTTAGTCAAGTTCATATGTTATTTTTCTTCCGTCCATTCTTGTGAGAAGCAAGGTCTTCTCCCTTGAGTTTAACCATTTCCATAGGACCGTGTTCACTTTTTTTCACTCACTGTCATTTTTCTGGGCCATCCAGGTGGTTTGAAGACGATGTGCCCACAGTTAAAAGCTGGGTAACAAAGCTAATTTATTAATGCCTGTTACTCCCCGTTTTCCAGGAAAAGGGCTATTTAGCAACGTTTATTAATAAAGCTTAGAAATTTGGTGGACTAATGGTCCTATAAGCACCACTATTTTCTTTTACCAGGTAAATGTATCTCACCCAGGTCTGTTTGGCACAACAGCGACCTCTAAAGGCTCGTTAGATTAATGGTATCTCCAGAGGCGTATCTGGCTTTAATTCTTATTTAAAGGTAGATGTGTGGCTCTGTATCAGGTATTACCCCCTTCATGCTGAGCACATCTTTAGAAAGGTCAGCTCTTGGAAAGATCTGAAAGCCTGCTCCTTTTCCCTTGTGCTGTATAAAGGCACCTGACCTTTCAGTGATCCTAATTTCTCTTCCTTTCCTCCTCCCTCCACCTTCCCCCCCAGCCTATTATTTATTGAAGCAGAATGGACCTTTTTTTTTTCCCTTTTTTCCTTTTTTTTTTTTTTTTTCCAAAATAGTTACTAAAATAAGTGACCAAAGACAGCAATGACGCAAGTTAAAATCCAGGTTACCTCGATATTTCACCAGGAACCTTCTCTTTTCAGAGCAGTCCTGTTGTGTAAGGTTTGGAGTTGTGTGTGTTGTCATGCTCTGACTTGCACCGGGAGGATTCGGCTATCGCAGTTCATTGATCTCGCTTCCCAGAGCCCATCAGCAGCGTACCAACCACCGCAGACAGTGCCTACCACAGCGCTGGGATCCAAGGAGGTCCAGAAGCATATGCAGAAACTCAGCTGTTCTGTAAGATTTGACATTCATGCATAATCCTCATGTTCGTGAAGTAAATCTCCTGGATGCTGGCCGGGATGCAGGCTGGCTTCGGCCTCTCCCTGTTGCTGACAGGCTGCTGGGATGATGGTGAACCTGGGCTTTCCTCTGCTCAGCAGAGGGTGAAGGTCTGGTTCTGGCTTCCCAAATCCCCGCAGGAGATGGGCAATGCCTCCATTGCCATAAGCAGTGCGCTGTGGAGAGATGCAGCCCACATCTGGTCCAGGAGACACGGGAAGGGGCAGATCACGGAGAGAGAGAGAGAGTGAGTGTGAAACTGTGTTTCATCTGCTCCCGGCTCTGCTCTCAGGACCAAGTTGCGGTTGAGCAGCCATGCCTTTAGTGCTCCCAAAGACCCAGAAACCGATGGTCCTGAGGACTTCAAACAGGTCAGTATGGACTGAGATGGAGAAGTCATGCTCCCTAGGCTGTTTTTAGTAGATCAGCACATTTAAATGTGAGATGTGTATTTTTTGATTTTGCACTTTAATTAAAACCTATTTTTCAGGTACTAATGGCAAGAAACTGGAGTTTGGTTGGGGATGGTTAAAGGTGGGAAGAAGAAGGAGGAATAAAGCCCAGAGGAAGAGGTAAAGGAGGATAATGGGTTAGTGGGGGTTGAAATAAAGAAGAGGAAGCGGAGTGTGTAAATATGAGCAAAGGGGCAAGTGAGACAGGGGACAGTGAAGACCTGGAGGAAATAGGAAAGCCTCAAGTAATTGCAGAATTTTAGAGTGAGCTGCAATGGGCAGGAGGCAAAAGTTGAAGCAAAACCTGTGACCCTACCTAGACACCTTAATTATCAGTGCAGCTTTCCAGCTGCGGATCGTACATGTCTGCTGTTCAATTGAATTGCTGTCCCTTTCCCCAAACCACTTTACCTCTGCTTCTAAAGGGGAAGTTTTCTAGTTTATCAGTTGTATTTTTTTTAATTGAAAAGTGACACGGTTTTGGCAAACTTGTTTTCTGTCAGCAAGAAGCTGGTTAGCTCTTTGGTTGGTTCCGCTTCCCTGGGAATTAGCACTAATTGATTTTTTGTTCAAATCGCTGCACTCAAGGGACTTGTCTTTCTTGCTAAAGTAAGACTAAACCCAACTGCAGTCAGAGGTGGTATCCCTGGCTGGGCTGTTCAATTCTGACACTTTCGTCCTGTGGACGTCTTTGCCCTTTTTGTATGGTCCTGATGGTACCCTTTGCTCGACAGTTTTCTTCCCAAAGGGTCGTTGTCTCCCACTCACCTTAGCGGGGGATTTGCTGCTTGCTTTTCTATGGAGCCAGCTTCAGCTGGGATTAATAAAAAGGTCTTTTTATTCAGTTTGGCCAACTCAGCCATAGCAAGGTTGAGAGAAGCACATTACAGATAAAATTGTATTTCCACAATTTTGTTTTGGACCTCACAAGAGCACCCTTTTGCCCAGGTTTGGGAGAAGGACTTGACTCAGAACAATGAGATTCTGCTGGAGATTTATCACGTGCCTGGTGACAAGGAGCTGGAGAATTATCTAATATTACTCAGAAAGAGCACACGATGCATGCAAAGCTGTTCAGAAACAATATTAGCCAGACTCATTATTAAAAACCTTCTAGAATTCAAAGTGTGACTGCAGACAAAAACCTAGCTTGAGAGGATGGGAAGGAAATGAAACACCCTTTGCTTTAAAGTACCCATACAAAAATGTTGCGAGGGAGAACTAGCCCCAGTTTACAGAAATGAAACCGATGGCTGAGAGATCTGAGGAAGAAGATGCTGTTCAAATCGCTTAGGGGAGTAGGTTTGGGTCTGAGGAGCGGGTTCACCCCCGGATGTCCTGCCCATAGAGAACGGCAAGTCCCCCCCGGGGTCCCCCGCTGCGGTGGCAGCTGTGTCTGCAGTCACGCGCCGCATGGTGACGCGGCCACGGGCTGTCACCCCAGAGGCTGGCAGAGGACAACCGCGGGCTGAAGTTGGTGGGGTTTTTGCCTGCGTAAGGACTTGGGAGGCGCAGGGTTTGCCTCTGCCTGATTAGCACTCCCTGTGACCAGGGGCACTTTGGATGTATCTCGCTGTGTTTATGTTTTTGGTTCTTATAATGAAAATGAGATCCCTCGTGTAGCCCTCTGCCATTTTGCACGTCAGACTGAAAGTATATATGCTCGTTGTGGGTATTAGTGTCTCAGCTTAATGACAGAAGCCTCGGACAAATAAATCCATGTGCCATGGAGGATTTTCCTAATGAAACTGAAGTACAATACTGTTTACATAATGTCCTTTAGACTCTATTCAAAACAGCGAATGCTGGACGTCGCTGTTATCCACCGACACCAGCTAATACGGGCAGAAATGAAAATGTAATGCAAAGTGGCAGCTCCTTTTAACTTTTCCCGAAGTCTCTGTGTAGTGGCTCTGAGCATCCCCTCTGAACTTTTCCCCTTGTGGGTGGTGCGTGGGGTTTTTTTTCAGGTTGTTGTTGGGTTTTTTTTTTTATTATTATTTTTAATATATTGACATTCCAGCCCTTGGAACAAGGTCTTCACTCCTTTTCTCATTTCGAGATCTTGTTTTGGGAGAGCTCTAACACCTGTCCACTGATCGCCTGCCAGTCTGCATCTGTGCCCAGCTGACAGGGCTGTCTGCTTTGACTAATGATGTGATTGATGGACAAAATAAGGAAGAACACACAAAAAAACATTTCTGTCTGGTCTGGTGTGTCAGCAAGCCTTCATCAAGTGGCTGCTGAAGGTATATTTTGCTGCATGCCTCATTACACAGTAATGGCATTCCCAGGCAAAGCTGTTTCTTTTCATGACACAAGACAGCAGGCAGCTTTATGGACTCTGGGCCTATCGAGCCTGGAGGAGAGAAGCACTAAAGAGTGGTCATTTCCAAAAGTGCCTCAAGTTGCTTTTTTGTTGTCATGAATTTAATATGAATCAACACAATATGAAATGAGCATGAGGAATTTTAGTGACTAGTCATTTTTTAAGACTGCTGTCTAAACAGCCATCAAGAAAAAAAAACATTTTCTTCTACCAAACCTGTTGCAAAAAGAAGTCATCTGTCAATTTTATTACATTAAAAAAGTACACAGAGGCGTATAGTCCAAACAAATGTCTGCTTCAGCGCTAAACATGTGGAAAACGGCACATATCTGAAGCAAAAAAAGGCAAGTAACTGGCAGGCTGAATGCAGTATTTAACAACTAAGATTTAAATGGCTCTTTATGTAGATCTGTATGAAGAACGCTCTTGTGCGGTTCACGTATTATGTTAGGGGGCTGCCTGCTTCAGGAAGCACGATAATTATGTGATAGCCATTAGGCAACGTGACGTGGGGCTGCGGAGGGGCAGCCATGAAACCCCAGCACATCTTTCTGTCGTGGCCACCAGCGAGGGACAAGCCGGAGTAGTCCCCAGAGGGAGGGATGCAGGCGGAAGGGAGGTTCCTTCTCTGCACACAGCATCCCACCTCCATTTTCCTTGTCTGCTCAAAGATCTGCCGCTCACATCCATCCTCCATCCTTCCTACACCTTGTTTTCCCTTGGTTTCTCCCTCTCCTCTGAAGGCTTGTTACTTCCCATCGAGTTTTTGCATTTTCTTAAATACTTCATTCGGGAAAAGCAGAGAAAAATGAGTTGTGCCTCTTCACTGAAAATCTTTGGATTGTTTTCCTGTTCCTGATACCATGGGTTATTGGGAGTAATTTGCGATTTTAATGAGTTGTGATTAGTTAAGAAATCGTTCTTCACGTAATAAATACTACACAATAAATTAGAAAATGTATACCAGTTCTTTATACCCACTTAAAGAGAGAAAAACATCGACGTAAATTCTTGTTATGACAAATGTAAAAGATAATCTTTTAAAGTGCATTTAATTTACCGTAATAGTAAGAACCACTTTATCGATGCTTGAGTATAGAAAAAAATGAATACAGGATAATTCAAAGCAAATAAATAGCATGATTAAATTCAGTGTGGCACTTACTTACAGACCCACTCGAGTTACC
Organism: Chroicocephalus ridibundus; assembly: GCF_963924245.1. Lineage (NCBI taxonomy): Eukaryota > Metazoa > Chordata > Aves > Charadriiformes > Laridae > Chroicocephalus > Chroicocephalus ridibundus. The sequence continues at coordinate 82,670,207 of NC_086287.1, forward strand.
CTTACATATGAGTTAAAAGAATAATAATAGAGCTACCATTTTTGATTCAAGAATAAAAGACTTCTGCGTAGATGTGAATAACTAAAGGCTGTTAACCTGCTTTCTTTAGTCTCGATACTCAATAAGGCAATTCCCGGCTCAAGGGAAGAAGAAATTCTGTTGATTGAAAAGTTTAAACAAAGTAATTATCCTATCAAGTGCGGTAGGGGAGCTAAGTACCACAAAATATCAAACACCTGCAGGTTTCCAAGAAGTTCTCTGCTGAAAACCAGAAGCAGCTGGGTGGAGGAGAGGCCATTTTATCAGTAACCAATGGGTTTCTGTGCTCCACTGACCTTGAAGTCAATACCAGTGCCAAGAGCTCACTGTCTGCTGTTTCTTCTTGCATTATTGGTTTGAGAACCATAAAAACGTCAGAGATTTACTATAAATCACAATTCAGTGGGGTTTTGTTGTCTTGGTTCATTTTTTTTGCTTTAGCTGAGCCTGGCCATATTCATTTGTGAATTGCGGGCGAGTAGTTAGCGGAATGCGTCTCATTACCTTTTCCAGGGAGCTTTGCTATCTCTCTAATAGGGAGCTTCGCCTTTCTGTGCTGATTTTGGTAATGCTGGTGGATGGGGCTGGGGTGGGGGCGGCCGGTAGGAGCTGTGAAGCTCCCGCGGTAGGCTGTGGTGTGAGCTCGGAGGGGAAGGAGGGCTATTTTCTTATCTCCCTCGCTGCTTTTTTTAATCACTCGGATTCAGTTTCTGCTTTGGTAAGGGAGACATTCCATTTTTTTGGCCTCTTTTTCCCTGAAGTTGTTGTGTGTGTCGAATTTGTCATGGTTTAATGGCTTACTGTATTTCCCTGCACTGGAACCACTAAACACATTTTCATTTAAGTTGGGATCTTTAAAGAATGATCATCTTATCCATCTGTTCAGAAAGCACAAAGACACAAATCTGGGTCAGAAAAGAGACTTGGAAAAATCCCCTGTACTCAATCAGTTTCTGGCAAGTGAATTTGTCTCATGACTTCAGGAGCTGGTGGAAAAAGAGAGAATTTAGCTGCAAAAATATTCTTTTATCAGGTCTTTGCTTGAAGCCATGGCAAACAGGTTTCCAGTTTTGTAGATGGTAGCAGAGGAACTTGAAAGGATATTTAACCTTAGGTTATTTTCTTTAATCTTAGAAGAACCAGCCACCCGTTAACACGCCTATATATATATATATTTATATATGGGAGCATACAATCTTTTCTTTCCTAATCAGGTTTGTGTATCTCCCTTGATTGATTTTTCTTTTTCCTAAATCCTTAATAATTTTTCTTCATGGTTTCTGCATCCTGTCCAGGCTTTTCTTTCTGTTCTCTGTACGTGATACAGTAGTTAAAGCCTATGGCTCTAGAAGAAATCTGCTTATTTCTTCATTGTTTCTGACAGGGGAGAAAAAAAGCATCTGAAGATCATGGCTTAATTATATGCCGTTTGGACGGGAAGACAGGGGGTGTGCATTTGAGGTACTGGAACTATTTTATGAGAATGTATTTTTATAAGGATCATCTGATAGGACGAGGGGAAACGGGTTCAAGTTACGTCAGGGGAGGTTTAGGTTAGATATTAGGAGACATTTTTTCACTGAAAGGGTTATTAAACATTGGAATAGGCTGCCCAGGGAGGTGGTGGATTCACCATCTCTGGAGGTGTTTAAAAAAAGGGTAGATGGGGCACTGAGGGACATGGTTTAGAAGTGGCTCTTGTCAGGGTAGGCTAAAGGTTGGACTCGATGATCTTAAAGGTCCCTTCCAACCTCAACAATTCTATGATTCTATATAGAAAGAAAAGCAGGTTTTGTCCTTGCCTGCCTTTTTGAATCCAGGTCCTAGGACAGGAGTCCACAGTCCACTAGAGCCAGTAGACTTTCACAAACCTTTGAACTACAGATTCCAATTTTTCTAGGATGAGTACTTTTTACTCCAATTTTATAAAAGTTGGTATTGATTGAATGGGGATGTACAAGACTATCGAATTTTGTGGTGTGTCACAGAGATTGAGTCGTGTTCCTTGTTCCTACTGGAATCACCAGGAACCCCACGAACACACCCCAAAACCCCTGCCCCCCTTGGCAAAGTAGGAGGTCTGTCAAGTTGGTATTCATATTTGCAATGTCAAAGGAATGGAGCAGGATTGCAAGGACAAAGGGAGTATGCAATACCCGCTGCGGAAGGGAGCAAGATGCTCCTGCGAAACCAGGATCGAGTTGTTCTTTGTCCATAGTGAATAATTCCATCTCCTTTGAAGAGATAACAGGCAAAGTCCGGGGGAAGCATTTGCCGCAAGTCATACTGTCCCTACTCCTTTCTCCCTGATAACTTTGGATGTGATCCTGTCGTTAACCTCTCAGAAGTGCAGGCCAAAGCCTTCCCTTGAAACAACAGGTCCTGCTTTTGCCTGGCAAATGACGGTGGCAGCAAGGCTGGGGTACACAGCAATGGCAAGAATCCCGTTCTGGGGAAAAGCTACGAAAAACGTTCAATAAACCACGGGTCGCAGCATTAGAATGCTGTAGACATGTCGAACCTTGGAAGGTTTAATGGAAAATGTTACGTACTTGTTGATTATTAGCATGAGGATTTTTTTCCGCTTAAAAAGAAGAAAAACTAATTATTAGTTCTTGAGTGCTCTGTGACCACTGATCTTTATAGAGTGCTATGATGACTAGAGCTGTGTGAATAACTGATGTTTCCGTTCCTTGGCAATACTAAATGTGGATAAATAGTTCAGAGTCAAATGAATTTTTTTGTTTCGCTTACTTGACTGTTGATTTTTATTTCTTTTTTTCTAGCTTTCAAAACAGAATGGAAGAAAATGACAAAGAAAACTTCAGTCTTTGATATTATTTTTTTTTTGTTTAAAATGTTTCAATATTCTCAGATTTTTATTTTTTAGTGTTGCTGTGCTTTTACCAATGCAAATAGTGCAGTGAAGTGGAAGTGAATTCGCTAGCTGTTTCCCTGTTTTCATATTTGTATTTTTTTTAACTGCAGAGAAGGCTTTTGGTAGAATAATTTTGCTTAGATCTCGTGACAGTACCTTGCATATGGGAATCATTAAGATGTAAGATTAAGAACCTATCAGCTGAAGGCAATAAAATCAATTTTAAACTTCTGGTGTCCACAAGAGGGGAAAAATCCTGCCATTTGTTAACATGTCCCTCAGGTTGTAACAGTGGGATGCTTCAGGCTGATGTGGAGTTTAAGGCCTTCGTACGGTGACCTCTCAGACCAAGCCCCTGAAGGCTGCTGTATGTATTTGTGAGCGGGGAGAAATCCTCAGCCACGGGAGAAGTTTCCTCTCCCTCTCCATTTATGTTGCGTTCTTTTGTCCCCGCGGTGTTTTGGGTATGGATCTATACCAGCATCCAAAGCAGAGAGCTCTGGGGCCTTCATGACCACACCTTTTCCCCTTAAACATGTCCAGCAATGGGCACAATTGAGGAGGTACGTTGTCTATCAGTTCAAAATCTGTTAGTGTAAAATCTAAGGTGTATATACACACTATTGTGTTAAACGTTACATGCATATGCAATACATTAGGAGAACGCTGTGTATAATGCAGCCACCATATGTCATATAAAATAAAAATGAAGAGGGTATATGAGCAAATACTGTACAGCATATGGCAATATGAATATTAACCTCAATCTATAAATAGCTTCTGAAATATCTGCTTTAAAATAAGGAAAGAAACCTAACATAATAGCAATTGAGTAAAAATTGTGCGTCTTTTAAAGTTCTTGACGTCAAGGAGGCAAAATATCATTCCGATACTTAGATTTAATATGTACTTCACACAAAAATAAATCATGTAATATTTTCATGGCAGGCATAGAATTTTATGATTTTTATGACGATCATGGAATTGGGATTCATATTTTATAGACAGCACTAATAACGTAAAAAAATGCACCAGAAGAAAGATCTGAAGGAAAGAGGAATGGTGGTGAAGTTGCAGGAAGGAATGGAAAACTTAGCGTAATTAAGCCTTTTTGATAGATTTTGGTTTTGTACTCAGAATAGCTGTTGGTGTATTCACAAGCAAACACACTGATTTTAAATGTTTAAAATAGAGAACAATAAATTGCCCTGTTTCTGGCTGCAATCTCAGTAACATTGAACCAATTGCTTTTGGAGGTAGTTTAATACGCGTTTAATCTTAAGGCTGTGTTTGTTCGTATATGTTGTTTATACATGTTGACTGTTAATTGGTGTCTAATTCTATTACCACCAAATCCCTAGTTCAGATCTTCTGAAAGACAGGGATAGTGTCACATACTCGGGCCACTACTGTTTGCTCTTTGCATTCTCTGTTGTGAATGTACCAAAACCTAATCTCACAGGGAGAGACCGTCGCTAATGGTCACCTGGCAGCCAGTGTTACCCCGAGGAAAACAGCATTTCCTTCTATGTGGGACATTTTGAAGGAGGGGCAGAGAGCAGTATGAATTTGGGCCCCAAGCAAAATTAAAAGATGAACCTTGATTATCTTGAGCTTCCCTGGCATCCGGGGCAGTGCTAGAACAGGATCAACATCACAAAATATGATGTTTTTTGCCAAGCAGCTTAATTGGGATGTTCTGCCAGGAGGATGTGGGGACTTGGGTTCGATGGGCACCTTTGTTTACTAAGGGATTTTAACTCTGGTTTCCAGCTCCCCAGGCTACGCGCGACAGATTTGGTTGCACTGTGGAACCACAAGGGAAATATTCCACATCTTTCCTATGGAAACCGCTACGGTTTTTCACGCAGGTTTATGTTCCAGCCTGTTTACCGTACCTTAACTTTTTTTGGGAGCGGCGCTGCCGTGTGAATGCGAGTCTGGCCGGCTGGTCAGTGCGTTGGGTTGGCAAAGGGTGGCTCCAGTCCTTACGGGTTATTTCCAACTTAATTACTTCTCATTAAAGTAAAGGATCATGGCTAGATGGAGGAAAAGCAAGTTTGTAAGGAGAAGGAAAGCTGCTTGGGGAAGAAAGAGGGACAGTGCAGTAGGAAGAGAGGGAAATCCTTTTCTCATCCAGGAGATGACACAAGAGGCGCTCAGGAAGGAAAGTCGTAGCTGTGGGAGTTTTCAGCTTCTGCCTTGAAGCAGCCAAGCTGAAGTGCCTGCCAAGAAAATGAGAAAGGATATTTTCTTTTACTGAGAATTAGCCCAGTCCGTGTTTTCATTGCTGAGGGGGCACAGGATAGTGCTGCTATCAGCTTCATTATTTACTTCATCTCTGGCTCCTTCAGCAGCTGCTTCCTTGAATCAACGTGTCCCTACCAAATTACGGTAAGGTTGTTTTTTTTACTTAATTTCTGAAACAAACCAAAAGTCTCTTAAGATAAGGAATGGATTGCAAGTGCAGTCTGACCTGGAGTCTATTTTAACAGTATTTCATATAGTAGAAAACTTGAGGCGATGACCCTTCAACCTGGCCTGGATTTTCTACAGACCGTGGTGTATGTGAAGGGCTCAGTCTGTTCCCTGGTCCTGGGATACAGCATTAAGAAATACCGTGGTGCTTTGATGCAGCACTTTCTCCTAGAATTCATAAGAAAACTTTCTCCTATGTCACCTAACGGGAAAAATGCAAAAAGCAGCAGCAGGAGACAGAGCCTCGCTGGCAGCAGTTCCTTCCCTTCGTCTTGATGGCAGGCCATCAAAGGCCAGTACCAGGAACACTGGCAGCAATGGGGAAGCCTTTCCACTGTAAGTATTTCAATTTCTACTGCATTATCTCAGACGTCTGGACTGGTGGTTTAGCATCGGCCATGTACAATGTGCTCTGTGAGGGTGAATCACAGCATCACCTGTACACGCACCATGTTGCAAACGCAGAAGTAGGAGCAAGTGCCAAAGTGCAGCCTGTGCTTTACCACATAGTCCTGTCAAGTCCATGAACGCGCTGTCGAGGTGCCTGGGGTTTGTTACCGATACGCCATGACGCTGTGGGTTGGGAAGCGGGCTGGGCTCCTGACCCAACGCTGGATTTCACTGGAAATTTGACCTGTGGAGTGTGGAGCATGGGGGACCCAGGGTAGATGCGAGCACTGTTTTAGTTAGAAGTTAGTAGCAGCCCTATATTACCCTGAGCTGCTGACTGCCAGGGGACAAGCCTTTGGAGGAGAAACTCTCTTGCTGTGGTCTCTGGCAGGGCAACACTGCAGCTGGCCGCTCACCCGGCAGGAGTTGCTCCTAAAGACCTTGTGATACTCTAGCATTGACAATTTTCCATATTTAACATATATTATTAGAACCTGATGGTCCTAAAAGACCATTACAGCCAATATTGCTTGTACTTGTATATAAGTTTTAATTCCCTAAGTGCATATTTATCTGATTGAGCCGGTAGCAGGCTCTGGCAGCGTGTCTGTCACACTTCTGCTCAGCTACTCAACTCTCTGGGGTTTTGTGGTGGGTCATTTCACTTTGTATGTTCTGCGATACCTGCCCTGTAGTGGAAGGAAAGAAGGACTCCACAGAATATCTGAATTTTACTTTTGCCTTCTGAATTATCGTGCTTTTTTTGGTTCCAAGTGGGATGCTTTGGTCCAGCTATGTTTTGCTTTCCACCAGATTAATAACAGTTCGTAGAAATAGTACCGCAGAGCACGCTGCTCATAGCGGCTGTCATTACTAGCAAGCATAGTAAAGAAAAATAATTGACTAGCAAAAGGTTTGATAACTCAGAGTTTTATGTTTCTCAGAAATGACTCATTCCCATATGCGTCCTACAAACTGCATTCTGCACGCTGAACTCACTATAACCTGCTCTTAGCGAGGCTCTTGTCTCACATTCCCGTTTTGGCATTAGAAACAATAAAAGTAACAGCAGCTTTGAAGAGTATGTAAATGTATAATGGCTTTCCAAAGCGGATTGATAATTACTTATTGCACTAAATAATCCTAGAAGTGTGTTAGAGGAGGAATGTGAGAGGAACGAATGAACTTACATAAGTAGAGAAATCTATGCATCCCTTCTGCTGTCTGATTCATTTAAGCAGTCGTATTACAGTATCAATGTGGAGGGGAGATAATGAAGGCTGGTTTATGTTGTTACGTCTTTTTTTCCAGGTTTTGTTGGTTTTTTTTCATTTTAAGAAATGCAATGGTAGCTATGGGTGGAGTTAGCAGCCACCAGTGCCACTAAAACGTTGCATTTAGCTCACTCTGCATAGCGTGGGGAATACGGCAAACACGTTTAATGCCAAAAGTTAAGTTCTTGTGCAGTAAATATTTTGGCTGCTCTAAATTGGAGTTCTGTTGTTTTAAAAGCATTTCCTTTTGTAGACTTTTTTTTTTTAAAAAAAAAAAAAGATTTCTGCTGGCACCAATTAAATTCATTTGACCTTTTGAAAGCTAATTTCCAAGAATTACCTCCTCTTTTATCCTAAATTATTTTGTAAATAAAAAGGTGTGACACAGGAGCATAGGAAGCAATTGGGCTTTATTCATCAATGACTGTCTCTTGAAATCAGTCAGCACAACGGAGCTCAATACTCCTGTTAGAGGACAGGTAGTAACATATTGCTGGCTACTTTTTTATTTTCTTCCTTTTTTTTTTTTTTTTAATACTCTTCGGAGGTTGACTTTTCAGCAGGTAGCTTTTCATTTAGTGGGTAAGAAATCACACTTGTGCTTTACCCATTCACAGTAAACAGGGGATTCGTTTTTGTAGCTATGGTACGAAGGACGTATTGCTATCTGCCGCGGAGATACTGGGAAGGTGGATTTTTTACAGGTGCAGAATGACACGTGCAAAAAGGCAGCTCGGGTCGCCCTCCGGCTGAAATTCAAGTCTTCGAATTGATGCAGCTGCAAACCTCCGTTTCAACTTTTAACTGAGTTGCTTGTAATTGGACACTAATTGTTACTTGAGACGTACACAGAGTGGGAATAAGAATGTGCGTGCCCTTCCCTCCCTTTCTGTCAGCTGGATTTGAGCTGATTTTCCATGAACTCTGCCCTTGCGTCGCTGCCGGGCACCGCTGGCCACAGCCGACGGTGGGGGCACCGGGGGGTGGGGGGGGTTGAACCGCAGCTATTTTTGAAGCCGAACTGTGGTGGAGAACGAGGGCTGGGTATTTCAGAGGGGGCAAGCGGGTGTCCCTCTTTCAATGTAATTTATTTGTATTTCTATCTGTGACCACAATTGGTGCCCTCGGTGAAGTCTTGGGACCGGGAACCTTATCCCCGGCGTAGGTGGAAGATGATGCAATGGTGACACGGTTTCTGCTGCCTCGTCTTGCCTGTGTCCCACCTTCAACTCTGACGGAGGGGTTACTGTACCGGGCACGTGCGCAGAATGGTCACTTCGTTTAACCCGTTAAGTGAGCAGCTATTTTTTTAGGTGATTTTTTATAATCTTATATATCCAGTGATCCTCACTGAGGAGGGTTGAGAGGACTACTTACTTGTCTTCGAATCCATGGGAAATTCATTGGTATTTAATATATTTCAATTAGCAAAATTAACTGAAAACATTTAACATTAATTGGCTAGTGCTTTTTTTGAATGCCTACCTCTGCCTTCTGGAAAAAAAAAAAAGTAAAAAATATTTGTTTGCTTGTTTTCCTAATAGAAGCCCCACGGAAAATATTTGCAAAGATCTTATTTTAGAGCTCAAATCCTTGGAAGAAATCAGCTAGAATTACACCTTCCCTGTGAAATAGCAGCAATTAGGACAGACGCCCTCCTCTAACTCTGAGCCAGGCAGCTTGGGTGACAAATATGTCAAATTAATACATCACCAGGTATGAAAGCGCAGTTAGAATTTGACTGAGGTACTTCCAGCCTGAGAAAGGGAACGATTTATCAATGCAAACTTAATAACATCTATTTGAATCTAACTAAAAATCAATATTTCATTACCAAATTGTTAGTGAGAATGAAGAAAAATTGCGGAAGTCGGGCAGTTTGGTGGAAGAGAAGCATCAGGAGTTCAATGTGAAGACGGGATGATTCATGAGGCCAAGCCGGTGGAAGGGTGAAGGAGGACGAATACAGAAAACTTGGAGGGCCCTCTCTCTGGTGACCTTGGCAGCGAAAGGAAAAAAAAAAAATACCAGAAAATGAAAGTGACTGTCAACTCCCAACAGGGATGGATCACACCATAAATCAAGCATAGCCCTGAGAGAGAAGAGAGGGGCTTAGGGTGGGGGGCGAGCACGGCGGGGGAAACCGTTGGGTAATTTAACTCTTTGAACCTTGGATGCCTTTTATTCGTACTTCAGCGGAGTTGGTGAAAACATATGTGAATCCCTTCCTTTTGCAGCGGTTTACATAAAAATGTGTCAGGGGCAGATAAATGGTGAAACATTGCTTTCCATTGGCTGGGGTTTAAAGTACAGTACCAATAAGCATTTCCTTCGGCCCAGGAAAAGAGAAAAACGAGAGACTGAGGCTCCTGTGACACATAACTAAATCAGTTGGTTGGGAGGCCTAATCCGGGAGAGACTTTTTGGTGATTTGCAGGGGAAAAAAAATGTAGATTTAAGGACATTAGTATTTCTATTACTGAAATAATCTATTGATCCGAACAGCAAGCAAAAAATCACTCCTTTAAGCCTAAAATACAAATGAAACTGAAGGGCTCTTGGATTCTTTTTAAACCTTTCATGTTTGTTTAGTTCGTAAAAAATCTGTTCTCTGACAGAAGTAAAGTGAAGGAGGTGACTGCCACAGAGGGGTTCGTAACTGTCCTCTGACAGGGGCTCAAGGGGATTCACAGGAAATGTGAATATTACCCCTCTCAACCAGAATTACATCAGTCTGAGCACTTTATTTGCTAAAAAGAGGCACAAAGTATTCCCTCCTGTTATTTCCAGGGACTATTTTTTACCCTTTGTCCTGATAGACCTGCATTTTCTTTTTCTTATCCATCGCAAGAAGGGACCCGTGTTTTCCTTTGAGGGCCAAAAGGACATGTATCCATACCGTCCACGAAAAGTGAGCACATTTCATTTTCAGTTGTAAGAAAGACTTACAGCAGAGCGCCTGTAATCCTGGGCAGACATCACAAGAGCTGCTGTGGTGGGAGGCAAACCCCGTGTGCATCCGCAGCTTTGCGTAAAGGGCTATGAAAAATACGATGAAGAATATTCCGATGAATACTGCCGGGAAAGGTAATTGTGTTTGACTTCTGGATTACTGTCTGAATATTGAAAGGTGGCAGAAATACTAATACTAGAGGTATTGGAAATGCGCCTTGGAATGTCGTGATGGAATGCTCTGGTGCTGGCATTCCTGCTGGGGTCCAGCCGGCTGTGCCACATCTTTGGAAGCGGTGGCAGTGGGTTGTTGTTGTGTTTCCACACCACTTATAGTGGCCTTCACCATGTGTGTGCTGGGTACGGCACGGTTTTCCATCCCTTGGGGAGACGGCAAAGGAGGGAGGTGGCTCCCAAGCTCTTGAGGCTCTTACAAATAACCTTTGGCTTGAAGGTGGTGGGAAGACGCAATGAAATGTGAACTAGTGGGTTGAGGGAAAGGGCCTCATGTGTTGTTCTAAAAAGCTCACGCTTCGAAAGAGGAGGAAAGCCCAGGAACTGCAGCACTGGTCGCTTCATGAAGCCAGTGAAAGTCAGGTTTGCTTATTGCTGGGGCATCCTTTGATCCACCTTTGTGTGGCTGCAGAGTGAGCCTGAAGTTAACACGTTTGCTCTTTCCTGACTTAGTTTTCAGCAGAACCAATTTGCCGGTTTGTCTTGAGGCATTTGCCTGCATGGTGCTGCCCACAAGGGAGGACAACACCCACTGTGTCCAGCACCACGGAGCCATAGGTGACCGGGCATGGGCTGTCACCTCTGCTGGTGCTGCCAAGGTGAGGGCCTGGGGCTGTGCAGGCATCTCTCATTGGTTCCGGGGTTTGGGGATAGCCTCATCCATCGGCTCTGAAGTAGTTGGTAAGAAATCCCTGGCTAAGATTCCCCCCAACGCAGCTGTCCTGCTGATTAGGTGCTGTGGCAAATTTGCTGTGGCAAATTAGGAGCTCAGAGGGCTCCGGGGCTTTTGTTTTGCAGGTTGTGCCTGAGAGACAGTGTGATAAATCAGGTACCAGCCGGAGGGCAAACAAGGGGCAATAGTGTGGTTCAGAAAATGTGGCAAAATATGTATGGATGCCTGCATGCTCTGCAGTTCACTTGCGGTACTGCTTTTTTTATCTAAATATAGGATTCATCTCAAAGCCTCACATGAGAAGTTGCAGATCTAATCAAGGTCAGGAGAACATTAAAAAAAATTGGAACAGGAAAAGGCCATCAGGACCAATGTTTCTGTTCCTTTTTTCCTCCTGCCTTAGCTCTGGATCTTGGCTCTAATTGCCATTTATTTTTTATTGCTCTCACTATACTTCTCATATAATGTTTATATTAATGGGCAGGGGGAGGGGGGGAAGCGAAGAAACACCAGGAAATGGAGTGCAATTGGAGTATGTGAGATGTGGCTTTTGTCTTCTTTATCACTGTTTTCTTGTAGTACTTCCAGCTCAGATATTAATTTATCATTGAGAGTGCCGCAGAAGTGTGGTCCCTTGTATTTTATTGAAGGCTTGATCTAAATTCCAGATGGTCACCATGTGATCAAACCAGCCATGGGCAAATAGGATATTTCTTTGTGTCTATATTTGATTTCTTTGCCAAATTCATACCTATCTAATCTTCTGCCCATGAGCCTGCATTCATTCATCCTTTAAAGAAGTGTGCAACAGCTCCGCCTCCTCATGGGCTAGAGACAATGGGGATGATTGCAAACATTCACCATCTAAATGCGGTTAAAATGCGACGCTGTTGCATGCAAATAATAGCTCTTCACGTCACAGTAATGTCTATCTAAAGTCTACAGCAGAAAAATAATTCCTCTCCTCAAGGAACGAAGGGTTCTCAGAGCATACGCGGCGCGTATTGACTCGACGCTGCTTCAAGTAAATGCCTTGATTTTGGGATGCGAAGAACTGTGAAATATTACTCATGAAAATCCAGGGAGCCCTTCTCCTTGTGGAGGCCCCGCTTTAGTGCGGGAGTTTAACGGATGTGAATGAGAGACCATCTATGCCAAGTAGGCTTTTCTTTCTTCAGAAAAAAATAAAAAAAAAGAAAAGGCAAATTTCAGATTATGGCAAAATTCTATATACTTCAGAACATAGACGTAACAATATAAAAACCTTCTTAATCATGATATGATTAAAGGATTTTTAAAAGCTGCCTTGTAGTCACATTTCCATTTCCTGATAAATTCCGTACTTTCTTTCAAATCACTTCTCATCATAATAATACGAACTGTAAAAAATCCTTCCATTTCTGCAACGTGCTGGGAAAAAAATGGGGGTGGAAAGGAGAGAATTAAGAAGGCTCCAAGTTTTATCATTCTGTTCATAAAGCAGCGCAGCAACCATAACTGCAGAGCAGAAAAGAAACAGAAACTGTACTGTCTGAGGTATTCTGTGCCATAAACTCCCATAATAGAAACAGATGGCAAAAACGCCTTGGAAGTAAGGGAAGTACTGTACATGCAGCTCTACCCTAACATATGAAGAGATTCAGGCCTGACACATAAAGGAATACGTCTGGAGCTCTGCCAGCGCTACTGTGTAGTGCAGCAGTTGGTGCTGGAGATGAGAGAACCCGCGATTTTGGGTCTGGGGCTCTGGAGCGTCTCGTCAGCAGGACCTTTTCCTGCCCTTTAAAGCACGTGTGTTGTTCCGGCTGGGGTAGCAGGGATGGATGGATGGATGGAAGACCTCGTGGGGTGTTGTCAGGAGCTTTTCCCGAAGCCCCTTGGCTCCGGAGCAGCTCGGGCGCGCTGTAAAGCCCTGTGCCTTGTGTGCCAGGGTGGGGTCTGCCCCCTCTTTCTCCCCGCTCCGCGGAGCAGAGATCTTGATATCTCCCGTGAGCTAAGCAAAAGTTGTGTGGCGAGTATCCCGCATGCGGTGAAAATGGCAAAACTATTTTATTCATCTCTGGTATCTAGCTAAGGAAATGTCACTTATTTCATCCGGCGTTGTTTCACTGGTCCTGCTATGAGTGAAAGGAAATATAATGTGTGCATTGCACTAGAGGGGGAGCTGAAGGTCAGGAGTGAAATATAGCTTTCTGCTGCACTTGATCTCAGTCTGAATGTTACCTACATTATCATCAGAGCTCACTGTCATAATGGGGAGACCTTGTCACAGGAGGGAGGTCACCTAGAAACGGGAAGAAAAATTGGGGGAAAAATACTAAATAAGATAAACTAAAAAGAAGACCAGTAGGGTCCCCAAACTTCCTTTGTGTGTGTTTGAGGGCAGTAAATTATCTGCAAAAGACATGCTTGTCCTCCAGCACGTGAAAATCCCAGTGTTGCCTTGGGTCTGAGGTACCACTCTCCTAACTTCTCGTAATTTTGTTATCAGCATCTTTCCACCAGCGTGTCTGGCTTTGACCTCTGTGCTTTTGTGATGGCTTGGATTTATAAACTCCAATTACATTTCGGGGCAGTAGCCTTTCAGATATTCTTGGGAGAGGGGGATATATCAGATTGTTTTCATTAGAAAACAGACCGTGACAAAGAAACTTTGCTCTCCTCTCTGCCTCCGAGACTCCGCGCCGGACCCCTGGAACGTGCTTATCCTGCGGGAGCGGTGCCGCGGGAGGACCTGGCAGTGCAGCTGGTGTGTGCCATCGTGAGCTCTTCCTCACCACCACGGGGAAATTTGGCTTCAAAGTTTTTTGGAGGTCAGGCCTGTGTTCCCACTGCCTGGCTGAAGCTTCTGCCTGATGGCAGGCCAGAAGAGATTTTAAACGTGAGCGTGAGGAGCTAAGTATCGAGTTGGGTCTGCACTGTTTGCATGCCCTCCAGCCACCCAATTAGCAGCCTAATATTTGTGCATAGCCTCTTTCATCTAAAGATGTCAAAGAGCTTTGCAAACATTAATTCGTATTAATATGTTGCCACAGACAAACAAACAAACAAATGTTTCCGTAGTGCTTCCAGGCCTCTCCTCCCCCTGACACCAATTCAGCCATCTCCAAGGTGGTGCTGGGCACCCCTTCTGGTAAGGGGGCCACCGCCTTGCCCTGTCGTGAAGATCTGCTCTCTTCCAAGACAATCAGCAAACGTCTTGGTTGCAGCTCAGCAAGACACAGAGGTCACCTTCCCCTTGATGTGCCGTGGTGAACGCTTGTGTGGTTTCTCCCTGGTCCTGTCAACGTAATCTGGATTAGCAGCTGCTGTTACTGACAGCGGAGGTGTTAATCCAGAGCGCTTCAACACTGCAAAGGTAGGAGGGGTTATGTCTGCAGGGCTCGGGGGGATGTTGGGCTCTGGGCACATCCACCTGGAGACCCCTCAGCTGGGTGGAATCTGTCTGTCTGCCTGCAAACACGGCTAGGTAGGGCTGCGGAGGTACCGCAGTAAATATCTGGCAATTCAAACCACTGATCGTGTGACATCTCCTCTCCGATTTGCGATAAATCCTTTGGAGAATCACCAGAATTTTCAAGGTTTAACAGCTAATGCTTAGACAGAAAGATTTTACTTTTCAGTCTGCTGGGAGGACGTCCAGCTCAAAGTAGCCTTTTCACATGAAATAAGCCTAATTTTACGTTTGTCAAAAAAACCCACCCAAGCCACTCAAATGCAAAAGCCATCACCAAAACCACAATCAGGACAAAGTGAGTTGCAGGATTTATAGTGATAGTTCGTACAACTTTAAATGATTATAGCGGGGTTTGTTTTTTTTTTTTATTCTTGCATCAGCTGTTGAGGGATCACCACCAGGTATTTGGAGACGGGAGAGCAGCTGCCTCAGCACGGTCACCAGGAGCTGGCTGAAGGGGATCTTCGCAGATCTTTCCTTTGGAAGGACGGTGTTCAACCACTGAAATTCAAAGCCAGGTACCAATGTGAGCATTAGCTCACATAAAATGCACTCTTTCATCTCAGTTTAGTTGTTCCTCTGACAGTTTAATCTTCTCAAATACTGTATCTCTTTTTAATGAAGAAATTGCATGCTCATGTACAGAAGTCACATATTTACAGCATAGAACACCTATTGATATATTTTGGTCATTTTCACTGAATTTGGAAGTCTTCATAAAGTGAGAAATACAACACTTCATTACACAATTACAGCTAATTATTTTAGAAATACAGTTTAAATGCAAGTTATCTTAAATTTATTGCTTATCTGACTGGAAAGATCTAAGCAAAACCTGAAAATCATAAACCCTTCCAGAACATTATATTTTATGCAGTCCAAAATGTGACACATGGGGTCTTTAATAATTCACTGCTTGTTAACATTAAACAACTGTTAACATGCTCAAATAATTAGTTATGCTTGCTTGACATGTTTGCATCTTTAATAATTGATGCATTTATCTTAATTACTAACAGTATTATGGTCATAATATGCATCTTTTTTCTATCTTAAAATTTTAACAAAAACTGACTTTTTGCCAAAAATGATTATCCTCTAAGTTTTAATTACTCATTGTAATTAAATTGCAAGCTGCAGTATTTTATTAAAAATATCTTTCGCAAAAAATATTTAATGGAAAAGAGTTGATTTGTTGTTTATGCATCACACTTAGTAAATATTTCATAAGTTTCATATTACCCTTTCAGAGCGGATATAAAAAACATAACATTCTTAATATAAGAGTCAATTTAAAAGCTGCTATAGTAGTCTTCATTTCTCCTCCCAAAGGTTTGCAGAAGTCAGTGAATAAAGGGAGACAAAAAAAAAAACAAAACAAAACAAAACAAAAAATAAATGTGGCGGTGATTGTAAATAGGATGCCCCCAGTGACAGGAACCAAGGTTGGAGACGTCGTGTTGGTGAGTATATAACGCATTCTCCAGTGGAATTAGCCTGCCTTGAAATAAAGATGAACATTACAAGTTTTTTCATTCTTCAGTGTTCTTCTGATTCAACTTTTGCTTGCAGGCTGCTAATAACAATAGTGGCAGTACTTTGACTGTAATCATTTATTTATTGCAATGCTGATAGAGATAGGGGTGAGCTTTGTGTCAGCCAATTTAAAAAGACCGTCTTTTCAAGGCCTTCCCATTGGTAAGACAGGCTGTTTTAGATTAAGATGGCTGTTTCTGGTCCGGAAACGTAGTGGAGGCAATTACCACTCCTGTGGAATGACAAAACTTGTTAATGGTGTCAAAGGATTCGGCCGCATCCATGTTCTAGTGCGTGGTTGTGTTCCTTCCCAAGTGACCCACAAAGATGCTTGAAAAGGTGTCAGCATGTTATTGGCAGGAAAATATCCATTTGAGAGATGAAAACGTTGTCCAAAGTTTTAGAAATAAAAACCAAAAGCTGTGAGATACCGTCTCACAGTGCTACAGACTGAATGTCAGGGCTTCATTTAGCAAGTGACTAATGAGAGCCCAGCTTGTCTCTGAGGTAGGTGGCTTCTGAGGAGCTAATGCTTGAACCATGAGCCAAAGTCAGCCAAAATACTGTATTTTTAGTGGCAAAATGTGCCTGGGAGTAGGTCTAGTATAACGCTTTTTTTAAGGCGAGTCAGTAGACCTAAGGTGGAGAAACGTCCCATGTACCAGATGGAGTGGGCAGCGAGATCGTGACCGGATCCAGGAGTGCCTCCTCCAAACCCTCAGCTTAGAAGTCTTCTTTCAAAAGGATTTACCCCAGACGCAACCCCTTGCCAGAAAAACAGCTTGAGCTCAGATGGAGAAGAATGCTGAACTCTGACGCTGAACTCTGCAGAGTATACTGCCTGCCTTCCCAAATATTTGGGGTCTTCCCTGCCTGCAGTAAATGAAACTCCCATATTTAGTCCTGAGCTGCCAGCAGATCCTGCGGTCCTTCAGCTTCTGCAACAGCGACGATGCTGCAGTGAGGATTTGAACCTATTGAGAGAATCAGATATGGAGCAAAAGTAATATGATCCTTAGTCCCTAAGAATCGCTTAAACCCAAATGTGAGAGTGGCTGCGGTCCTGCCTGCCGTGGTGGCTGGCGCTGGGTGGTACAGGTCCACCACGCATGGGTAGGAACGGCATAAACGCGGCAAGTGCCACCCTTCCAGCTGCCGCTTCCAGATTCACGGTATACTTTTAATCTGCCCTGCCTCTTCTGACAGATTTAGAAGATTCTCACCAGTACAAAGTCCTCATGTCCTTGACACGGTGTTCTTCAAAAAAGCGATTTCTAGTGTGATTTTAGAGTTAAATAAAAATTTACACATCACAGATCTATTAATCATTTTTTCCCTTCTGTGGGTGTATCTTCAGATTTCAGTGATTGATTTATGTGGCCAGATGGGTGCATTTGTTTCCTGCTGTCTTTCAGTCCAGCAGAATCCATGCATGCTGTGCAGTACCATGGGCTTGAACTTTCACTTAAAATGCACTACTGTACAAAAATTCTGAATATTATTCCATGTTTGGGATGAATGGGATTCACATGTGAATCCTTTGGACATGGCACAAGTTGAGTCTTTACCTCTCAATTAGCAAAGAAGCTATTCCTTTCAGCTTTAATCACAAAACCTCAGTATCGCATAGGAGGTCCTCTTCCTGTCCTCCAGGTTTTTGCTCCAAACGCCTTTGTGTTTCCTGTCACCACATAACGTTTAGAAGCTTATTAGCTGACACCAGAAGTAAAGGGTTGTCATAGAAGTTTACTGTGGGGAAAGCAATCTGTAGTCTACACGAGCATTTACATTGACGTATACTAACATCGTAAAAAATAATCGCGTGCGGTACTGTAGGGTCAGTGTTCCCAGATCCAGGAATTGTGAGAACAAAGACCATGAAGACCTGAGGGAGGTTCTGTGGAAAGACCTAGAAGTTGACTAGAGTAGAGGTAGCAGTTTGATTCTCAGCAATATTGTATGCAAGGGCACGTATAGGCATACGGCGCCTTCCTGCTCTCCAACAGCTGAATGTAAATCGTTATCCAGATGATGCAAACACTCGTGATGACGTGTCCATTTCTGACAGAAGAACAGAAGTCTTAGAAGCAGCGGGTTCCCAAAGGCCATGTGAAGGTAAGCAGGCGGTGGGAGAAGGAAATCAAAACTAATGCCTCTACTGAGGGACCGGCTTCGGAGAATTCATGTGGGAGAGAGGCCTCCCAACAACCCAGGCGGGCGCTCGCACTTCATTAGGCACCGGGAATTTTCACCATGACATGAAAAGTCACAAGAAATTAGCGTCAGAAGTTTGCCCAGTCACAGGGTGAGTTGGTTTGCATGTAAGGTGTGCGTATTTCTGTACGACATGGAATTTTTTGCTTCTTTCTGCAATTAAAAAATAACCTCTTCTGCTTTATAATTCATGGAAGATTTTCAAGCCCCGGTGGTGCATTAGGGAGAGACCTATAGCACCGCGCCAGTGGAAGGACTGTGACCAAGCAATAGTGGATGTTTGGGTGACAGTATCACTGTGGTGCGATGGTGCTGTATGTTTCTGATAAAATAAGATGCGATACGGAAACAGCGTTTTGAGGACTCTGCCTTGCTTCTGCCATCCATTTCTGTTGGGCTTCTGTCTTCATGGGATATTAATTTCTAGTTTTCTCGGTTTTTAAGCCTTGACGTTGATTACAACTCTAACCTGGGTTTGCTATACACACAAGAAAGGCTGTCCCGAGTGCTGCTGTCCAAGCAGGAGTCACTCTTGCAGAGGGCCGTTCGCTGGCTCTCTGCTTTGGAGCAGAAATCTCCATTAGAAATCAAGAAGCAGCACCGTGAGCTAACCTCTGCCACGGGGACTCCTCAGCCCTTCTGATTTGGCACGTGCTGCGCTTCGTTTCCTAATTCTTTTAATGTGAATGTTAGGAAAAGAGTTTGTCTACAGCTGCAACGGACCAAATAATATTTTTTATTTGGTACATTAAGACTGGCTTCCCATGACCTGTGAGATCCGTCGGGGGACACGCTGACCCTCCCGTGCGTACCCCCAGAGCACACGTCTCCTTGGGACCAGCCACTGACGCTGCTCGTGGTCGGAAACGGTTTGGCCAAAATTCCTGCGGATGCCCATGTTCGCTGACGCTGGTGAGGAAGGGAATGAGCTCCTTATGAGTTTCACGTTGACATCCAAAAGTGTGAGTGCGGAGAACAGGAGGGGGAGGAGTGGCTGGCAACGATGGCAAGCACCGATGTGCATATAGATGAATTTCCAGAAGGGGGCTTAGCTTTCAAAAAATGTTGCCCGCAGAAATGTGGCTACTTCCCTATGAACTCTATGATTTGCAAAATATACATGTGAGTTTTACAGTATTTTCAATATGAACATATTCATGTTTATGACCCAGAATATTTCAACCGTGAGCTAAATTCTTTCTAGCTTACTCAGGGTTTTGACATTTGTAAGTCTTTGCTCGATCTAGGAGTATCTTTAATGGCTTATATTAATTCAAGGTGTCCCTTTATGCACTTAAAATAAAATAAAAAAAAAAACCTTCCTTTTAATGACATTTCCATTTATTCAGAATTATTATTTAAAATCCTAAATTAGCATTCTGCACTTCGGTTCTGACAGAGCCATTACATTTTATACTAAAAGAGTTTAGTTAATTTTAAATTATTAAACCCCATTGGCTGCAAGATGTGAGCATCTTTAAGCAAGTTTCTGTAGTTTGGGTGCACTCCGGTCGACTACAATTGCAAACTTAATTCAAAACCTTTTACCTGTGTTGCTTTTTATCCTCATATACGGCAGTTATTATTCTGGGTTTCACTCTCTGGTCGGAGAAGTTAAATAGCAGCTGAACACACTAATAGCAGTACAGAGAGCAACCTGTCCTGGGAAACACAGCTCTTCAAACTGAAGACAGAGAGAATCACAGAAATAATTGTAAGTCTTTTTGTCTGAAGGAAGAATTTAACAGTCCATGATATAAACTTGCTCATATAGGAAACTAATTTATTCAGTCAACAATGTGTATTTACTTTGCATTTTTAAAAGTTTTATCTTAATTAATATTTCCACGGTATAAAATTATTTTGATTTTCAAAGGCATTTGCTTCCTTTCAGTTGTTACCTGGCATTACTTAGGTGAAATTCTAACTTTTGCATGAATTGGCGGTGATAATTTCTTCAGGCGTTTATCTGGAGAAACAATTGCAAAGCTGCTTGTCTTCGGGAGCAGCACCTAGTAGGTGAGAATGTCTTTGCACAGGTGGGACCTAATACACGCTCTTAAGGAAACAGTTAAGAGGAATTTTTGACCGCAAAGGAGCACAGTGGAGACGAAACTAGTGTATGCAAAATGGGACAGAATACCGTGGAAAGTATAGTTACTTTTCTCTTCAGACTGTAGTTACACTTCAAGGGCAGTATGGGTATCGAGCAATAAGCAGCATCTCAGAGCACTTCAATTGCTGTGACTTCAGGTGAAATTTGCTGCAAGCTACAGATCTGCTTTAATTATTGTTTGAATCTGCAAACTATGATCGTTTACATGCAATGCTAATTCACTTGTCTCCTGAAACTTGAGCTGCGCAGTTTGGGTTTTACAGATTTATCAAGTGAAACAATTGGGCTAATATCACATTAATTGAATTAACTTTAGTTTTAAATGACTTGCTAGAGCACCTAACAAACGTAACATCTCCGAGACATTTTAGCAGATAGCTGCGGCTTTGTTGTACACTCTTGTCTTCATAGTGAGAAAACATCTCGTTAGCATGAAAGGCCCCTAACTACTTTAAAAGAGAATATTTTGTTTATACACTAACGTTTGCCTTGATTGCCTGACTGTCATTTCGGAGGTGAAAGAAAACAGCAGAAATGCTGGCTGGGGGGCGGGTGTGTGTGTGTGTGTGTGTGTGATATAAATTTAACATCTGCACTGTTCTGCAAAGATCTCATTCAAACACAAGTGGCGTTGATGGTTTATCATATATTTAGGATATCCACAGGGACTTTGCGGGTGTGTGCCCAGCTTCCCGGCCAGCAGCGCCTTGGGGAGAGCTGGCGCATGGTAAGGACCTGCCTTGCTGGTGAAATAAGGGCCAGGCTGGTATGCAGGGCTGGTCCCAGAAGGGAGGGCAAATGTGCCACTTATTCCTCCATCACAATTTTTTTTAAAAGATAAAAATAGTCTAAGGAAAATTCTGACTATCCAAGACAGCCAGGTGTTGAGCTGTCCCATTATTAGTTCAAATTTTAACAGCAGCTACTAAATATACAGCAAAATATTTTTATATATATGAGAACACCTATATCTAATGTCTAAAGAGGCACATTGTCCTGTCTGCCAGAAAGGTGGGTATATTAAATATTTTAAAGAATGTAGTCCATTCCAGACACCGTTCAGTTTACAAAGGCAAGCTGGAAAAAATAGCAGAGGTAAGGCCATAGTCCACGTGTGGACACAGACAGGAAGATAAAGGCAGGCAGGTTGTATAAGAACAGCGGTTTATTCGCATTCACTTTGCATCATACATATATATTAAATATTAATATTGCTGTATGAATATTCATCTATGTTCAATATTCATTTATACATGGAAGTTTACAGCCGATCCCTTTAACTTTTGGTGCCAAAACCAGTGTTCCAAGGGTTATGCTGCCATTGTTTCTGCAAAACGTTTACATTTATCTGCTGTAAAATAGGCTGAATGGCACCGAAGAGTGTCGTGTTTAGTTTTAAAATGCCACAAATAACAGATTTATAGATTTTTCTAAATACATTATTTTAGCTTGACAGCATTAATCATTCATGCTTCCTTCTTTCATTTTTCTACCTGCAATGGATTATTGAAACAGAAAATAACAACGGGAAAGGCTACAAGCAGTATCAAAATGTCAAGTTTGTACTTACAGTTGTATGTGCGTAGACAGGGTCAAGAGCCTCAATTATTTGTATATGTACACAGTGGTACTACATGAAAGGTTATGTCACCTGCAGCTATTTTCTTGCAGATTTAAATAGGACTGATATTCAACTCCACAGTCAGCCACTGACATGGAACATAGAATTGTAAAATACTATGAACTCTCATGTCAGGACCTAAAATATGAACTGGGTGATTGCAAGGTGTAGCTGTGGGCAATCCTATGTATTACCGTGTAAGTCCTTTAAATTACTTTGCGGTATCCCTGACCCGTTCTTTTCATTTAAGCGTAAGCCAGAAACAACATGGCAATACTTCCCAGGGAGAAGAAAACCCCTTGACATTGCCTATTTTTGCAGCAGCATTTGCTTCGGTTTTGAGGGGTTTTGTACTTTTGGGTTTTTTGTGATTTGGTGGTTTTTTTTTTAATGTTTCATATTTCCATGAATCCACGCAGGTGTGATAACTTTAAAAAATCCAAGAGTACGGCTTGCATGTTAATGAAGTGCAAGTCTTATATCAAAACTGACAGCAGCGTTATTTGGAGTAGGATGTGTGGTGGAGCTAATCAGTGTATTTTCACAATAGAGGGAGGAGAAGAGGAGCTAATCAGTAGATTTTGCTGGTGATCTGCTTATTTAAGTTATAGTTTAAAAAAAAAGGAAGAAGAAGAAGTATGGAGTTTTCTTGACCAAGCTCCTTATGGGTGACAGTCACTCTTTTGAAAGGTCAGCACAAGACCTACGACTCAGAAAGTCTACTTTTTGAAGAAGTGATTGATATAAAGGTACTCTATATCTTTAAAGCAACCTACTAAACCAGCAGTAATAATCATATATATCGATACACTTGTACGTCACTGATGTACGACAGCATGAGGGACACAGTTAAGGTTGTAAATTCAACTTTGGCATTTGCGTATAGGAATTCTTGAGAGTAACTTACTAGTTCCATATATTTAGGCTTTAATGATGGAAAAAAAATGCATTATTGAAGGCCCAGTGGTACAACATTTATGTACTGTTAGTCTTGCTTTGATTTAAATTATTTATAGGTAATGATATAATTAGTGCTGGGAAATAACTATCTTATCAGACAAGAACATTTCAAAGAATAAATAAATGAATGGTCAGACATTAACATCAACCTCTCTCTCTAGTCAGATAGCACAAACTGCATATATATATGCTGAATTAACAAAATTATCTTTGCAGACTTATTTTGAGACATGTCATTCACTTAGTGATCATGCTAATGCATCTTGCCAATTTTTAGTTCTGTCACTAGAAAATCCTGTTCATTTTAGCTTTTTATCAAATCTTAAAATACAGATTTCACTGTCTCAAAGTACATTGAAAGTAAATTAAGGCATTAAGCATTGCTGAATGAATATGTTTTTCAGAACTTACTACTAATTGCTATTACGCACCCAAAAGTTTGATCCCTGCTTTCCGGGAGGAAAAATGTGGGCATATTGCCTCTGGAGTAGGGCACTGCCTCTATAGTTTTCTTTTTTGTCATTTTGGATTTTTTTCCCCTGTGATCTCATTCAATTATAAGAGGTAATTGATTTTAATAAGTGCTAATTGTTCTGCAGAAATTCTTTATACGCATACACATGCTTATATCCACACAGAGAGGCATTCACGCTACAGAATTTAAGATCAGTTCCAGTGAAATAACGTTGAGATGCTTAGCCGAAATAGCAACGATATGAAAATACTGAGGGTTCCTGCTTAGAAGTATCACAGTAGAATTAACATGTATAAGTCAGGATCACTAATATGCAGGTGGAGTTTTAAAGTTTTACAACCATAGTTTGGTATATCTGGTCGATAAAATACAAGGGAAGGAGAATAGATGGTCAGAGGGAGGACTGAGAGGGGAAGTGGTGGGCGATTGTAGTCCGTCTTCACAGGAGGGGTGCCTTGGTGCAGGTAAGGGTTCCTCCTTGGTACACCAGAGCAAGCCCTGGGACTTGCCCCCAAGCGGCACGTGGGGCGGGGGGACCCCTCCTGCGTTGCACTCGCCCATTTTGGACAGGTCCGGCAGCCAGTGCTCTCTGGTGGGTAATTTGGCTCCATGACGACTCTCTGGAGATAGATTATCATGGGATTTTTTTTCCCCTGTGCTTTCTTTCCTTTTCTTCCACTTTTTCTGCAAGAGCGGGTTCCATGATCCGCACTAAAAATATTTTAATACCCGGGCAATATTGATTGACCATGAAGAAACCTACTTGTGATAGTCAGTATACTCCAAGTAATAATATAAGTGAATAATGTTTTACAGTCCCTTTGAATCAGCCTTTTTTCAGGTCCAATCCATCCGTATCCAGTTAGAAAAGACTCCTCCAAGGCAAGTTATTCATGGGTTCATCCCAATTCCCCTCTTTAGATCCTGTAAACAAATCCAATCATGGCTATTTAACGTTTTTATTACATAAATTCCAACATGCAATAGAACATTACTGGGTACTGCTAATAATGGTGTGCATTTCAGATGTATTCTCTTTTTGTCACAAAACCCCTTAAACCATATCCTAATAACTGCGTGTAAGATATAATTGGTAAGAAGCATCACATTCAACGACCAGGAGGAATATCTCTGTAGTGCTTTTTGTTGCTCCTGTTTACGTCTAAAGTAACCACCAGACATTTCAGTTCCTTCAAGGAAAAACAACCCGTGTCTCCTGTGATAACCCAAACGTGCAGACACGCTGATAAATGAGATACATTTACAATTCTTTTATTACTGTATTCTATGACAAGATAAAATAAACAGTATTTTGTGCAACATTACAACTTATAACAAAGCTAAGCTACTGTCCAAAGATGTTGAAAAATTCCAGTATAAATACACTTTATTTTCAGCTGGCTCATGGATGATTAGGGCATACCAACACTTTGACAATTTTCATATAATACCGTGAAGAATTTCATGATTTCCCTTCATCTTACTGCTGCTGCCAGCTCAATACATCTTTTTCTAGTAAAAATTATACAAATCTATGGTTTTTACTCTTCTCATACACCATAAATCCTCGAGATAGTTTCATACACGTTAACCACAATCTTTCTTCCCCCCTCAACCTCTCCCTGGAGTTCAACCAGAAAAACCTCAGATATATTGCACAGAAGAGGAACGGAACATAAGGAAACATCACTTTGGTGAGACTTGAGTAATTTCTATTTATAAATATTACCTGTATTTCTTTTACATAAACAATAGTGAAAGACCAGGAAAAGGTTGGGTCATCAACTGGCATCTGTTTCTCTGCATGAGATGTCCCAAGAGAATAATATTTACTGAGCAAACATGAGTTACATGATGGACCATAATGTAGAGTTTTCAAATTGTCTTGGCAGCTGTTCACCTGTTGAATAGCTCTGTGACTTTTTTAGGAATTATTTGCTTGATCCTGTCAAGGCAGAAGAAAGAATTTTGATATATACAGAAAGCCATCTATGCTTTTCTCCTTAATAATCTCCCTTCACAATATACTCATTTGTGAAGCCTGACTTTACTGATGAGAAGGGACAGGCAGATCTTTGGCCTTAAGAGTTTGTCTCTGCCTTTGTTTTAGAGGACTTTCTTTGGGTTAGATCTCTGATTTTTCCTGCTCTGCTTATCCTTAAGGTATTCCCGTTGCTCCCTGGGCCTCCCGGCAGCCCAGCTCCTGTTAGAAGGGAGGCACAAGAAGCAACACCCAAAACCCCCCTGCTGTCTCCATCCCGCCCCATGGTGCTTCCCACTGACCAGCTCTCCGGGGCTCATGGCTGGGGGCCTGTCCGTGGGGAGTCACCCCCGGCCTCCATCCAAATTGGGGGAGGTGGGAGAGCGTCCTGGGATCCCTGCCTGGCCCTCCAGGGCATTGCGGAGGAAAATCTAAATACGACTTAAGCGTTCCTGAAAAGCCAAAAATCTCACCAAAGGTCATTTCCTTGGCGTTCTTTTCTGCTCTGGTCCTTTCTAATTTTATGACCTGTAGTGTAATTTTTTATGAGGAAAGACTAGCGAAAGAAGTTAATACGTTTTTTAGTGTGTCACTGCCTGCCGGTCCCTCTGTTTTGCTATTACACACAGGAGTTTATTCTCATTTAAAAAATTCTATTTACGGCCCTCTTATACTTCCTTTATCTCTGGATTTACTTTTTATGCACTCTGATTATTTGGGCAATAAAGCTTTCTTTGTATGGGTTAGGTTTTTTCGGCATGACCAGAAGAAATGTACTTCCTTGTAGCCTACCCCCCCGTAAGAAGTTTTGCATGCAAGGAATAGTTTTGAAAAACAAACGAAAATAACAAATGAAAAAACCCACAGTTAAGGAGCACAATCCCTCAACCAAAGGGCCTGTTCCAGGGTAAAGGACTAGCCATGTTATGCAGTCAGCTTACCATAATTTCAAAAGGCATTCAGAACACAAAATATATTTTACCGTTTTGTTCTTTAAATACAAATTAAATCCAGAAGATTGAAGCAAAGCCCCCACTAGAGAGAGATTTGCGCTTTCAATCCGTATTTTTGAAGGTGATCTGTGTAAAGTCCTCAGGGGTGATAATAAGAGTCCAAAAACCAGCTCATAGACATGGTTTTGCAGGACCATGACCATGAGACTGTGCCTGAGATACGGCGAAGAGCTTTGTGAAATGCTCCAAAAAGCTTTTCTTCTGTGCCTAAATTGTGGCGTGGATCCAAACTGATTCGTAAATTAGGTACGCACATCTCATATCTTAAAACATGCAATCTGCACGTGGAAGAGTCTAAAAAAATTATATTTATAATTTTGACAAACAGTTATGTTTTGTTCTCTCTGCCATGGCTTAAGGCACACTATCGTTCTTTGTTTCAAGCACGTAACTGAAGTATTAGTAAGATTTTCTTTCCGTTTTCTCAGAACTCCCCAAGGTCTATAGTTTTCTTTGCAGAAACAGTTGCCATTAAATATGCTGTATGTCAATGCAGCAGTGAGGTGGTTAATTTTGACTGAATATTATGCTATATAACCACTTGGCATTTAACTTGAAAAATGACTTTCTGCTTCACCTGTCAGCAGCCCAGTTCTCATCAAATAAGTGAGTGAGAAAAATTTTTAAATTTCAATTTCCTGATGCTATTAGACACTACTTCTTCCATACTTAAACAGTTTAGCAGTGCATGTACATGTTTTGGTATTCATGCCATGCATCACACTACATGCTATTACAATAGCTTTTTTGTTTAAAGGGTAAAGAGATGCATGGATCTTTATCTTGGGGTTAGGAAAATGTATTGCAGGAACATGGCCAATCAGGTTTCTGAATAACTTTGTAACATAGTACCATAACCCTGATGCAGTGCGAGGAATTTAAAATACTAGGTGGCTCCGGCTCCATGGAAAGAAAGCATTCTAGACGGAGGCAGCACACACAGCAATCTTGCACTGAGCTTCCTCTGAAATCCGATGCCTCGTGGAGTGTTTGTCTATTTTATCCTGTCTTCTGACGGATACATAATTCTGATAAATCGTGCAAAATATTTTGTGTGTGTGTTTGCAGTATATTTCAGAGATTAAAACCATTGTCATTTTGCATTAGTGGCAAGTTTGCTTTGTTTCTATTTCAAATACGAGATCAGTTTTCCCTGATGGCTAATATATCCCCAAAGAGTAGGAAAACTTCACTGTTAGAGGGAAGGCACAAATGAAAGAGATTTCCCCATTTTCATGTCTTACGATACTTTACACAGTTTTCACTTTACCACTAGTGAGTCTGGAGACGTTTTACGCGGGTGGAAAAATGCATCATCTCAGCTGTATTTCCCTTTATTTTTTGACATTAGTTTTTATTGCGCGTTACAATACGTATAAATCCGTAGTTGTATAGTAGCAGACATCAAACATCATTTGAAATAATAGTTCAGTGTAAATATGAGTTGGTATCACTAAAGTGATTATTATTTGTTCATCTATTTGGTTAGTGTTGACAATTGACTCGGTACTGTGGGTTACAGAGCAGTATGGACAGTTTCAGTCTGCAGCATTTACTTTCTTAAAAATAGATACACAGGAGACAGGTGGTGCTTAGGGATCCAGGGGTGAAAATTACACACTGTTTATTTTAAGTCATTCTTACAGTAAAAAAAAAAAGAAAAGAAAAAAAAAAGAAAAAAGCCACGTGGGGGTAAATTCAATTGCTTTTCGGAAAGTGCCGAGTTATGGATGGCATTAATCTGCCTAATATTTCCATTTACTGTAGTGTAACTTAGCTAAATGAAAAAAATTTCATCAGCTTGAACAAGGCATAAACCCCAACCAGGAATCAGGCCCAACGTTAAAAAAGCTGCAGCTGAGCTGCTGGGTGTTTTTTAAGCGTCTCTATTCCTGGTAAGAGTTTTCAGGGGTTTTAGTGTTTCCAAAAATGCCTGTTTTCCCAGCTGGCAGGGAGGTGTCCCGAAGCTGTGATGGAGAGCAGCCCCGGCATGTGCCTCTGCTTGGAGCTCCACGGGGCCCTTCTGCCTTGGTGCACGTTCGTAGGTACAAAACCGCGTCTGGGAGGGAGCACCGTCTCCCGAACTTTTTTTATAAATTTGTACGAAGCCAAGTTGTGTGTGAGTGAGGAAGTTAAATATACCTTGTACCGTGTGGGAATACTTGTGGGGGTTTAGTGACAGTGACAACAGAAACACCGTGCCCTTAGGGTTGATTACAGTTATGCTCTCAAATTTACAGGAATTACTATTTAATGAAACAGCAGCATGCACTTCTAACCTGTGGGTAAATTAGTTATACTGCTTGTATAATGTTGGGTAGTTATTGACTTGATGGTATTGTCCTGGATTTACCCTGTGGTCATTGAGCAGGCTTTGCCCTTCTCCACCCCTGACAGCATGATGGCGGAGTGCAGGACATCCCCTTTGGTGGCCTGATTTCTCCCCACAGAAGCATCCGCTTTGCTCTCCTAGGCTGAGAAATGTGGAAACTCATTGGTTGCTGCAGCTTTCTCTGTGTAAAGAAGGGCATGTTTTACTATGCTGGTAGAAATGAGATTTTTTTTTTTTTCTGGTCCATGTATACGCTCATGTAGGATTATGTTTCATAGGGTCTGTGCATGAGCATAGTGTGGGACTTGGATGGCTCCATGTCCTACAGACAGTTCCTTCTGCTGCCGGCTGTGATGGAGTGTCACATCCACATGGTGGCTTGTGCTCTCACGTCCTCAAGGGAAGAGTATGAGCTTCAGAAGATCATCTGCTATAAAATGGCGAGTGGGTTGAAAATTACGTCTTCTGCTGTCAGCTGGGTGGTACAAGGGTGATTGGTGTATTTAGTTTGTGAAGCCGTTGGATGGTGGTTCGTGGAGTCCCCATGCAGCCTGTGCGTGGGTGAGGGACCGTAAGAGCCGGACATTACTCGTTTCCCAAAAGCTTATAAAAGTCCATTTGGCAATGACCACTGGGGAGAGCAAAAGCAACAAGGAGAGAATGTGTATCAGCTGCCTTCAACTCAACCGCGGGGTCAGGGCGGAATAGGGCTGGCTTAGGCAGAACAGCAAGAACAAAAAGTTAAAGGTGCACAAATCATTGAGCTATCCCAGATGAGATCTTTGGCCACGGAGAAGCGTCAGTTTGGTGTTGCACCCACGTCAAGCAGTTCTTCTGGGAGGCCCCTTCATTAGCACCAGTTTTGCGCTGCCCAAGGCCAGCTGAGTGCTGCTGCCGCGCATGGACGCTGCCCTTCCCTGGGGCTGCGGGGCTCGCCAAAATAACGTTGCATGTGCAAACATGTCCTGAGGAGGCCTGCGGAGGGATGTTAATGGCCATAAGACTTGTCAAAGTCTAATTAGTTACTCACAGAAGAGAGATTTCAATTTTTTGGCTGAATCTTTTTGTTTGGAAAGATCCCAAACCCCTGCTTCCTGGGAGCCTGCCTTAGCTGTTCAATCCGCAAAGGGCTGCTCCATGGGCTGACAGGTTTTATTTTTAATTTTTTTTAATAATATTCTGCTTTACGACGGGATGTTTTTTCCAAGGTTAAATAAATGATAATTAGAGTTGTGGATATTCTAACCCAACTGGTTGTATGGGATGTTTCCTTGCTGACCTCCCTCCTGGCAGCACCAAGGGGAGCCAGTTCATATATCACTGCAGAAAGCTTACGAGTCCCCTTGAAGCATTGTGAAAATTGCTGTGCGCAGCTATTTTGTTTCTGAAAGACAAATTCCGTGCAAAAGGTAAGAAGACAACAGGTGAGGAGTTTGCTGTCCTGATGCGGCGCTGTTGTGGTGGTGCGGGTCCGTACACGGGTACCTGTACACATGGCGAGAGCGTCAGGCGAGCGTCAGCCAGTCCCGTCTCCTGCCCTGCAGCTGTAGATAAAGAAATTTAGGTAAAGAAGCGCACAAAAATCCTTATGCAAAATCCCAGGCACAACAGGCTGGTGTTGAGATTCATTAGTCTTACACTTCAGAACCCCAAGACTGGCATTTCTAATGTTTTCACCCCAGCACCTGTTGCTGGCTGAAGTCCCAGCGCCTCATCGGGTAAAGGAGATGTACCGTGGGGCCGAGCCCCCCCCGGACCTGCTGTGTGTGGAGTCAGCGCGTGCGGGGACCTGGGACAAGTGTGCCCTGCAGGGCTGGTGATCAAAAGCGAGGTGGCCTGGCCTCCCAAACTCTCAGCTGGAAGGAAAATGGTTACAACCGCTCCGATTCCCTCTCGGTGCAATGAAGCAAGGAGAAAGACCGCATCTCCTAATTCCGTTGTCATTCGTTAACGTCTCATCCCTCGCACATTTCTTTAATCATTGGAGGGTATTTGCAAATGTTTAAAAATGCTCTCTCTTCCTTCAGGAATTTTTATATTGGGTTTTATAGAAGGTTTATAATAGAGCAAATAACAGTTTGGATGAAATTCTGGGAATTCTTCTGTAGTGCGCTTCTGCATGATAATCATTATGAGATTGCTTCCCCACTGCTTGCTTAATGCAGCTGTCCAAGTTTTGTATTTACTGGGAATCCAATTTGTTTTAAGAAATTAACAAAACAAATACTTAAGTACTGTGCTGAACATATCGTAAAGTTTTTATTCATTTTGGTGAGAAGGAAAAAAGCAGTATAGTGCTCATGGAACAGCCTTTGAAGCCACATTTATGAAATTGAATCCCTACCAAAATAATTTGCTCGTGTTAATACAGATGCCGTATGGCTTTGCAACAATTATCCTATTGGTTTTTCTCTCCAAACTGTGTCGAACTTTGCTGTGGCTGTGGTCCGGTATCTGCTCGGAGAGGCAGGCTGGCTGCTTGATTATGGCAACGGTGCCCCTGATCCGCAGAGGTGCTGGTGGGAACCACGTGGCCCTCAGAGACGGTTGCGATATTTCTGCTCCTCGAAGGAACGAGCGCCCTGGCACTCGCAGATGGGGCTGCTGAGCCCTCCCGTCCTTTTCTGTAGCCCAACGCATGAGATAACGTCTGTGCTCTTCAGGGCAGGCGCTGTTAGCCCCTGTGGCCTCTGTCACGGTGGCGTTGCTCCTCCGAACGCCCTCTGCTTTAAAAGCACAGGGGAGAAAACAGACCTTTCGTGTGTCTGGTCAGAGGAGCACAGTGCATCTCGTACTGGGCTTTCCAGCTCATTTCTC
Source organism: Chroicocephalus ridibundus (assembly GCF_963924245.1). NCBI lineage: Eukaryota > Metazoa > Chordata > Aves > Charadriiformes > Laridae > Chroicocephalus > Chroicocephalus ridibundus. Next base: position 82,701,647 of record NC_086287.1, read on the forward strand.
TCTCTCAGTGCAGCCTCTGGAAAACTTCCTCCCTCCAGCTTACTTGTGACTTCTAACTCCGCAGCAGATCCCAGGGACTTGCTGTGCTGGGAGCCATTCAATCCCCTCCTTCAGCCCCAGGACCTGCTGGGCTCTTCTCTACCTCCCTCCTCTCAGAGAGGAGATACGGGTCTTTTGCTCATGTGCACTTGTAGGACCAGAGTTTCCCCCCAGAATACGCTGTCCTTCACTACCAAATTCTGAGCTCTTTCTGCAAGATAACTGGTTTTTTCACCCACTGCTGTTTTTCCCAGATATCTGCTAGCATTTTTAAAAATTGCCGCCGTAATTGTGCTCCCGCGAGTATGAGTGGCGCACACTGAACATGAAATGCAGGTGCACCTATGAAGTTCGCTGCTGTTTGGTTTTTGTTTTGTTTTGTTGTTGTTTTTTTTTAAGGAGAACAAAAACTTGAAGTTGAAAGGTAATATCTGACACCAACTCTCACCAAGTTTTGTTTAGAGTAGACAGAAGGTCCTGGATCTCCCAGCCCTCCACGCCGCCAGATGAGTGTGCTGAACTTGCCAGTGCCGAGCTCACATCCACCAGGTTGCGTTTTTCTCTCCTGGGCGGCCCACGTATTTATTTCACTTTTCAAAGTCTTTGTGTTCTTTAAAAAATCCCCAAACCTCAACATTTTGTCTAACACATGACCTTTAACCTTGTCTCCGTGCTTCACTGTGGCTATCCCTCTGCTTGGCCAGGCGGCCAGAGCAGTGATACTTCACCTGTACGTTGGGCTCCATTTTATTGAAGAGGGTGAACAATAATCTGTGGGGCAGGAATGAGCAAAGGGCTTTTCTGGAGAGTCCTTTTGTTCTCCCTAAATTTCTCTCCAACAGCAGCGAGGCTGTGGCTCCAGCCTATGAACCCTGTGCGGGGGAAATTAGCAGGGCACGTCGGCAGACCCTTGTCGCACCCCGTGGCAGGCACAGGCCCGGCGGAGCGGAGGGGGACAGGTCGCTGAAGCACAAAGCGTCAGGCACCGGTTGTTTAAGTCCGCAACGGCAACAGGTGACATTTTGTTAAGGGAAATGATAGGGCCAAATGAAGGGGGTGCGACTGTTCATCTGGCTTTGCCTTTTGGGGAGGAAGGGAGTTTGGGGAGCTTCTGTTCTGCTTCTCTCCGTGGCGGGCAGGGGACCCTGGAGCCAGCCAGCCCCTCTGCACCTCCCCGGCAATGTGGTGGGGCTGCATTTCTGGCAGATTTCCCGCCCCCCCCCCCTTTTTTTTTTTCTCTTTTGTTTTTCTTCCCCCTGCAGTGATGCACACTGCATTAGGCTTTTTTTTCCACACTGCATTAGGCTTTCCAGCTGCTTGTTGCTTCACAGCTAGAAAAATCTTCAATGGCCAGTGAAAGGACAAAGAAGATGTTTCAGCAATGAGATGCCTATCTAGTTTTCTCCGAACTGGGACTTTAAAATCTTTCGTAGTTTGGTGGATGAGCGTCTGATTCAGACTAGGCGAATTTCAGATAATTTCCCTGCCTGCCCCTTTGCCACTCAGGCTGAAAGAGCTAACCCCGCTTTGCTTTAAAAGCAAGCCACAGCGCAACTTTGCTTCCTTCCAACTGATTTCAGTGATGCGGGCTATAATTGTAGCGTTGCTGGACCTACAAATGCCTATGATTTCAAGTTCAGCCAAATTGTTGATACGTTTGTTTACACCGAATGGCTTACATGCGTCAGCTAAGTAAGCATTTGTAGAGTTCGCTGCATCTGCTTGGAGAAACTCACGGTTGGAAAGTTTCCTCCCCGTAGCGGTGACAGTGATGCCATCCTCTCCTCGACAACTGCCTCGCCACGCCGCGCGTTGGATGCTAACAGCGGGAAGCATTGTTTTAAAAGATTTAAATTAGCAGATTTTATTTACCACACTACTATTCTCACGAGGCATCTCACTTCTATCCAAAAGAGTTTTAAATTATCAGCTTTTATTTATCACAATGGTACGCTCCTGATTTATCACACTTCCCTGGATGTTATTTACTCAGACCAATATGGCATAAAAATAGCTGTGTAATATAGGGAACTCAGAAATACTCACGTGAATTTTCCAAAAGCAGGGGGGAAATGGGAAACAGTTGAAAATATCAAAGCAATGTTAACTGATACATCTTTTGAGCCTACTTTTGACTGTATAGGCTATCGTAAGTAATGGGGACAAGAGGAGCTAATTTAACAGCTCTGCCAGTGCTTAGGAAAGCCGGGTTTGAATTAAGTTCTAAAATCTAAGGCTACCGCAGCTGTCTTTAAGTCTCTTAGTTTAAAGCTGTACCAGTTTGCGAGCCAAACTGGTAGGAGCTTTCAGGCTTTGTGTCATTCAGTAGGCTGTCTAGTTTCAGATGTCATTTCAGTTAAATCCCCTACGTAAAAAAAATATTTAAGAGTATCTCATTTTTTTTTTTTTCCCGTCTCTGTAACTGCTTCACTTTTTTCTACTTACAGAAACATCAAAAGGAATTCAGGCTCACTTGGTCATGGTCTGGACATCACGTTTTTATAGGAACAAAGAAAGATGTGGTGTGCCCTTCACACATGCTCGTATTAAAAATTTATTAGGTAAGTTTCAACATCTTTCAATTAATAGGCAGATTTTAAGACTCTTGTAAGTAGTACAGTAGTGGTAAAGGCCGGCTGATATTTTACAGAAATATTCCAAATAAAAATACCGTTTGATTGCAAGGGGGAGCAGAACCTCCAGGAACATATCTTCATTTTTGGTAGTTTAGTCCACAGTAACAAAAACCACATTGTACCAATCAGATATTTAATGAGCCTCTAACTCCATTTCTACCTTATCCCAAAGGTATAGCAAATAGTGCTGCTTTTTTAAAATATCAAGAAAACATCATTTGCTCTAAAATGTCCCTAAAAGCAGGTCTAAATTGCCAATAAAGGCTAGGTAATTGTATCAGCATGGATCAGAAAGCATTTCTCAGAACTGATGAAATAGTTTGCAGTATTGCAGAACCTGAATGATGCTCCCTCTACATTACACTGGAAATATCAGAGACTGGTCTCAGTTTAATTTGCTCACTACTGTGTATTTTGGATTCTCAGGAAATATTTCTCGCTAATGTCATTCCGTTTTTCTTTAAATGTAATTTGTTTCGGGAAAGTCAGACGATTTCTGCAATCGAGGGTTCACCTAGGAGAACTTTTTGTTTGTTTGTCAATTATAAACGCTACTTGTCCAAGAAAACCGCACGTTTGAAAATTCTCAGATCCTGTATTCCTTATTATATTCAAGATTTTAAACATTTCAAATTTGAAAAATAATAATTCACGAGATAGTTGCCCAGCTTATCAGTTCTGCCTCAGTAGTTATACAATCATTTGACAACCAAACACACATACAGTATAAATATTTAAGAAAAAGTAAATTCCATTAAGCTGCAGTGTGATAGACGCAGTAGTAGGTACTTATCTTTGAAATATTAAACTCTAGACATTTATATCCGTACAAAAAAGAGTTTCCTGCCATTTGATGAGAATTATGTGCCTGGCACTAATAAAATATTAAACTCCAATTTAAAAGATAAGTATCTTACCCACTTTTTTCATAATAAAACATTTTACAGTGCATATGAGAGCTAATATGCATCAGAATTTCCATACAATACTGTATTTACAAACTTTTATGAAAGTTTTGTGTCTGCATTTATTAGTTGCTGCTTCTATTTAAGCACTTATTATTTTGTATAATGACATTGTGTGTTTCAATAATGCATGATAGAAGGTGTGCAAACAGGCTTTATTTTTCTACCGGAGTTTTCTTTTGTTACAGGCGACTGCTGCTAGTTAATTAAATGTAGATAGCCCCTGAAAATTGCATTATCCTTTTCTGTCCCTATTATATAAATTAATGTCAAACTGATGCAATGTTTCATGTTTAAAATAATAGATACATGTGTTAAAAATTATAGCCTGCAGTTTTCTTATTTGACAATGCATTATTTTCAACTGGAAATGTCAGTTTCTAACCTTCTGCCAAGAATATTTTGTAAAGGGCAGTAAGTAATAAGTGTTAGTTATCAAATAGAGTGTCTTTTGAAATTTGAACAATACTATATGCGGAGGAAAAGTCATAATATATAGTGTTTCTATTTCAAAAATAATCTCATAAAATGAAATGATCAACAGATGGTTACCACTAAAAGGGAAAGAAGTTCCTTTGAATGAAGAAAAGTCACCTTTTCCAGCCGATGAATTTCAGCTTCGCCCGCTCTGTTTTCAGCAAGTGACTCATTTTGCCTTCTCTTTGCCAACTCTTTATATAAAAGGGTGAGTGCTAATAAAAAAAAAAAAAAGAAATTGAGTTTATCATAGGTATCATCCCATGAAGTCATCTGAAAAGTGCAGAAGCACTGATGTTTGTCCGTGTCCTGTCAAACGCCATGATCTCCTAGCTTTGCTCCGCTGCTTAATTGAACGATATCATATTGATTTCATTAAAAGGAGCTAGGCAGTTAGGGTCTCTTTCCTGTTCGCATAATTATCCTTTTTCACAATGTACAAAAATATTTCATGAGACTCTTTTTACCACGGCTTCTTGTATTGTGATCAATGTCAGTAGACAATTCTGCCTTTCTTAATTACTGAAATGGTGATTAGAGTTAATAAGCTATGAGATGTAAATACTGCCATTTCAAATAAACAAGACAGCGCTTAGAAACAAAAGCAAAGCCTTTCACTGAACTCAGGCACTCCGAGAGATATGCCGTACAAGTGATTTACTATGTTACTTGCTGTAAAGAAGGATGCACCTTGTTACTTTAAACAGCAAGATACAGCAGCAGGTTTGCAGGTTTTGAGATACTCTTTTAAAAGGCGCAGCTTAAAAACTACCATATTTTCACATCACAAAGGTCTTGTATTTATATTTTCCACTTTCCAACCGAAGAGACAGTTGTGCTCTCATAAAAATACCTTATAAACAGACAGGTTTGGTTTTCACTTTTCTTCTGTAAAGGCTGCCCTCCCTGCTCTCAGAGGCGGCAGATTTACACAGAGCCATCGGCTGCTTCTCAAAACGGAGTCAGCAAGCAGAAAACCTTTCTTTGTATATGCAGTCTGTAAGGTTTAAGATATGCAATGTAAACTTGGGGTTTGGGCTTAAGAACTAAGAAATATTATTTTTTTAGAACAGCAGGTACATAACGGTATAACAAGGAAATTTCCTTCCACTTTCCAGACCCTTACACTTCCACCTGCAAATTCTGTCCATACGGATGGCAGGGTGCACGCACACACGCACTCGTGCACCAGTAGTAACTGCTGGCTTGTTTTTAAATGGGTTATATATTTTATTTTGAGTAAGAGCCTGGTTACTTGTGAGAGGGATGTATTCTTTTTAATTTCAAACGAACTTTTCATTAATGTCCTTATATATGCCTATTTTCACTCTTTTCAGAAGGTGTCAATGCTACGGTGTTTTTGTAAACTTTTAAAAATAGTAATAAAAAACCCCTGTTATGATGATCACAGAGCTAGGAAAGTGGTGCCTAATTACGGCCAGGATAAACTGCACTTAATATCTATCTGTTGTCAACAAAGCAATTTGCCAGATGATATCTTTAAATCCTTTCCTTAAATTGTTTTGCGTACAAATTATTGTAAATGGTTATATTTAAGAGTCCATTCAAACGAGCTGATGGTTTTGCCTTTAAAAAAAAATAAATTTTAAAAATCAATTAGAGAGCTAAATCCGTGTTATCATGACCAGGATTTATTTGTGGTTTGGTTGTTTGTTTGCTGTTTTGGTTTTTTTTTTAACACGGAGGTCTCCGTGGTCACTTTTCCGATGGTCCCTAGCGGCACAACGTTTCGAGCGCAGTGCGTGATGGTCGTCTGCATGATTCCATTAGTGCGGCTGCCCAGCGCTCTGACGAGGTTACGCGGCGGCTGCCCCCAGGCACTTCTTGCGCCTGCGGCTGGATGGGGCGAGGGCTTTCTCCTCCCCAGTGGCCCCTCGGTGGCCAACAGGCAGCGGTGGGAGAGCAGGGGGACCTCAGCAGCACCACCACCAGCCCTCCCCGGCGTTGGGTGGCTGCAGAGCGGGATGGGCGCCACGGCTTTCCTGGGGCTCCCTCCACGGACCCTATGCTTCAGATCTCACCGCTGCAGTCTTGTGGTTGGGAAATTTTCATCTCGAGCCTTCTTAAATCTTTTTGCAGTGAGAGATTTCAAGTCAAATGTGTTTCCGCACACTTTTCCTGAGAAGGCAGATTTACATATGCATTAGGTTCATTTTATCAGAATACACAGAGAGCAATGACACATCTCATTGACAATGTGCTGTCTGATGGATAACTCCATACAAAACACATATTTGAAAGGAAAATAGGAGGAGGAATAGGATTAAGAGTCTGTACATAAGTGACATCATGTTTTGTGAAGATGAACGGCGGGAATGTCTTGCCCTACTTCATTTTTTTGGATTATTCAAAGATCCAACAAGTGTTTTCGAAATGTAAGAAATTCATTGCCGTACAGTATCGTCATAGAGAAATTGTCAGGGCCAAGTTTGTACGCACCTGAAATCATTATATTCTTTATTTAATAATGAAAGCATAAAGACAAAAAAAAAGTTACTTGGATTTTGCTTGCTCCTGCAAACATTGATTTTCAGTGCCACGCCTCCACGTCGGGTTAATTCCATGGCCGACGCTTTTGACTTTCAAAGGTGGGCAGGAGTGTTTGAATAGTATGTTTTTAGTTGTTTCCTGACACATGGGGGAATATTGGCACTCTATTTCCATCCGGGAGGGCTGCTGTGGTCCAGCTGCACATCCCTCCCTCCTGCCAGGCTGGCGTCGGGCGCTTGGCTTGGCCGGAGGGGAGCGGGCAGAGCTTTGGCCACGGTGCGCACTTGTCGGCTTTATGGGATGTCAGTGACTAAGAGGTGTGGGAGATTTCGGATACTGAATCGTTTGTGCTAACGTGCCTGTGAGAGGAATGTGTGTATGCTGCTGGCCATCCTTCCTATTGCACTGCACAGGTTTCTTCCTGCTTTCCTCCTCCTCTTCCTTTCTGTTTCCTGATTGCAAGGATTGTTAACATTTTAAAATATACGCAGCTCTCACACAACTGACATAGTGCCTTCTGTAGGTCCATGCAAAAAAGGATATTTAATTAAAAAGGAAAAGTATAAATATAATGCAGTGGTATTCTAGGAGATGATGTGCTGCTTCTGGGATTTACCACCGTCACCAAGGACGGAGAGGGGCAGAAACACCTGCAAAGCAAAACGCTGCAACCCTGAAAAGTTACCTTTTGAGGTTTTAATCTGTGTCTGCCCAGGGCGACATTTGTAACGGTCTGTTTATTTTTCTTGATGAAGGGAGATGCTACCCATCCTGTGCCAAGTCTACAAAATGGAAATTTCTGATTAATTTCATGTAGACCCCTGATCTCTCCTTTGTGGTAATGACGTTTTCTGTCATTCACACTCAGGTCTGTGACTTCACCCACTGCAGATGGCCGGAGCTACGCCTTCGCTGCTCATTCCCACTGGCCGTAAGTGAAAGCTCCCGCAGAAATGCACTGCAGTACAATTTTACCTTGGGAGTGAAAAATGCTTGGAGTCTGTCTTGGCTTGTTCATTTAGTGTCTTAGTGAGATAGTACATATCTTTGAATTCCTACCTCAGGTTTCCCCTCTATAAAATGGGACAATAATACTGTCCTTGTGCCTTTCAAGAAGAGTCTTCTAAGGATTTGTTAATAAATGTCAGGGATGTGCTTTAGAGATCCTCTAAGGAGTACCCTGTGGAAGGATGTTATGAATTACCGACTCTCTTCCTGGCCCGGTCTCTAGCACACATCCACACCCCTGAAGCCCCTTAGAAATAAGGTGCTGGCACCATAGTTTTAAATTTACGCTGACACTGTTTATGCAATTCAAAGCACTTAGGCACACAGCTACCAATATATATACCTAAGGGGTGACCTCGTTTTCATGGGAAAGTTGGCGAGTCGTGTACTAAGCAGGCAGATTTTGGCAATTATAAAAACAACTTTTACAGATGGGCAGAAATAGAGACCTGTCTAAAAAAATCCCAGCTAAAATGAGGCTGGAGTGTTGGCTGTCATTTGAAACATATCTAATTCTTGGATGCTGTGCAAAGCCCTATTAGCCCACTAGGGATCTGGGTGACTTCCAAGACTAGGAAGGGCCATGGTAGCAAAATGCTCCACACGCTTCATCTCTGGGGAGGTGGGGGAGAGCAAACAGAGCTGACAGATGTTGCTCATGTCGATCGGCGCATGCTGGAGCGGGATATGGCCCCATCGCTACCAGCACCTAAGAAACTACATAGCTCTGATTAGGACTTACTGTTTCTGATTCGGGGCTGGGCAATAGCACCAACACTGTTGGTTTCAGGATGGGACTCAGCATTGTCATCAGCGTGTCTCCACAGATGAGCTCTGATTTCGTATTTGTCACCAACGTTTGACGGGAGTGTTCAGCACCTCTTCAGACGAGCTGTGTAAGTGCCTCTGTGTTGGTTTACAAGAACAGAGCAAAAATTTTAATTTGAATCCTCTTTTGTATTTGCGTGTGTGTGAAAAACAGAATCAGCAATGCTAAAATATCATTAAATTCTTCTTAGCTGAACTAAGTTGTTCACATAGAGGAAGAAAGGTAACAAAAACATCCAGAAAATTCCTGAGTGTTTCACCCCCATTTTTTCCGAGTATATCATTTCACTATCTTTATTCAGAGTGTTTCACCCCAATGTTTTAATTTCACCGAAAATGGTGTTTTATTTCACTTAACTTTGTTCTGAATTTTCCTTCCTTTTTTTTTTTTGGTTTATTTTTTTTCATTTACTTTTAATCTAAATGAAAATATGGTTTGAAACAAAGACAGTGCCTTCGTCCTCAGAGGATTTCTTTTCTAATCTTCCAGTTTACCAGCAGTTTTGGGAAGAAAAGACCGTCTTCACTCAACTGCAGTTTATTGTTCTAGACCTGTCATGGAGCAAAAAACCTCATTTACAAGTAGGGTTCACTATAGACCTGACCTGTGATGGCTCAGGGCTTCTCAGCCACATATGCAAAATTAAATGTTGCTGGGCAAGGATGCCAGCTCGGAGCTCAGCCCGGGTCCAGCCACTCCTGCAGATGGGAGGGAATAGGGAAGAGCTGAAGATGGGATGGAGGGGCAGAAGACATCCTTGAAGAAGGAGGCCGGCAGCATGGGCTGCCCTGCCAGGAGCTGGGGATGGGAAAGAAAAGGCTTTTTTATGGTGGTGGGAGCCTCCTAAATTCTGTTGCCATAAAAGCTGGGGTGCCACCATATGGGGTGCTGCAACCAATGCCAGCATTCAGTGACACCTGTACTTCTGTGCTACGTTTTGGAGGAGGGGAAACCGAAATGATCTCCGTGCCTCTTGTAAGGTACAGCTTTGATTTATAGGTGGTGTTATTATCTATCTTCCTTCATTATGCATTTTAAAAAACCTGTATATGACTTCACCTTGGTCTCTCTGCTGCTCGTAGGAAGTACTCAGGGGGAGCTTCTTCCTCCTTATTGTACAAGTTGATTCTGGAAAACAGAAACGGTTCAGAGGAGGAGTCAGAGTCTCGTCAGCTAAAGGAGGGTCTAAGGGTAGATATTTAGTTTTTGATTGTCTGAGATACTTGCACGTGGCAGGTTGGCGTTGCTGGTCTGGCTTGTACAGGAAATCAGCTAGGCATTTATGGGTGCTCTTGCCTTGGAGAAGATGTCAAAACGATTGTAGCCCATTAAAGACTGTCTAATATACCTTGAGGTTAACTTTACACACTGGCGATGAGCATAAGGATTTCCATAATTGTTTGGCAAGTGTCCTCTCTATTTATGTAGCCAGCTATTGATATTCATAGCATAAAAACTGGTTGTTCAGCTAAAACCCCTGTGCAATCAATCAGTGATAGAGTCTATCAAATGTCTCAGTCAGCCTGTAGTCATTACTGTTGGGGTTTTTTTCATTTGGAGACGTTTGGGATGACTCAATTTCTCTAATCTTGTAGCATTCCCTCTGTCTTTAGAGGGGAATTTGTAATTGTTGAATTATTCCTGGCCATCCTTCATTCGGAATTTATGTTGTAATTTCAGCAAAAGCCAGACCTTGTACGGCAGTTTTCATCTTTTTCAAGGCTGCTTCTCTTTCTTGAAATGCTGGAGGGTTTCCAATTATTCCTTCTGGTCGCTTTGGATGTGAATTGTAACAGATCATCCCAGAGTCGTGGTTCAACATTGTTAAGCTTATCAATATAAATATAATGTTAAACCCTTTTTAGATAATTGGGGCTAGGTGTGAAAATGTGACCAATTTATGCATAAATTGGTCCTACACTTCTCTTTTTTTCCCTTATCAGAAAGAATCTCATCATGAACGGGTTTCAGACTGTTCCTTGTCAGGGCTTCTTCTATACCTGTTAACGGTTGATTAGGTTGTTATATCACATTTCAATACCTGCTTAACCTGATGCCAGTCAACTATGCAAACAAAATTCATTAAGGCAAACAGAAGTCTCCAAGATGGAATTGTAAGGGAAAAAGAAAAGAAGAAAAAAAAAAGGCTTGATACATCAGCTATTACTGTATAAAACAATGAAGCCTTATAAATCTGTATATTGGAAGAGCACTCAATCGTAAGTAAAACTGAAAATGAGGAACGAGGTAACAAGCAGCAGAGCCTTTATATACCCACCCTTTCATGCCTGCTTGCAGGTGAGAGTTTCTTTGCCAGCTACGCAGGGGCAGATGAATATGTGGCTTTACTGGTTTATGTCCCATTTCCAGTTGGTCTTTGCCATAGCGTTTCTTAAAGTAGTTTATCTTTTTCACTGTGCTTATTATGTTCATAGGAGGCTCGTTTGTAGCCTATCATTATGATGAAGTGAAGTTTAAAATTACATTGGGAGCCTGCTTAAGGACCATCATGTGGGTCCAGGCAGAGGGCTTATCCAGCCTGCTCAGACCTGGCTCGGGCCAGGAGCTTCATTATTCATGTTGACCAAAGCGGCGCGTCTAGAGAGCTTGCGTGGGCACGGGGCAGCGCTGCGGTCCCCGCATCAGCCTGCTGGGCTGGAGAAGGACCAGCAGCCAGGGAGGATGCCCAGACAGCGGCCGCTGGTGGACTGGGCTCTGAGGCTTCGGGCAGGGACACAAAAACACACCAGAGGGAATGGCGAGGGAGGAAGGAGAGAGGGATTTACCTGGTAAATCGTGATTTCAGAAATATTATGAATAAGAGGGTTGGAGCAGGGGAAATTTTGCATTCAGAGATGTTATTTCTGGGTTTCTTTAGCAAGTGCACTTAGAGCAAGGCAAGTGCGTTGGCAAACTTCTTTTCCTACTCATCCAGTGCCTGCTTTGGACTTGTGGTTTGAGGTGGGTGAATATCTTCAAAGGAAAGAGTGTAGTTTGTTTTGGTAATGTCTGGTCTTCTGATTTAATATATATAAAGAATGCTATCTTAATATTAACTCTAACAGACAAAAACTTGATTTTGAAAGAGAAGGTGTCCCTACTTACTGAATATGCAGGTCCACGTGAAAAAACTAGAACTGCTACCTCTTATAACAAAATCACAACAGTAATTTGTCCGTTGCTGAAATACATGTATTTTGCCCCCTCCCTTTCTAGGCTTGGAGAAGAGGGAGCTGGGATTAAATTTGTCTTGATTTTAAAACATCTGTAGAAAAATATCAAGCAAGCCATGTTCTCAAACAGTTCCTGTTCTTTTAGAATTTCTTTGTTAAGAGCTTAGCATGTTTTAAAAAGTTGTGCCGAAGGGCATCATTACCTGCTTCCTAATACTAGTCCTTTTTGGTGAAGAAAGAGGATTGTTTGGAAATACAATTACTACCAAGTACGTTTTGGTGGCTATGGTAAAATTCAAGGCTATAGTTCTACAAGAGCAGAATGCTTGTTTGCATAGCTTTATTTATATAAATGATCCCATGCCTAAGCAATTTCAGCATCACCATTGCGCATGTTGCACACACGCCTAAGCCCAGGGGCACGGTTTCAAAGTCAGTATTTCCTACTGGGCTGGATATTTGGCCCACGTAGTTTAAGAAAACAGAGAATCTGGTGATGTGCATTTAATAGCAATATAAAAATAAAACCCAATAAAAATAATGAGAATTATATTTCTATTGGGAGAACATTAAAGTCATAATGGTGCAAATGGGCTTTGGATAATTGATAATACTGATGCAGAAAATTATTTTCAGTTCGCCCTCCTTTGCAGTAAAATACAGCTGCATTTAAAGAGGAGGAAAGAGAATTATTTTTTTTTGTTCTATTGGCGAACAATAGCAGGGCTTTGACCAGCATCTCTTAGTAAACCTCCAAGCCACATTGAAAATGAACGTGTGAGGTTGCTGCGTTGGCATCTCGAGCAGCAGCACGACTGGTTCCACCTTGGGAGCCGTGGGATGGTGAAAGTATGTCGCCTCTTGGCTACAACCTTGCTGATTGCTGCAAACCCAAGTAAAGGATAATCATTCTTAATCTGTGGTTTTACTGAACCAGTGTCTTGCTGCTGCTGCAGTTCTGCTGCAGCTGGGGAGCAGGAGACGACTCCCTCAGCTGTTTTGCATTGAGTCTCACTGCAGTTATCTTCCTTTGGCAACACGCACTCCAGAGCCCCGGGGAAGAGGAAAACAAGGCTGTCCCATTTCTCTCCTGCCTCCACCATAGGTTATGGGGTATAATCTGTTTAGCACTGGGACAGCAGCTTGTAAAGGCCCTGTGGCAGGGTGGGGTATAGGATGCTCTTGTTCTGTGCGTTATTTGACGTCACTGGTTTTACACCATCACTTGCTGAGCTTATTAACCTGTCTGCATCCAGTCATCACTGCAAATTAATGAGGATTTGCCATGTATGGTATCATAGGGTACCTTCATGTCCAAAGCAAAAAAACCCTTCTATTTGGGCTCATGGATGGTGGGGTAGATGTCCATGATTTTGTCCTGGTTAGACTTATATGAGACCCATCCCGTTACACAGATCCCCTGTCTTCATTATAGAGGAACAAAATGCAACGTAGCAAATTTGACTAACGGAAGAATGATTTGAAGTTTATTTTATGAGACGAGAATATTTTTATGCTCTTAGGGTGAGTGTAGGCTGAAGCCGACAAGCGCTTACACAGCCATGGAGTAATGGAAAACAAGAGCAGGTGGCAGAAGTGCCAAAGCAAAATATATCCTATAAACAAAATGATCAAGAAAGAATTTTCATCCAGGCCAGCTGGACCGGCCAGCTAGTCAGTCTGTAAGGGACAATGTTCTTCTGTTCAAGAGCTCGCCAGACTATACTTAATGTGGTGGCTTTTTTACATGAAGTCTCTAAATATTCTGTTTTCTCCAACAAGGCAAAGCGAAACAATAATTGAGCATAGCTAAAATTTAAAACATAGGCTTGGACGCAAAAAAAAAAAATATCTGTGTTTGTTTCTAGTGTTGGAACGGAAATCTTGTAATTTCTTTCAATACTTGTTTAGTCTTTCTGTGCTTTGGTTTCCTCAACTTGCAAAAGGGATACCTCTATTTAGTTGCCTGTATTGTTGAACGAATGATTGTAGCACTGAAATTAGGATAATGTAATATTTATAAAGTGTTTTCAGATCATTGAGTAGTAGATAATTTGGAAAACTCTTCTATTGTACTGAATCTTAACTAAATCTCTAGTTTCTGTCAAAGAACGTCTCTTCATATTTTAAACAAAGAACTGTTTGTGGGTTTGTGTTTATGAATCAGTCTGTATTGGGTTGGTTTATAATTGAATAGGTTTAAGAAAAGATTGGAAATGTGTTACTGAGGCAGAGCCACCAATCATAAAATAGGATAACCAGTGGTGTCCCTGGAAGTGTCACTGTCATGGAGACTCATGGTGTTTCACTGGGGTTTTGTTGTTGATTTCAACAGTATAGACAGATGTAGATTAAATGTTCTAATTATTTTTTTTTCCTATGGTATGTCTATTGTGCTAATCATTTCAGCCATGCTTTGATCAACACAGTGCTAAAAAAGTAGAAAGAAGATGGGCCGTGCATTATTGCATGCCAGCTCATCAGTTTTATGGCCCGTTCATGGGATTGAGTAGGTATTAGTAAAGGAATCCCATAGATAAGGGTAAGGTACCTTTGTTTTTAAAATGCATATCCTTTGAGAGCAAGCTTCTGCTGGGTAAATTACAGGTAATACTATGGTAGGGGTTTTTTTTTGTGCCACGTCTACTGCTCTTGCCTCTGTTATTGCTGCAAACGTACCCTTTGTGGCTGAAACTGAAAAAGATGAAAATAACTGTACGTATGTTGGAACTTTTCATCTTGAATTGCATATAAGGTAAGGGGTCAGACCAAGCAATAAAGGGTAAAAAGAAAAGAACGGGTACCTCATACGAATATCCTGCCATTTACCGGTAACAGAAAGTGCGATCTGGTTTCCCCTTACAGCTTCTGGTCAAGCTGCTTAAGGGTAACCTACTCGGTGCTGCTAGAATTGCTATTCGTAACTACCCACGAAATGTGATAGAGGAGAAATGGAGCAATGCCATTCTGGAAGGTGAATCGCAATATCCCACCAGGTCTCTGCTGTGTCCAGTGCCGCTGCTGCAGACTCTGGTGCCACATTACGGACTCACAAGTGATGGCAAGTGTGGGCTGACAGATAGAGCGTGGAATTTAACGCAAGGAGAAATCTATGCTCGAATCTTATTGCAGCGTGTTATCTGACTCCATTGACTGCAGCATGTGACTGAATTAAAGTGAATGATGAAATTATGTACAGTCGTTTTCATAAGCAGAAGTCAGTTACGAAGTGCTTCCAGATGTATGTTTAATGTATTTCTGTTTTATTATGGTGTCTATTTGATGTACGTGGTACTGACTAAATGGTTAAAAACACTGCTATGTGTACAGAAGTATATTGTACTCAATTTTTTCCAAAAGTGTCAGTGTTGATAACTAAAAACTGAAATACTGCAATCTAATCAACAGTGCTTTTATGGGCCTATGAGCATAGGCTTTTAACATTTGGGTAACTCTACTGTTTGTAGACATAAAAATAAATGGCCCTAAAATTATTTTAGGATTGTAGGTTTAATATAGGGAACCAGATAAAGCTACAAAAATAAATCAGAGTAGAATTATTTCTGGCATCACATCTGCCAGGCCCATCAAGAAACAGATATTTTACATGCCTGCTTCACGGGATTCAGGAAACCAGCCCTCTGCTCAGCTGGATTGGTCAGGTGGACTCACAAAATTTATCTCCTTGGCTCTCTATTTTCTGATACCGTATTTTATAGCCTGCAGCCATACCATTCTGGTTTAAGATCCTATCAGATGTCGCAAACCACGCTGTATCCAGAACGGCCAGTACTTAAACCCTTCAAGTCCGAGCACAGGAAATACCGTTGGAGAGTAGGTGGGTATCACTCTTCTTTCGGAGTTTGTAATGGGCAAATGGTCCATCCTGCTGTTATCAGACACTGTATATTCCAGGCACTTGATTATGGTTAATAGGTAAAACTGGCATTTTGACCCTTAAAGATACATGACATAAAGATACATTTTCTTAAGGAAAAAGGTTAATCTAGAAATCTTAGCTTCATCTGAATTTCAGTGTTGGGTTTTATTTTTTTCCTACCTAACATTTCTACATTTAATGCGATTGCACATGGTGCATTTTCTGTGTTCAACAGTGTAATAGCGGGTCGTGCTGAAAGTTCCTTGGCTCGATGTCACAGTCCTCTGGAGTCCACAGTAGTGGCTTCTGTCTGTGATTGTCAGGGGAGCCAAATTTATCATGTCCGGAGAGCCAGATTGTGGTAACAGTGGCCGACCGTGGCCCAGGCATTGCACCCCACCCGCAGCAGTACTCCCACAGGTGACAGTGAGAAGTTTTCAGTTCTCCAAAACATCCAAGCTCAAAGCGTTTGGTTTTAGGCAGTGACTAAACTTCTGGTCATTCACATTATTTATTCCTGGAGTGCATGATCATTACATTTCTTATCACTCTGTGGAATAATATTGCATATTGTTTGTCTTCTGTTTTCTTCTTTAACCATCTTTTCTTTTTTTCAGGTGCCTTTTTTTTCTTTACTTTTTCCCTTTGACGATTCCCTCAAGGAGCAAATTCTGATTCCTCTTGGGAGAACCAATTTTTCACTTCCCCTTATCTGCTAAGATTATTAGCAATTAAGTAGGTAACCTTAACATGTACAGAGTGATAATTGACCCCAATTAGATGAAAGAGGCTACAGCAAGGGTGAAAAATTCGGTTTCTCACAGGTGGTGTTGCAAGAATTTGGTTTCGCCAGCAAAAAAAGCCCAACAAATAACGGTTTATAGCAAGATTATAAGTAAAGATTTCTCTGCCGCATGGGTGAGAACTTAGACTTTTTAAAATAAAAATTCAATGTCTAAAGTGTCTGAACTGTGAATATATTGGAAGTATTGCATACCAAGTCAGACGTAGCAGTATGTTTAAGGAGCACATACAGTGGTGTGCACAATGATCCTGTTTCTCACACTGAATTAGACCCATGATTCTCATCACCTTTTGATTTTTTTAATTTATTTTTTTTTCTTTTTTTTTTTTCTCAGAGGAGCTCACAAGTTCAGTGTCAGTTAATTTCCTTGGGAAATTTAAGTCTTTGTCACCAGGACAATATTCTTAGTACATTAGCTTCCCCTCTTCTGTGCAATTCACCAGATGTATTCAGTTGTATTTAATTTTTTTGCTGACTTTTTGAGGAGGGAAAGAGGGGGAGCTGGAGGCGATAATCCCCTCGGGTAACTCACAGCTGGAGATGGGACACCAGAGCAATGGACCGAGCCTTTGAGCTGGGAAGGAAAATCTGCTTTCTGGGGTCCTGGTTTGGTCCTTAAAACCCCTTTTTGGTCCTTAAAACTGCCCTTGGAAACTAACACCCTTGATCCGTCCAAATTTCGGAGTACATATTAAGTAATAGAGGAATACCTCGGTGAACTGGCTCGGGATGAAGGAAGACATGAGCCCATGACATTCGCAGCCGTAAACCCTGTGGCACCATGTGCTGTAGATCCATCTATTGAACCCTTCTGCCTTGCCAGAGGCTTTTCTTCTTCACTTGAGAGGACCATATATGAAAATTCAGTCCCCTTGAGTTCGGTGGACTACTGGAATGAGCAAAGTGAATCAATACACAATGCAGTATGAATTTAATATACGTAAGCTGCGCTGTATTTTTAATCAGCTATATATTTATTGTAGTGAAGAGTAACAAATTACAGTACCACTAGCACACAAAAGCTTATGGCATTCCATTATTCTTAATTAATAGGTAAGTGCAAGCCTTTTTTATTTATATTGGAGGAGATCTTGTTACTAATTTGGTTGCAAATGTATCTGTAAAAAGAGAAAAAATGTATGTCTATTTATTTTGCTAGTTTAATAATAGAGCACTCATTCTTTCCTTTTAGTTTTTTGATCGTTACTTGGTTTGCAATCAGATATTAGCATGCTGGTTTTGTGTATATTTCAAAGGTGTCCACTCTTTAATAAGGAAAACAAACCTGTTTGTAACAAGCAAACAAACAAAAAACTAATAAAAAGCATCTGGAGTCTAAAACGAACACTGGAAGCGATAATGTAAGCACAGGTTCCCTGGGTCCTTTCTCTGGAATCTGGTTCACAAATCTATCAGAGGAATGATCAGTAGACCATTACGAAAAAAGCATAAGTGCAGATAACATTTATTGTTAAACCATCTGGTGGTCTTCCCTTCCTTCCATGTAGGTAAGTACAGACATAGGTCTCAACAAACCTACAAGTCTTCATTTGGAGCTTCATTGTTAATTCAGGGAAGGTGAAACCAACTGTGTCAAGTAATTTTTATCCTTTAACACAATTTAACTGTTCTGTAATTAGCAATTACGGTCTTCGCATACTTTCCATATTAAGATCACAAAACTCTTGGGAAAATTTAAACTGAGTCTTAAAAACAGAAATTTGTATTTAATATCTTGAATTTTGGTTTAGCTTCCTAAACAGAAAGAGCCATTCCCATGTGGTATCAATCGGAATTGGGGAAGCTGACTTGTGAATATTAACCTGCTTCACTAGACGTTATATGATCTGGAAGATGGTCTTCAAGATGCTATTTTAAAAAGGAAATAAACATGGTACGAATCTCTTGATATTTAATTTTAGTTTTATGTGTTACAGGGAGTTTGACAGACTTTGACAAATGCCATGAGAAGGTGCTCCTAACACAGCCATGGCGGAGACTTGATGTTCTAACAGAGAATGGCAGGAGATACAGGATCTCCTGAAGGTAAGCACTGGAACCCTTTTAATTCTCAGAGGAACCAAATAAGAAGTTTTCTGCAGAGGAAATTGCGAGTACGGATTTTTTCGGAGTCATTTCTCTGAATCTTTTTTTTTAAATGGATATGCAAGTATGGAGGTGGGTGACTAGCTTAAGTTACCAATGTATGAAAATCCAGGCCAGAATTTGTGCTTCTTACATGCCTTGGAAATTGTATATTAATACCAATGGCCACAACTTAAATCTAGATAGTCTAATGTTTGAATATTTAGGCAGTGAGCTACAATGATTTTCTATAGGATGCTGTTATTAATGGCCTGTGTTGTAGCAACCTGAAAGTGCCCATTTCCTTCTAATTGTTCTGAAAACCCAATATGTTTGGTTTTGGTTTTTTTAAGGCTGTCTTTCTGGGCTGCTTTATTTTGTGCAGAAGTTCATTGCTTGGGAGAAAGGATGTGGTGCCAGAGATGCTCAGAGAAGGTCGTTTGTTTATGGATAAGGGAGTGGGGGGGACTTAACTAATTTCAAAAGTAATTCCTAGATATCTTAATCTGTCTCTCCTCCTCTGCAAGGAATAGATGGGTAAAGGATTACAGTCCCATCAGGACAGAGCACCACTGTTTGGTTAGAAGAGACTTGCTAAACCATGTTTTTCTGTGTGGTGGTGGTGAAACTTTGCTTAAAATAATGTCACGCACAGCCAACAAAATATGCAGCCCTCTCCCACCGAGCTTTCCAGGACTTTCTGCTTGGAGGAAACGTTAAAAAACGCTGCAAAACCTGATCAAGAACTGATAATTGAAAAGATGACGTGACCTAATTTGAGAAGGGTTATATCTTCACATGCCCCGCGCTTGTGTAGTTCAAAATAGTACACATCTTGTCCCTTTAACTTCAGGTGTATGTGTCTTGTCTGGTCCTTGGAAGTGACTGTGTACAGGCAGAGCATAATTGGCAGCCTGTGACATCCCTGTCTGCAAGTGTCTCTCTAAATGCAGCGTATTTCAGCCTTTATCTAGTGATGGCTGTTACCTGAGAGAAGCCCAGGGCCATCTCAAAGGGCTTGTAGCGGCTAATTGTGCCTGTTAGGACTAGCAATTAGCTGGGGATCTCTCCACCAGGCAGCTCCGACACCCACTAGCTTTCAGCTCCTTTCAGTTCCTTTCAGTTAACTAGCTGTGCCGAGCCGAGCAGACAGGGACAGGTAGGCAAGCGCTCGGGAAGGAAGAGGAGGGATGCGTGCAGGACCGCTGGGGAAAAAACAGACACCGGGTTATAGCAATACACCAAAACACGACCTGATTATTACAGAAAGAAAGGAGCGAGCGACCCGTCCCTCATTTATAGGTATCGGAAGCTATAGCCGGACTGCTTGCGCAGGCTACACTTCGGCTTTAAGAAAACAATAAAATCTAATTACGTATAGGTCGTAAAAAAGATCACATACATATGGTGGTTGCTGGTTACCATGGTGCAAACAATGGTTTCAATGGAAACATGAAGCAGAACATTGGAGAATTAAGATAATAAATCAGTTTCATTGAATAATAAAGCTTTGCACTTACCCATTAATTAAGGATAATCGTATGCCATAAGCTTTTGTGTGCTAGAAGTAATGTGTTACTCTTTACCATAAATATATAGATGATTAAAAATTCAATACACCTTACAGGTAGCAAATTCATGCCATCCTCCGTATATATTACGAAAGAAAGATGTAAGCGTTCTTTTTACGCTTATTATTTTTTGGATTTGGATGGAGCGTTTCAATTATCCCACAGGATTTGAGTTTTTGATAGCAATTGGATGAGTTGAGGAAACCTACTTCTTGAAATCTTTGTGAAAATCTTTAAACATTGATGACATAATTCAAAGTTATCTGCAAATGTTCAAAAAATAGGCTGGGCTTGTCTGCCACATCTGGTTTCCAATAGTGAATTGAGACGTACAGCATAATGCAACACACCGTAACACAATACACCCTGATCTTGTATTGACCCTTCCACTTGATACATCTTTAGGTGCTTTATAATCCCTAACAAATGTACCTTAAAATCCTATTGAACTGTCTAGGCAATTGAGAACAAATGTCTTCAGACCAGAAATAGCATCTGATTCTCGGACCAAACAAGAGAGACCATGCCAGATCCACAGGGTGTGCGGAGTAAAGGACGCGAAGGCTTCTGCCTGCTCCTGTGAATCAAGGATTCTCAAATGAATGTTCTCAAATGAACAGAAATGAAACCTATGAAGATTTAAAAAATTACATCATTAAAACCCTACCCTTCTTAAGACTTTTTTTTTCCCCCTTTATCTCTAAAGTGGCATTTGCAGGATGAATTTTCAGATAGGGAAAATAGTCTCAGGCTGAAGGGGTGGCGGACACAGGCTGCAGGGACCCCAAATCCTGCTCTCTGGGCTCTTGCCCAGTGCTCTGGAGCAGGCCAGTTCCTTGGCACAGAAATAAATGTTCAGCAACATGGACAGACCATTTTTCTTAATGTTAGAAAGGAAACAATGAAGGTCTTGGCTTTTTTTTATTCCCCCCCACATGCAAAAGGTTCTGTATTTGCCTTTAATTCCCTGCCTGTCTCCCTCAAATTATGCCTCGCCATCTCTCACTGCACCCTTTCAGCTGAAAAATACTAATTTTTTAGAAATTATATTTTAGGGCAAATACTAAGTGGAGGCCCCCAGTACATCGGTGGTCAAACCGTCTCAGGCTGCCCACTGTAAAAGGCACAAAGCCGGCAAACAGACGGGCCAGCCAGCCCAGTGGCCAGGGCACTGGCATCTCGGCTCTGGGGTCACCGTTTGAGTCCAACTTGAAGCAATAAGAAAAATGGATTTGGTTATCCAAGTTCAGCTCCTCTTGCGCAAAACCGTCATACAGAACTCAGTAGAATTTTTGACTGTTGACTCAAACAGCCTCGGCTTAGAAGAAGCGCGGCTTCGTTTACACGCAGCTGGAGTTTTCTTGTAGACCTAATGAAGGGAATTGCTACGTGCTGCAGCCTGATCGTACGGCGAGGGCAGCGTGAGAGGAGCTTGTTCCGCTACCGGCACGTCGAACCTCCCCAGAAGGCATGGAAACAGCAATGCTTTAATGCTTATCAATACGCGAAGGGCTATTTCCCAGAGTATTAACCCGGATTGCAGAGATGCACGCTGGAGTGTGTAAAACGCGCACAATGCAGAGAGCGACTGAAAGCCTTTTGTCAGTTTTCAAAGGAGAGCTGGGGGAAAAAAAAAACACAACAAAACAAAACAAACCAACAAAACAATTTTGAAGAGAAACAAATCCAAATCCTTCCAAACTGAACTTAAGTGTTAAACATGACCTTTGGATTTAAGAACGACAAATTTTCACAGGAAGTTGAAAACACACTGGATGGGGGAACTAAAGAACAGCAGGAACAGATGCCATTATTTGGCACACAGTGGGGAGAGAAGCGCAGAAAAGGCAGTCTCTGCGGAAGACGTTTTCCTTTAACTCTCTTTGTTTTCTCTTGGGGGAGATAAGGGTAGGCACTGCACGAGATTTTCTCCTCACATCAAAAGGCTTGGGCAGGGGGAAGGGGAAGTTGAAAATATTTTAAGAACCTAGTCGTAAAAATTTTCAGTTATCTTTTTTACAGCGCAAGACGGTTTGGTTTGTGAAGAGGGGGAAACACTGAGCAGAGAGCCCAGGAGGAATTCCTTTAGATTAACTACAACGGCCACTTGCTATCAGGGAAGGAAAGACCGGGGAACGGGAACAAATAGTTTGCAGCCTTTTTTAATTAGAGGTGTATATCCACGAAAGAAGTGTATGTGAAATCCACCGTGTTGCCAGTGCAGGGGGCAGGGGGACGGGCCCATTTCCCAGCGGGTGAGCTCGCCCTGCCCACGGCTGCTGGGAACCGCTGCGGAGGGGACATGGAGGCAAATGCCATTTTCTCGCCCACCTGGGTGGCAGTCTTGAACACATAGAGATGAATCACCCGTTGCAGTTTCATTCAGCTCCCGCATTGTTAGGAGCACGAGGTAAAACCCAAAACCACACCTTGCACTTCCCGGGAAGCGTCGCATCCTTTGAAGCACGCGCGTGTGTCCTGAAGTGCCGCTTTGACCACCGGGAAGGGAGCAAGCACGTCGCACCACCACATGCCCGCTGAATCCAAAGAAGGTTTATCGATTGACTTTTATTTCTGTTTCTGAACTAGTAGAGAATTGCGGACTTGACACCAAAAGTAATAAACGGCAGAGGATGGGTACCCAAGATGGGTAGAGCAACCGTTCGAAGAAATTATTCAAAGAAATCACTGTTCACAATGTTTTGTAAAACCTGGTCCACGTTGTGACCCCTGGTTTACATGGAGGAGGTTGAATACTTCTGCCAGGGGCCTGATGACCTTTCTTGTAGTAGTCTCTGTTCAGAGACAGTGGGATCAAAGAATCACTAATTAGTGGTATCTCTTGGGGGGTAAGGAGGCAGAGATTATTACCGTGCTTTCACTTCTGAAGATAACACTTCCGTATAGTGGTAGCCTATCTTTGCCAACACTTTCAGTATACAAATTAAGGTTTTAATGACCCTATAAGCATTCCTAGTTCAAAACAAAGCACCAGGAAGCAAAGATAAGTTGCAAGGGGTAGGAGCAAGAAAAATAATTTAAGAAAAGGATTATTGTGAAAGTCAACAAAGCATCAATCAGGCTGTGTGTCAGGTCGTTATTAAGACTCCTTACTCTGTAAATTCCTGAAGCTTCAGAGGTGAGGCCAGCGGCCTTACTGGCAAGGCCTCAGATGCTAAACGTTGGAGTCCCTGGTTTTGTTGCACCCCCAAGTTACAAATTGGCATAGGATGTTCTGAATGTCATGGTGAAATTGAGCAACAGGACAAAACTGTATCATAGCGAAGGATCAGGCAAACCCTGCATTTTAAAGGAACAAGCAAAGGGCCGCGTCATTTTTTGAGTTCATTTCCTTTGACTTTATCGTATTTGGTTGAGATAATACTCTTTACTAAAATTGAACTTTGTATTTTCCGAAGTTTTGCTCCGAACAAAACTAGCTTTCGTGGGTCCAGGTGCAAAGATGTCTCAGATGAGCCTGCCAAAGGTACACGCACAAAACAGCTCTGAGTACGTAAATTAGGTAAACACAAGTTTCCCTATCCTTTTATGCACCCAATTGGCAAATGCAAGTATACGATTTGTGCTTTGAAGCTGTGAAACACTTAAGTGCTCATATGTAGGCATGTGTGACCCTATTGAAATTTATGGTGTTAGTTACTGGCTTAAAGTTTTAAAATGTCGCCTGAAGTGATCTGGAGCACCCCGGGCACAAAGAAACTGTACGTAGTCTTTGTGCAGGCTGCCCCACAACGCTTATTTCTCTCCTCACAAGGTGTTAAATACTATAAATGTTTATTCATACATAGCTATTTTTTTACATACGTTTATGTACATTTCAAATGCAGATCAGTTTTTACGAGCTATTTAGGGGATTTTAAGGCTTCTAAGTTAGGAACGGGTCGGTTGTGGTAGCAGCCCAGGTGGTATGCATCTCTAGGGAGCAATGCCTATATGAGATGCCTAAAGTTAGGTAAAATGTGTATAATCCACGTTGAAAGCTTTTAAGTTGATTTTCACATGTCCTCTTACTTTAAGCATATGCACAGTCCACTGGGTGTGATTTGCACGACGGTCTTTTTATGTCTTCGGCAGTATGAAGAAGTGCTAATATGTGCTTTAATGTCACAGACCAGGCAGTTTAAAGTTGCTTTAAATGTAAATAAGAATTAGTCCTTAAAATTCATTGGTATAGTGATATATAATGTAGAGATAAGCAAAAAAGTCGAGTGAGTAATATGACTTATATGCCTAACAATTTGCAGAAGAGGACCTTGAACCAAGTGTTTCTCTTTTGTAGGCAAAACTTACTCCACAATTGAAAATGTGAGTGAAACAAGTTAAACCATTTTGTTCCATGTAAAAATACTGTTTTGGCAGTAGTTTGTCATTTCCTACATTTTCCTCCAAGTCAAAACTGTTTGGGAATCAGAAATGTTGGAGGCTTCTTGTGTTTAGTATGGACTGGTGCCTTTTGTCATTTGAGGGAAAAAAACCGAAATGGCAATGGAAGCTATTTTGCTAATGTTTTTATCTATTCTGTGACTGACATCAATAATACATAACAGTTCCATTGACATTGCATCCTGTCCAATGGACCCACTGACCTGATTCAATGTCAGCTGAAATGCCTCGTACATCATAAACATACATGAATTCTCGCAGATCCATTATCCTCCCGCCCGGTCCAGGGGTGCCAGGGATCCCATACTGAGACAACAGGAGTTTGAATTCTTTTTATTCAGTTGATATTTTCTTTCACACTGTGAAGAAGCAACTCCATACTTTGTAGAATGTAACTGGGAGACCCCTACACGTTTTATGCATACATGAATGATAATGATGTCAATAGTCGTTCAGATACTAGGCTGATAAGAGTGAGGTATAAAACCCCAGATAAATACCTCATACCTTGTCAGGAGAGCCTGCAAACCTGATATGTCATTCTGTCTTATTGTGCAAGAATATATGAATAATATTCCTATTAACATTGTACAAAGTCTGCAGCAGTTGCAGACTGCACCCAATGACAACACAACTTTTATAAGAATACGGATATTTGGCATGCGCCCCTGCTGTGATTTCATTGCCACTAAAAGCAAAGGGAACGTGAATTAAAAGTATTCCAAGGTTTGCAGTTGGTCCCCTGAACAGTGCACTGCGACAGTATATATTTGTTTTACTACTGAGCCTGTTTAGCAGTCAAACTGTAGGAAATTGAATATACACTTACTGTATAAAAATGATATGCTTGGTTAGTGATACTTTAGAAGAAATAAGTGCATCAATCATAGAATAGCAGGTTGTCAAGGCTTTATATGCAGGAAAAACACAGACCAAAGAAGGTAATGCATGTTGGGCACCTTTTTACAAAAGTTTCATGCCAAAGTTGATTTACAATAAACTCTTCCCTCCCTCTCTCCTCCCAAATTCTTCTAAAGAATCGTTCAAAGAAATCGAAGCAAACTATCATGCTCTCTGTTCTGACATGTGTGTAATTACAAGATCATCCTCATTGTGAATTTTCTGTTTGGTTGATTTAAGAAAAAAAAAAAAAAGAGCGCATACTCTTAATGCTGTTCTGCCATTCAAAATCAGAAAGGTAATTTTCCTCACAAGTTAATGGGAAGAAGATGACTTAATAATTAGCCCGGTTTAGACAGGGCCAGATCCCTGACAAGGAGCAGTACCTGCATCCAGAGCTTGCTTGGGAGGCTGGGCAGTTCTCCAGGTAAGTCTGTTTGCGGAGTTTCATTTTAAGAAGTACTCTGCCCCAAAATGAAGGCTCTGAGATACGCACTGCAGCTGTCCCGGGCACCATTTTTGTCCGGTGGTTCTCCTGGATACATTGGACATGCTCAATTTCCCGTCAGATCCCTCTGAGATGTGCGAACCTGACACACAATCTGTACAATGCACAAGCTTTCCTGACAGCAAGTGAAAACCTACAGATTAAAACTGTCACGAGGTATCCTATTGCTATGGACTGTTGCATCACTCTGCCTGATCCAGGCCCAAAAGCATGACACCGAGCCCGCTGCTGCCCAAATGCAACTCACATTCTCTGTTATGAAGTGGTGTAATACTTCAGCTGGTAAAAAGATTCCTGGATTTCCAGCTCAGCAGCTCTTTTCTCGCTCTCCGCTTCTTGTTCGGGGCATCCATTCACCCTCCCATGTGCGTGGCTCCCTTCATTATATGGATTTATGCTACAGACATATGGCTCTAGTTAATCTGACAATAGCTCTTGCTCTTTTCTAAGAGATCTGTTACAGAGAGGTAACCATACATTGTAATAAAATATAACACAAAGACAGGGAAGACCCTTTTATTTCAGCAACAGACAAAGACATCTTTTGAAGTTCACCTAAAATATCCTTGGTACCAATACAACCATCCTAAATATCAAAACAATTGCAGTTCATTTCTGTTGTTGGCCAATATAAAGCCACAATTCTTCAAACTTCTATCTCTAAATCCTTATTTAAGTGTTTCATTGGCCTACCCATCTAACCTGTGCTCTCTCCTAGGGAGAACCCAAGCAAATAAGCATTGATTGGGCTACCTCAAAACTGCCAAAATGCATAAGTGGCCACTAATGCCTCACTGCCCTTCTAGTTACCACGTGTAAAACTCCCTGTTTGGCTTGTCACTCATCAGTAATATCATAAGGGCTTGAAAAGTTCAGTGTTCCTTTTTCTTTTCCAAGAGTAGAATGAAGAAAGTAGCAGACTTGAACAATTTCTTCCACTAGGAAAAGAATCAAACCCTGGGCACTTTATCCACAGGTTTCCTGAACAGAGAGGGCAATCTGGATGTGATTCCAAACACGCGTGTGATCCCCAGGATCCATGAGCAAGGCCCATGCGTGGAGAAGCAAGAAGTCCATTTATCATCCCAATGCCACTTCAACTTTTGGTATTTCTCACATATGACTTTCTTCAACCAGAACTGTTCCTGGGGAAGTGTCAAGACAGTGCATCAAGGACAACCGTCTCCTGCAAACCCGTCATTTCCGGGAAGACCCATGTATGAGTCGCAGTAATGACATCCTCATAGCAGGTTTTTATTCCCTCACCTTAATCCATCTGGCTACATTCATAGAATGGAGTGAAGGCACAGTAAAATTGCTTTATCAGTTTGACTTTCTAGCATTAAGCAGGTTAGTAGCATGTAGTTTTCAAAATCTGTGTTATTTAATATATCGCTGTCTGGAGAAAATAATATTCTTAACTGAAACATACGGACAACTTTGTGTGTGTTTTGACATAGTCATTTAAGACTGGTCTCCACATTAATCTCATTTTTGTTGATTTCATTGTTTTTAGAGACCTTTAATTTCCCTTTAAATTAAACAAACAAACCCCCCAAATCATTTTTTCCAGGACCAAAGAGTTACTTATACAGGTATAGACAAGCTCATGCTGCACAAGGACGTAATGAAGATATTAGTAAAAGCAGAAAGCATCGTCTCTGTGTGCAACTGGGAACTGAACTCTGTGTCTGGAAGTATTCTGTTATCTCAAAGTTCAGGGTGTAAGTAAATGGAATTGAGATATCGTCTACAGCATAATTTTTAAGTGGAGTTTTCATATAGTGCCAAAACAAACTCTTCCAATGATTTACCCATTGGCTATCCTCTCCCCCATACCTCTTGGAAGGTACATCCTTTCGTGGTTTTAGTATTTTCATCATTATCAATTTCTTGACCCTCTTAACGAATTTCATTTTGGGTTATTGCATAACAAACGATCCAGAACATCTCTGTGAAGTGATGCGGAAGAGGGATGTGTGTGTGTGTATATATATATATATATATATAAAAAATATTTATTCTAGCCCTTTAACACTACCCTGGACTCTAATCCATCTGAGGACTCCTGTGACCCAAACCCAACATTTCTATCCACTGTGAAAGGGAATTACAACTTTATAACTCTGCTAAAACTATGTCTAGATGAAGACCTTCACGTTTTTACAGTGAGGTTAATACTGCCACTAAATTCTCTAATACCATGCAGCCTACTTACAGCCTGGTGTGATCTCCCAGTGAGCGCTTTGTTATGTTGTAAACTGATTTTGCAAAGCTGCAAAATCTCGTGCGCTCAAAATTTTCTGGACACCAGCCAGGTTTCTTTCAATAATCCTAGCTGAGACACCATGAGCCGAAGACCTTGGAGCTTGTTAGCCTTTTCTGAAAAATCTTGATGGCTTGGGAAATAAGTCTGTGTGCAGTTGGCGGGTTCTTTCTGATCTTGTAGATGTTATGCAAATACCTCACGGATGTATCTACCCTCAAACCTCGTTGGATGGCTGCACTGGAGGGCAGCCCTGGACAAAGGGAAAAAACAACCCAGTGTCAAGCTGCTATACAAGCAACATGGTGGTTGCTTGTTGAAGCTCACCAGGACAGCCAAACTCCAGAAGGTAAGAGCTCCCGTAAGAGGACCATAGTCTGGCCAACCATAGGAGAATTTTATGAGGAATTTTCTAAGGAAGGTGAGATTGGCTGCATGGAAATCAGATTTTTATTAATTGTGCTACGAAGCATGTGCTGGATTTTTGGATTTGAGTTTGACTTTCTGGAAGATTTGATTCTATTTATTTTAACTATCTCTTTTTCGCAGATAGCGTGCTAAGCTCAATGTCTGGGAGAAGAAGTAAGTTCTGCAATACCTTAGAGCCTTAAAACCCAGTTCTGGGGTTTCAGAAAATCTCACTAGGAAGTACCAACTGCAGAAAGGGGCTCAGAGAAGGAGTCTATACTCAGGAAATGCCGCCGTGGGACTTTAGTGTAGCCTAATTATATGAGGGGGAATCTTAGAGGCGTATCTGTCCAGGGATGGGATCCCAACACTGCATCCTGATGGATGTTGAGCACAGGGGGAGCACAACCAAGGTGTGGGACTTGCTCTCAGTTCTCTTTCCTGCTCCGTGGTGAGCAATCCCTTGGATGAGCGATGCTGGTACCGACAAGCATGAAACCAGAGAAAAGCAGAGGTGCCAGAGGGGAAGTTAAATAGATAAATACTCAAAAAGTCGCTAGAAATATGAAGTACTACCAGCAAGTCATATAATACATAGCACTTCTCATTCTGGGACAATAGGGGATGATTCAGAAGTGGCATTGAAGCCAGTCCACAGTACAGGCACTTGTCAGGTGGCAAGCGGCATTTTTCACGTTCGTGGAAGAAGCATATTGTGTGCAAACACTTCAGCTTCAGCCCTGTTCTTATAAAAAGTACCCTGGGATTTCTAGTGAACATGAGGAGAAAATAAGGCTTCAGTCACTAAGAACTCCAACAAAGATATCTAAATAGGGCAACTCAGCTTATCTGCCTAAAAAGTTTGAAAGGCTCAGATAACTTTGCCTAGATCCAGACTTCTTTATTTTTCTCCCGGGTCTTCTAGCTATTTCTGATGTGACGTCCTACATTTTGTTCATTGCTTGTCCTTCTGTAAAGATAGGTTGCTATTCAGATATATATTTTTTTTTGTCTTTGTTAACAGGGCTGATGTGATAAAAACAGGAGAGAAACAAGGAGATACAAGAGGAATATCCATAACCCATTTCCCATTTCCACACTGCAAAAGGTTGGCGTGGAAGAGTAAAAGACAAGGCAAGTACTGGATCTCTACTAAGGACTGGTATAAGATATTATCCATCAAATGCTTCAAACTAACTGATCCAATCTCTCTTGTCATGAGTTTATTGGCTGCGGCACTACTTCTGAGTCAGCCCAGGTACCAGACTATGCTGTAGAGTTAGTCAATGGCAATACAATAATAGTGTAAAAGTTGCAGGAGGTGAATGCAATTGCTGGAAATGCTATTGATGGCATTACTTATTTATTTAGTAGACAGAATTTAGAATGGGAATAAGGATTTGTCTGTCACCATCACATCAGACATCAGTTCAGTGCTGCCCTAGGCAATGAGTATGCTGTTACTAATTTTGGTTTGTTTTGTTGTCATTCAGTCCAGATAATTTTTGAGGTTCATTTAGTTGTTGTTAATAAAAAAGAAAGACAGAAATACCGTGTACTGGCAAGGAAGGGTACTCAGAAATCCACTCCTCAAATCACAGTCCCTTCAGTTTCTGCTAGTGACATGACAGCGAGTCAGTTATCTCCTTCAGAGGAGCAACAACATGACTTCTCTTCATGACTTGGTGCTTTCTCTTGAGGGACCAATGTCACAGCCCCATCCTGCAGACGGCGCTGCGTTTGTGCTGCCTTCGGAAAGAGCATTTCTGATGCTGAGCGCTGGAGGGTTTGCACGTAAGCGGAAGACATTGAGAGAAAGTGCACTAGGGGCACTCAAAATAATGATTTAAGATGAAGGAGTTGCTGGTCTGCATGTAGCCTCTAAACGCCATCATTAGAGCTAACTGGGTAGTGGACTGGTAAAAGGAGGTGTTGGCTTTGCTCAAGTTGTGATTAAAATCTGCAGTTCACTTCCATGGGAAAGTGAGTCAGAATTTTCTGAAATTTAAGAAAGACTCTATCTGTCATTCCTTTATTTATTCACATGATATTTAGAGCCCAGTGGACAGAGATAGCTAAGATGACACAAGAGGTCACTTCCAGCTCACAATGGCTTTGGGGCGCAAATTATTCACCTGCCAAAGTAATACTTTGTTCTTTCCTAGCACCATTCCTGTATTGTCACCACTTTGCAGTTATTAAGTGCCTTTGAATCCCTCTGCTGCCCTGTGTGTTGCCTTTGATGTAGGTGAGAAGAGATATATCCATTTTACAAGTGATAAATGAGTGAGGCACTGAAGTTAAGCCACTGACCAGAGGACACACATTAAGTCAAAACGAGTAGAAAAAGGACTGCAGGAATTTGGATGCTGGTTTCCTTCTCACATCACATCCTTGAGTTTTCTTGCCCTAAAATGTCCAAAGATGAGAGTTTGCAAAATAAGATGCTTTTGTTTGTGCAAAATACACCTGGTACAAGCCCCCGACAGCATCACGTGAAGATCCCAAGATAGCTCTGAACAAGCAGGCTCTTCAGGTGAGGCATAGCGGTATCTGCAGCATCAGTGCAGCATCCAGGAAACCAGCCAAAGCGGATTGCCCTGCTGAGATTGCTGCGCTGCTTCCAGGCCTTCAGGGAGACCAGTGCCAGGATTTCGTGGCACTGCACCACGCTCTGTGGATGCACCCGGATCTCCACAGATCCGCAGCCAGGAGCTCCCAGAAGCAGCAGCACAACACGTGCACAGAAAGGGCAACACTTCTTTTGTGCGAGTACGGCTACTGTTTTAATTACGTTGAGGAGTCTCGCCTTCCTTTCATGCCAATGATTCATTGCAAACCCAGAAGCTTTTAGACAGGAGAGGCCCAGCTGGCAGTGCGGTCCGCAGAGGAGTTTTTCTTTGCCCCTCCGAATGAGGAGCGGGGTTATGGGTCTCTCCTCCCCAACTCCCCATTTGGGACAATCAGGAAAACCAGCGGGCATGGGGACAGCAGGAGAATTAAAAGCAAGCCAGGCTGGCAATGTCGAGAGTTCTCAGGGCTGTAAAAGCAAAGTCAGAAACCTCATCTATGCAACTTTTTTATACCTAAGAGCTGCCTAGTGTTCATTTAAAAGCCGCTGGAAGGCCGGCCTCTGAACCTCCCAGGTCCAAGCAGCTAGCAAGGTTCATTTCCTTTTGCTCATTGAACGGTGATGAGGACCACCGGAGGGGCCGCGTTGTGTAGCAATAAGACATTTGTCAGGGTCTGAGATGGAAATCCTATCTGCTATAATTATTTTATATTAAAATAGATGAAATTTTGATATGGAAGTATAGAATGTTGTACATTACATTAGCCAGAGAACAAGATATTCATCTTTACTTTAATTTGTAGAGTTCATAACTTTGTTTGCATTCGCTACAAGATAACTACTGTACATTCCTGAAAAATGACATCTTGCATGAAAAGACTTAACAAAAGCCACAGTGCTGATAATTTTCCTGTGGATCAGGGAGGACAGATCTCTCTGTGGTTTCACAGGCATGGACCAAGGCTTGCTTTTATCATTTTCAGCTAAATTGTAATGCTGTCATGGCCGCACATTAAAGGAAGTTTCTCGTGATGAACTATTTTACTCAGTCATGTGAAACTTGATTTATCCTCCTGGACCGAACATAAAAAGGGCAAAAACTTCATTTGGGGAGCTTGTTTGGTCGGCAAAATGCAGACATAGCGAATGTTTTAGAAATAGGTATATGAATTTATTAATTTTTTTATCTGCTGTTGCTCACCGCATCTCAAATTTTTGGAAGCCGTTTGTGGGATTATACTTTGAGCCTTGAGAAACTGAAGGTAAGGCACTGAGTTATACGTGTGGAGGAAGGCAGTGATATACTATCATTGATTATTTTGACCAGTGAGGAGTAAAGTACTTCTCGGAGGAGTTTGGCAGAAGAGGGAATGATGCCTGCGCAGCTGGCTGCTTTCTGGGTGGTGCTAAAGCAGTTGTTTTAAATAAAATCTTAATCAGATTACGTCTGTATTTTGGAAAGCCTCTCTGGTACTGCGCTAGCTGAAGTTACCCGCGATGACCACCTTTAGTCCATCAGACAAAAACGAAACAAAACCCCTCAGCTTAAAGCTGAATTTTCACAAATTTGGAGCAGTAACAAAGCAGATTTTAAAGACCAAGATTCTTTCCAAACTCATGACCTACTCTTGCAGTTGTTCCCACTCTGCTTCTGTTCCGCAGTTGAGGCAGATTTTCAGATATGCTGTACCCAAAAATAAATGTAATTTCTTGTTCAATTTACATGTTTGCACTCACAAACACTTGCAATCGGTACTTCAAGAGAAGTGGACTTTTCGGTTTAAAAAATGTAAAAATACCTAGTTTTAATTATTTGTAACCAAATATCCCTTAAATATGCAACTTGCACCTTAGATGTGCCATCAGCATTGATTTAGGAGTCTGTGTTCCACAAACTTCAAACATTTCAACAGATTAAAAAAAAAGAAACAAAACTTAACAACCTTTAACTCACGTCATAATGCTTTAAAAGAGCATTAACTGAACTACCAGGGAAAATGAAAACCAATAATCAAACAGAGTCATTACTCTATATTATGTTCCACAAGATTTAAATTCTTGCATTGAAAAAAAAAAAAAAAAAAGTAGATATTTATATTTTTGTTGTTGTTTTTCTTCCTTACCCTGGACATATGGCACTTAAAATTGTGCACAGACCCTTTGTAAAAACAGTGTGAGTTAGGCACAGAGCACTGCCTAGACATGGAGCTTTAACTGTGAATTTCTTTGCTTCGGCACCAGAGGGTCAAAGTCAAATTTTAGGTGTTAAACAAACATGGGACGCGTTTGGTTGTTTTGCCATCAATTTTTAGCATGTGAAAAGCTTGATGACTCTTAAATAATTAACTGTTTTTAGGGAGCGTCAAAGCTGTCTCCGTTTGTCCTCGTGACTCAGGCAAAGCCCTGCTTTGGGGTTGTCTCTTGTGGCTCGTGGGTGGGCACCCCCCCGGCCAAAACTTTCCCGTGACGACAAATCATAACCGGTTTGGAAATGAATCGATTTGCAAGGCCTGTTGCCAGAGGTCAAATTTGCAATTGCAGGGAAATGTTAAGGTACAATTGCTTCAGGCTTTAATGAACTCCAAAAAGAAATATGCGGGCCCGTAAAGCTCATCCATTAGATCCTGACCTACAAATGGCAAGGAATAGCAGCAACGCAACCGAGAGGTATGCCGACTAAGGGAATTGCGTTGGTACGATTAGTTTTACATGTTTTGGCGTTTAATCCTGAAGTCTAGGCAAAAGAGAACTCGGTGCCTGGAAGTTACAAATACCGGTAGGAATGGCGTTTCCAATGATGTGCAGCCTTTCTCCTGCTCTCCCTTGCCCCTTGCAGCATCAGAGACAGCTTTCCTCCAGCTGCGGGAAGAAAATGGGTGGGCAGCAGTCGGTGGCCGTGGCTGGTGCACGGGAGGCTGCGTGCCCCAAAGCCCAGCTTGCCCTGGCCCCAGGGACGAGCAGCAGATGGGACCAGCCCCCCCGAGACAAGGAAATGAGGACAGGACAGCGATTCTTCTCGAAACCCCTGCCTTCCCAAGAATAGGGAATACCAAAACCAGGGATAATTTGAAGAGCTATTAGTAGATTCCATAAAACAACCTGAGTCCAAAAAGAAAGGTAATCACACTCCCAATGAGTTATCGGGTCTCTCTAAGGGGATGATGGGAGGCAAGCTTATTTTGTTTATGGGGCTTCGGTTATATTGTATAAATAATATTCGCCCTTCTTTTCACAGTAAAAATTCTCTCCCTGCTTGAGACCCCCTGAGATTTTAATTTAAAAAGCTGTTACCAGAGGTGGTCCAGAAACGACCACCCCTGTCTGAGTACACGCTAATTGCTGGCGGCTGGAGGCGAGTGGCTGCTCGGAGCATCTCAGCTAAGCTCTCCCCTCTAACGAGACAAACTTCCCACAGCCCTGCAGAGCCGAAAAATCCGGCTCTGAACGCGCAGCTCCACCTGCCCTCGAGTTGTGAGGCTGGAAAGTGGACACGTCCACTTCCATGCTGTTTTGCGAGGCTTGTGCCCTGATGTTGGGACGAGGAAATGCTGTGAAGGGATCTGGCACGCTCCAGCGCCAGGTACAAAGCAAACAAGCAAATAAATAAATAAATAAATGCCGGTCTCGTTTGGCACGAACCTCCCAGCAGCATAAATAATCAAAACCTGATTAACAAACTGGTCAGTTTAAAATGAAAATAATGATCTTCCTTTGCCTTCCATCAGGATGATTGCAGGAGGTTATCTGTTTTAATAATTCATAGAATCATAGAATCACAGAGTGGTTTGGGTTGGAAGGGACCTTAAAGATCATCTAGATCCAACCCCCCTGCCATGGGCAGGGACACCTCCCACCAGACCAGGCTGCTCAAAGCCCCGTCCAACCTGGCCTTGAACACCTCCAGGGATGGGGCAGCCACAGCTTCTCTGGGCAACCTGTTCCAGTGCCTCACCACCCTGACAGTAAAGAATTTCTTCCTAATATCTCATCTAAATCTATCCCTCTTCAGTTTGAAACCATTACCCCTTGTCCTATCGTTACACTCCCTGATCCAGAGTCCCTCCCCAGCTTTCTTCCCTGTAGGGACTGGAAGGGGGTCTAAGGTCTCCCGGAGCCTCCTCTTCTCCAGGCAGAACAGCCCCAGCTCTCTCAGCCTGTCCTCACAGCAGAGGGACTCCAGCCCTCGGATCATCTTTGTGGCCTCCTCTGGGCCCGCTCCAAACAGGTCCATGTCCTTCTTGTGCTGAGGACTCCAGAGCTGGATGCAGGACTCCAGGTGGGGTGTTCACCAGAGTGGTGAATCAATTAAACTCAAATTTTAGGCTCAATCAATTAGTCTCAACTCAGATCAATCAGACTCAACTTTTGCCAATGGGAGGGTTTAGTTTTTGCAGCCCGAGGGTGGCTTCCCAGGGTGTCTCTCCCCCAGAGGTGCCACCCAGCCGGTGCCTGGCCACAGCGCTCTCGGACAGGCAAGTGCGGGTCCCAGGGCCAGCAAACGCCTGTCAGGGCAAGCTGAGCTGCACACCCAGTGCTGGGCAGCATCTGCACAGGGAAAGGGAGGAGGTGGGAATCACCCCATCACCCTGCCCCTCTCACAGCCAAAAGTCATTACTCTGGAGAGGTTCAGTGGAGGTGGAATCGTTGGGAAGCAAGAAGAAGAAGAAGAAGTGAGAAAAGAGGTTCGTTCTCTTATTTATTGAGAATCCTGCTTTGAGCCTGGGTACCAAGGAAGGCAGCTCTGTTTGTACGTAATGTGGTACATTACGGGGAGTTTTTTTCCTCTTTTCTGCTTTGCATGTGGTTGGTTTTTTTTATTCAAGGGCCAGGTCATTGCTTCTGAACCTCTCTCTCAAGAACTGACACTTAAAGTGCAAATGAAGCTAATGACAAGAGACAATATTTTAATGTTAATTAGATATTTCATGTGTCTTAGTTCATCAGAGCAATATTGCTCTTTTATGTATTACATGAAAGCAGAGCTTTAGCTTGGAGGAAAACAGGGAACACAGTCGGTCATAGAAGTACTATTCTTGGTTTTGTAATTATTAAAATTATTGTTACATTTAGGAAATCCAGGAAACTTTGAAAGGAAGATGCTTAATAATAATAATGGAGCTACTGCACTATAGGAAGCCCTGGCAAAGGCTTTACATCTTTCTTTTTCCTCCTACATGAGCTGGCATCGTAAAAGCTGTAGTCTCCCAGGCTTTTGCTAGGAGAGCAGACTTGGCTTTTCTGCAGAATTATATTGATACATAATGCAGATATTAAGTCTTTCTTTACCCGGATTCTACCCCCCCCCTTTCCCATGACATATTATCTTTTTAATAGTTACGTTAAAACAATGGTGTGAGCTGCTAACGCTGTAAGTCCCGGTGAAGTGGTCTAATGATGATGTTCACCAGAACTAGGCACATAACGTACAATATTTTCTGTGAATGTTTGCATTCCTTGTGGCCTGGTTTCTGCTCCTTTTGCGTTCTTTCACTGGCTATTTGAGAAGTTGCATTTCACTGCCAGGAAGTATTTATACAAAGCAAATTTCAAAGTTGTGCACGTATTTGAAGAAAATGAAATTTAAGGCCCTGTCACAGCAATGAGCTCCTTCCAGAGAGACCTCGTGCGTGGACCCTGAACGCAGAAAACGCCTGGAGAAGGTCACTGCCTCGGCGGGATCCGCATTCACACACACCCCCAGCGCGTCCTGGCCGCGGACACTCACTAATGCAGTTATTTTAAGGTAGGTTTTTAAGAGGTGAAAAACCCCCCAAAAATCATCTTATGATTTCCTGACCATTTGTGTTTCAGCTGGACTTGCCCTTGAGATCACTCTGGGCAGAATAAATACATTAAAAATAATATTTCTAAGGAGCAACAGGGCATTTTGAAGTAAACTTGTATGTTTCTGGAGCGAGAAACATTTTTTATTTAGCAGTTGGTGTGGGTGCCCACACCTAACAAGAGCAGCAGTGTAAAAATGTAGTTAAGCTTTCTATTTTTGTCCACAGCTAGTATTAAAAAAAAAAAAAAAAAAAAGAAAAGTGTTAGGTCTGTGGTTTCTTTATGAGTCGTAGACAGCAAAGGCACAACAGAGAGCGAATTCGTGAATTCATTGAATAAAGTAGCATGGCAGATGATTTGCTTGGCTTGGAACATCCTTGCTACTTTCATTTTCACAGTGTTTAATTACACTTTCTTTTTTTTTTTTTTCCCCCAACATCATGTATCCTGGAGGGGAATCAAATTGATGGATAAGACTTTCACGTAAAACACTGAAGTTTAGGTGGGGAGGTTTCTTAATGATGCCGACTCAAAAATAACGCTGACACCGAAGCTGAATGTTCCACCCGAAGGAGAGTGCCAGGGATGAAAGGAGTCGTCCGGGGCCGGGCAGGCTGTTTGCGGGTCACGCTGAATTCCAAAGAGGTTGGGGGTTCCCACCTGATTGGGACACCGGGCTGGGGAGCTCCCACCCGCCAGGGCTTGAAGCGGGTTTGATCCTTCAGGTGACGAGAAGCTGGGGGGTGAAAAAGATCTCGCAGCACCTAATCAGCCCCTCCTGCCTGGGGATCAATGGCAGCACCGGCACGAACTCCACGACACCCGGGGTCTCCTTCTTTCCCCGTCTCTCGACGTACATTAGCGTTGGAGACGACGTGCCAGAAGGAGGATTTATTTTTTTAATAAGGGGGGGGGGTAATAATTTCATAGCCCAATATTAAACGCACGCAGACATAAGACCGGCACATGTGCTCACGCAGCCCAGCAACAGCAACCTTGGTCCTGCAACTGCTGACTTACATAAAGGAATAAAACTTGTGTGTTTGGGGTTCATTAATATACATTAACAATTGTAAATGTTCTGCCTGAATAAAAGCTGTTTGCTTTACTACTTCAGGGTTTCTGCCCTTTTGGGACATACAATGGGCAAATGAAGTGCACTGATAGAGGGCTCTAAGCGCTGTAAGTTATATTTAACTAAAATAAACAGGCAGATACAGACACTTCTGCTCTGCTATAAAAAGCCTGCATATGCTCAGTGCAGGTTTTCTTAAGGTAAGGGACAGAGCTTAGGAAGCTCTAAGGCAGCTAGATTTGCCCATATGGGAAGGCGGTCTTTCGCTGATGATTTTGCAGACAGAAATTGCCCATCTGCACTGTTTGCAGGTGTTTTGAATGATTATATTATTAGCTCTGTCTGTTCAACTTTGCTTTTTTATGGTGGCTTTAGTATTGCAGTAAATAAAAAAAAGAAATATATAAGCAGCCATCTGGTTCCCAATTTTTGACTAGCGCTCTTTGTCAAGAAAGAAAAAAGGATTCTCAGATATTATTTCCTAGTTCTGAAACACTGGCAAATGAGGAGGACAAATCCCCAAATTCTGACCTGAATATAAAACGGGGACAGAAATTTCTGCTTTTTATTTAACTCGCTCTGATTAATCCATTTAAAAGCAATTGCCCCTGTTCTGTTCTCGTTTACGCCTCTGTGAAGCCAGCAGAATAGTTCTGGACTTACACCACCCTTTTAGGAGCAGAATCTCCTGATGAAATTGGGGGGGGGGGGCGGGGAGGATAAAATTAAAGTGGAAGCGATCATCGTGAAACCATTTTCTATATTTCTAAATGGGCGACAAAGACGGCTGGGAAGTGGTCCTTTCCTGCTGGATTTTACAGGGAGGACCCGCATTTCTCACGGATATGTTTTGCAAAGCGTTGACGAAACTTTGCAAGACCTTTAGAAATAAAGAACAGGCTATTTGCAATCTCAGCACTAAGTTCCCAATTTTTAGACTGCATTTAGGTTTCTCCGAGCATAATATTTGATTATTGGCAATATGTTTCCAGTTAAATATTTCATATAGTGCATAAAGGCCTCTTCTGCTCTCGAGCATTCTGTAAGTATTAATGAAAGCGGTGAATTTGTAGATTTATCTGGTGCCTGAATACCTTTTGCTGCAAATTGTTTCAGAGCTGCATTACAGCTTCACACAATCATTTAATGTTGCCTCTATATATTCATGAAATCGGAATTATGTATCTAAACTTAGGTAGATTGTCAGCAAATCTTCCTTGGAGAGATGGTGCCAGGCCTTACAGATATGACCCAAATCCAAATATTCTCCAAGTTCACAAAACATGACGCGGGCTTCCTTCTCTACTTTAAACGCAAGGCTTTGTTGACTTGGGTGAAGCTCTGCACAGACCCCAGGGGACTTCTGGCAGGACTTGATCATGCAGTGGTGGATTTATAGACTCATAGAACATGTTGGGTTGGAAGGGACCTCCAAAGGCCATCTAGTCCAACCCCCCTGCAGTAAGCAGGGACTTTTCCAGCTAGATAGGCTGCTTAGAGCCTCATCAAGCCTGGCCTTGAATGTCTCCAGGGATGGGGCCTCCATCACCTCTCTGGGCAACCTGTGCCAGTGTCTCACCACCCTCAGTGTAAAGAACTTCTTCCTAATGTCTAATCTAAACCTACCCTGCTCTAGTTTAAAACCATTGCCCATTGTCCTATCGCTACATGTCCTTGCAAACAGCCCCTCCCCAGCTTTCTTGTAGGCCCCCTTCAGCTACTGGAAGGCCGCTATCAGGTCTCCCCAGAGCCTTCTCTTCTCCAGGCTGAACAACCCCAGCTCTCTCAGCCACACATTTAGATGAGTGAGAAGGTTGGTCCATGCATGCTCTGGCTGTTTCTGCCCTGGTGCTGCTGTTCCACGAGCAGCAGTGCCACGCTGGGACTCGGGCAGGAGTGGGAAAGGCGTGCACTGGCCCAAAGGGCAGCTGAAAGGGTTTTAGCACTAGCGTCTGCAGAATAAAATAAAATACGCAGCTATAATCTCACACGTGCATTCCTCAAGATTTAATGACATCTGAGGTGAGCACTTTGCTGGCAATTTGGAGATTGCATTTACCTGCCTGCTCTTTGGTCTGCTTCTGCCTGAGACCCAAGACCCTTTGGAACGACATCAGCCTGTAATGGGATGCAAGTGTTATTCTTGCTTGAGCTACTAGAGGAGCACCTCAGACCCTAGCAGAGTGAGAAGCAAGCGGCAGAGGTGTGCAGATCGGGCATAAGGTGAACCTGGCCATGTCGATGCGCGAGGTGGAATCACTGGGGTCTACGGTGCAGAGTCCCCGGTGTGGTGTGACGGCATCGCAGAGCTGCTGTTTATGGAAATGGACAATCGTAACAGGGACTTGGCAGAACAATGTTGGGTTTAAGGTTGCTTGTAATCATAAAATTCACTTAAATATGCCCATACCCACCACTTACCTTAACTTGCTCATTTAGGGCCTCGTTTCTTCAGATCTTTTTACCCTGTCCAGATGATTAGCTCTAACCTACTTGTCCTTTCTGAGGCTGGGAAAAATATACACACCATGTTGGTAGTGGAGATAGCTGGAGATAGGCTGGAGATAGCACACGGCCAGTAATTGCTTGGGGTTTGGTTACTGGAGGTTTTATTTGTGCACTCTGTATTTCTGCTTGCTTTCTATCAGTCCAACTACTAAACTAAAACAACACACTCGTTCATTAATCTTCTCTGCATCCATGCCATTAATATTCTAGTAATCTGATCATTGTATCCTTAAATTAATAGAAGTCAGCATTCCTAAAAAGATTATACACTTTTGCATCAGCCATATGAATAATGGTAACACAGATACTAACTCTTCTTCGTGCCGGGTACACAGGTAATGTTAAGTATGGCTAGGATCTCACTTTAATCCTTAAGAGGTCTTCTAATTCCCTAGGTACCATTGCTAAGGCTGGGAAATCATGTTTTTCAGCAGACATTGTAATCCGTGCACCGAGACTGTAGCAGCTGAACGGTGATATCAGCAACGGGGAAGGTAAACAAGGCTGAGCAAACTGCGCTCTGCTGTGGGAACTTCTCAGAGAGCTAAGAAAACGCTTAAAGAAAACATTCAGCTCTTCATGTTCCTGTGATATGCGCGTGTTTATGGGAAGACAGCCCTGAGAGAGAAAAAAACCAAAAAAAAACCAAAAACCGCAACACCCCAAACAACTCCTTTGATTTGTTCTTAGTATTCAGCAGTCTATCGCTGTGTCTAGGAAGGCCATCTGGATACCTTCATTAAAGCAAGGTTTTATTTTGTGTGGTAAGGTCAGCTCTCGTGGAAATGGAGCTCCCTGAGCAAAGCCAGCGGAGGGTCAACATCTTTTGCTTGTGCTTCCAGTTTAATAACACGAGACCCAGCAAGCGGGCAGGTTTCCCTCACGCGTTCCTGCCCCGCGCAGTGTGCGGAAGAGAGACTGGTCCCAAAACCAGAAAAACTGTAAGGTTCAGGGTCAGACTGGTGTGGCTCTACTGTTTCTGATTTCAGTGCTGTTTGGCAGTTTCTGCCCTACTGGATTTACCTCCGGCAAATCGACACAGCAAAGCACAAGGCACAGACACCCTTCAACGGTGAGGAATGCGTCTGGACATCAAGCCACCTCTTTTGTATTTCTCTCTGCCAGCTATGACATGGGTATGATGTGCATTTTCTTAGCTATAAAATGGGTATAACTACACCACCCAGATTCCCTGAAAGTTATTCTAAGACTGGTGAAGAAGTCTAAAAAAGCACAATTTTTTTTAATTATTCATTGACACATTTGGGGAATGTTTTGAATCACTCTGGGGTTATCCAGGGCAAAATGTAGTTTGTGGCTGCGGATCCGCAACGGATAGTCGTGAGATACGAATTTCTGTCCTCCGGATCCTGAGATCGGGTGTGCTTTTCTTGCAGATTTTCTCTCTCTGTTTCCATGTCCTAGTTGATCAGTACAAAATGACTAAAACCTGAGAGATGGATTTATTTTTTAACTAATGCAAATAATCATGTTGGTTATAATTGTTATCAGGGCTCCTT
Organism: Chroicocephalus ridibundus; assembly: GCF_963924245.1. NCBI lineage: Eukaryota > Metazoa > Chordata > Aves > Charadriiformes > Laridae > Chroicocephalus > Chroicocephalus ridibundus. The sequence continues at coordinate 82,743,571 of NC_086287.1, forward strand.
TGGGAATCTGTTGTTACAAGCACTCAACTCTTTTGTCTGTCCTTTGGGTCTCCAGGCTATGTTGCAATTTATAAAGATACCAGACCTTAGGCTAAATCAATGTCCTTAGGGTTATGAGATGTTGCTAAATATCAAAACAAAATCCCAGTGTTCCCGTTCTTTAACTTCACTATGTTTAATTAGCCATTCCAATTAACCTTCCCTTTGTGTTCCCTCATGTTTAAAGGGTTATATTAAAAGTACTGTAGAATTAAAGCCATTTAAAATATGCTGAGTACATTTCAAGGCATTCAGAAAGCTCCTTACTCGAAGCTGTCCTCATTTCAGTTTCGCTAATGACTGGTCACTGGGGGCATATTTTCAAACCTCTGCACCTAGGTTGCAAAAATTGTGCCAATATACCTGCATGTGCATCCAGGTCACAGCGTGTTCAAATGGGAAATCACTTTTGCAGATCTTTTACCGCTTTGCTCTATGTGCCTGCGGACGCAAAGGACGTGCAAGTGAAGGCAAACGCGTTCTTGCTCTGAGGATTTAGACATCGCCAAGCGCTTAGACCTTTTTCTGCTCAGAGGCCTGACAGAAAGACAAACACCCAATCAGTATTGCTGGATTCTGGTTTCTGAGGTACTCCAGCTAATTCCCAGTGTTGGAAAAAATGGCAGTGTGAGAAACATGGAAAAACCACAGGGCAAACACGAAGCTTCTCATCCCTACTAGTTCATAGGATACGATTCCTGTGTTCTTATGGATGGATGAATAATATCGAGTAAAAACAGTAAGTTGCCAGAAGAATAAATCATCAATGCATTCTTTCCCTGGTCTATCCCCCCCGCGCACCTCGTGCCAGGGACAGGCAATGTCAGGGCCTGCTGGGGATGATGGGATAGGAGGGTCTCCAAAACTGTTTCTGTAGTCTTTATGAACCTATGCGTTTGTAAGTGTATGCTGATAGCACTCTGTGAGGTAGGAGAATACTATTATGCCCATTTTATTATGCCCAAGGGTGACTATGTTTTTTAGATTTATGTTATATTAGACAGCTTTTCACTTATTATTCTCTGTGCCTAACTCTCTGGATGCATTTTATAAGCCATCAGGATTTAACTCATGGCTATGGATTTTGTTATGGGAGACCAGGTACCTAAAAAATCCCTGACTTGCCCGGTGTCATTCTGGATGTCTGTGGCAGAACTAGGAACGGAAACCAGTCTATATATTTAATATCTGCCTCCTTCCTGGGTAACTTTCTCCAGCAGTTGTATTGAGAGATCATTTTAATTCATAGTTTCGCTTGCTGGAGGACATGAATTTCTCAGGGGTGAAGTATGATGACAAAACAGCATTTATTTTTCTATTTTCTATGTTTGGAAGGAGCTGAGGTAATTCTAAAGCCAGGCTACGGTGTTATTTCAGTTAAATTTGTTCCATCAGGGAGTCTGTCTTTAGACCTTCCTTTTGGTCTTTATAAAGGAGAGGGAGGAAAAACAAAAGAGATGTTTATTTTATTGAAGCTGTGATATTAGAGGCTTTCACTTAAGAAATCTGTTGGAGTCTGTCTTTGTTTTCTGAGACAAGGTCAGTTAAAAATATATTATGTTTTGTGTTAAAAAGTTTGATGGCATAAATTCAATAGAGACATTGTCTGGTGTCCTCACCGTATGAGTCGTATGGGTTACAAAGGACACTAAGAAAAGCAAAGATCCATTTCCCTTTCCTTCTCCCTCGCCTCTGCTTTTCATTGGCAACAGTAAAGTTCAACTGCAAGGCATGTGATTGTAATATAATCAAATAACCTGCTGGTGTCTCATAAAGAAGTACTGGTTGTTTAAACGACTATTCATAACAGACTTAGATGTTTCATAGCTGGTGATGGTTTAAGAATCAGATAACATCAAATCAGTTAGAGTACGGGCTTAAGCGCCTTTGAAAACATACAAAGAACAAAGCTAACAGCATTACTGATGACTGACTAGTTGGGGGAGACGAAAACAACGAATATATTTAGAATTTTTATCAAGCCTGCCGAGGAATCTCGATGGGAGCAGCTATATAGGCATGTGATAAGCATCACAGAAACTAGAGATACTGAAAGCTGAAGAATATGGGACATTTAGTACGTCTAGCTCCATTTTTACACCAGCCAGTCTCTAGTAAAACAGATTATACAGAAAAGAGGGACAGCTAAATATAAATCATTCTCTAACAGTTCTTCAGGGTGCATTGTTGGGAAACACTCGCTAACAATATGATCAGTTTATTTTGTATATTGACTTTGAAGCCCGTGCAGGGGAAGAAAGCGCTGTGACTCTGCCTATCTGCTGAAACTCTCCCAGTCCCCCCTGGCAGGGAAGACCCAACCTTGCGCCTTTTTCCACCGCGGATGCCGCCGCCGAAGCTCCCTCCAGAAGTAACTCCTTGGGAGCGAGACGTTCCTGCAGTAGCACAGCTCCGCAGGGCAGCTCACATTGGGGAACAAAAGCACTTTCTGAGAACTTCGATACAGAGAAGTATTTTTAAGATTCGTTTATTAGCTACAGATCTCCTGTTGAGCGAACATTAAGTTCGATGGGGACAGTGTTTATGAACCTGGTACTTAAAAGAGTTAATTTGGGGCACAAAAAAAAAAAAAAAAAAGGGTACATAACATTGATCTTTGAAGATGCTTCATTTTGTCTTATCAGCAAAGGTGCATTCAAAAATCAGACAGTTGCCACTGAGAGTGAGAAATAAAACAACAAAAAAAATCCCTCCCTTTGCTTCAGGCTTTTGGATGCACTGGATTAAGTTCATTGCTAATTAGACACAATTGTGAAGCACAATTATTTATGAACCTTCAATGGGCCGAATTCATGAAAGGAATAACGAGTATATATTTTCCTTTTGTAGAATTTTAATGAAGAAATGGCATTACTATTCATTATTTATCCACTTTCAAATTGTAATGAATAGTTCTACTGGCAAACACCAAATTTCTGTATTTACAGAAAAGCGGAACATGTGTAGATAATAACACAGTTCAGTATGTATGAAATTCTGTATTTCTATAAATATAGAAATAAAGAAATTATCACCAGGACTATTCATTAAATTTTGAAAATAGTAAATAATAAATAGGAATAACATTTATTCATTAAAATCCTCCAAACAGAAAATATTGAGTCTTTCTTTCTTAAATAAATCCAGTGCAATATTTCTCCAAGAAAGCTGGCTTTTATGATGATTCTGCTTTTGGATTTTTTTTGACATTGTTTCATATGCAGCCTTTATCCTAAATGCATTTTAAATAGCATTAACCCATGCGTTTTCATTAATAGTTGAAATAATACATGATGCTGTAAAACAAAGAGGATTTAGAGAGCTCATCTTCCCTGGCTGAATAAACTCTTTTTAGCACCATTCTGACCATAGATATCTGCCTCCTAAAGAAAAGATGTTTATGCCCAGCCTCCCGGATGGTATCACAGGGGCATTCACAGGTAGCTGACCCAACCGTGTGAAGATGAGGGTGCAAACGGGGCGTTTTGATTGCTTCATCCCCCAAACAGCTCAATTCGAATTGCAGAGCCTGCGGTACCCAGCTCCTACGTGAATGTTGCAGTCAGACGACTCAACGCCTGGAACCAAAACCTCCTCATCACCAGCAATGGCAGGACCAGGCACGTGAAACTCTGGAGCGCTCAGTAGCACAGGTGAGACTGCACAGCTTGCCTCTGATGGCTTTTAAACTAATAAGCCGCAATATACGAAAGAAAATCCGAACAAAGATTTTCCCATAATTTAGTTCAATAGGACTGGAAAGCGAGCCCAATGGATCTCCCCTGTGCAGCATTGCTCCTGTCCTCCAGCCATTGCTCTCCTGGCTTCTCCCGTGGAGGTTTGCTGTCCTCTGTCCGTAGGGCCACAAGGGCAGTGCTGCGGATTGAATTCATGTAACCTAAGCACTGTCATCCCTTAAAAACACACCTAAGGTTTAATTGTGTATTGTATTAATTAATCTTCAGAAAGCTAAAACTTTGATACTATTTTAATTCCTTATACAGTAATTAAACTCCTTGAACCTAATAAGAACATAGAGATTGACTTTTTCAACTCCAGTGGAGTACAGGATATTAGAAAAAGCCTTGCAGATGAATTAATTGTGAACTGTCAAGTAAAGAGAGATGCCAACTTTGGTAGACAATACTTAATATTTTGGCCCAGTGTAGGCCAACCTCAGGGCCTGACCAGGTGGTTCAAGTTCCTTGCAGTCTGGGGCATCTCTCACACTGCTGAACAATCTGTTATTAGAAGTTTACACCCTAGTAAGGGAATAGTTTTTCTCTTTATGGCTGAGAATCCGAGGTCCTGATAAATCTCACAAGTTACAGATTAATACAAAAGAAATTTAATCTGTTGTCATGACTTTCATTAATATCCTGCAGTTTGATTTAGACCATGAAGTCTAAACTTCAGTTTTCCAGTTAAAAGGGAAAAAAAAAAAAACACCTGGCTTTGGAAGCTGAAAACTACCGTCTTACCAGAAGTCAAAAGTTCGCAGGAAAGGTGGGTAGAAGGACGGGTAAATGCACGGATCCATGGATAGTAAACAGACCACAAGCCATAGCAGGACTCGTTGCCATTCTCAGCTTTTCTCTGCAACGTCAGTTTTACAGGGCACAAGACACATTGCAGTAGGCCCTCGATGGGCTCTACAGCATCCTGTTGCAGTGTGACATGTGAATAGTGCTGGTTACCTGCAAAGGAACGAACAAGGTAATTTCTAAACAGTATTCTTCTGAAGGATCATTAAGTCATGGTGAGTACCTTCATGTAGTAGTTCATCCCTCATTTGTGTAGCAATGTAGGTTACTGGAATAGGTTGTCACCATTTAGACGTGGTATTTAAATGCTCAGTTTGGCATCTAAGATTTTTGAAGAAAAAAAATCTTAACAAATCAAAGAATGCTAAAGACTTACTCGTGTTTTGCCTATATGCCGTAAAATCTCAACCGTTTTGATACTGCTTATGTGCTATTCATACCTCTGCTTTCTGGTTAGCCCACGTAGGCTTCAGTGATCCAGCTTGTCAAAAAGTCACAGTAGCTGTAGTGCTCTTTTGTGATGGTTACGTGAAGGAGACATGAGCAGTCTTTAAAACCAACAGGTGAAATTCCAAGTCTTCCACGACCTTTTAAAGAAAGGGGAAGGGATTCATCTGACCCGCAAGGGACCAGTTACCTGTGCAGTGATGTTGCTGCAAGGAATCAAGACCTGTTTACGTGGGGAGATTTTCCTTTGATTTAATAACTATGACTAAACATTTAATGACTAAACACTATGACTAACATTTAGAGTTCAATATTCACATGCTTATACATGAGTGTAGTCCATCCCCGTATCTTCCAAGAATGACAGCAGAAAAAAGCAGTCCAGAAAAATACACAACTGGCCACAGGATGTTTCTTTTTTAATGCTGTATCTCTAGAACTTGCTTTATTTTGAAGGAAGACATTTAGTAAGCAAATATACCACTTCCACACAACTTTCACTAGGATTAGGCTTAGTGCTTGACTCCTTTGAGACACCAAGAGGCATGACCATTATTCTAAGGAAAACCCTTTCCCTTTTCAGGAAGTTATGTTCTGTTATATTTTGGGTGCAATGTGGGTTGAAAACTTCTTCTGGAAAGCTGCAGGAGTTGATGTTTGCCTGGAAACACGGCGGACCTTCCCACAGTCAGGAACGCTCCCAGGGGAACGCCGCGGTGCCCTCCCCAGCACTGCAAAAACCACCAGCGCTCCTCCGTGATTGCACCCAAACACTTTCTGTTTTGGCACAAATACTGAATTATTGGATAGTTGTCCTGCTTCCATGTAACGTGGGGAGGAAAAGCCAAAGGCTGGTGGGCAGGAGGGCTCCCGGGCAGGGGCTGCGCGGGATGCAGTACTGCAGCAACTGCAGCGCTCAGGCATTTCAGCAGCTCTTGCTCTTGAGCAGTTTAAGCCAGGACTTCTCGTTGGGTGGAAACTGCATCTGCCCAAAGGCCCCTTTGCATTTTACACGCGGCATTTCAAGGGTTTCCACGTGGTTCTCAATAGCTGCACCAGGACTTAGAAGCCCGCAGTAATCTTGCCTCCCTCCTTGAGGGCTGGGTGATAGATGACGGGATGTGGTCCTTGCTGCAGTCAGATCAACTTAAAAACATCTGTTTGGCTTTGGTGTTTTGAATTGTTTTGCAGCAAGCTGCTTTTCAAGTTTGCTTTCCTGTACGTAACGTTTACATCATGATCTAAAAACAATTTTACACATAATAAAGTTTAACTATTTGATATTTTTCATTTCAAAACTAAGTAACAGACATTTAAGAGAATATTCTTTCTTTTAATGACACATATGATAGTATTTTTAAACACCAAATGACATCCAGTGTAAATTTTTCGGTCTTTCTCTAGCAAACACTCTATCAGTAAAGTTTGCCCATATTTACGATTTTTTTTCTTAAAACGTTTTATTGCATTTGGTAGAACTAACATCTGCTCCTCCAGGGACTTTCCTATTTATGACAATTGGAGATGTTTTTGAAAACTATTTGAATTAAACTTAGCCTGCTCAGAAGTGTTTCCACAGGAGCTGACTGTACGTATGCAGTTTTCACTGATGACATTTGACAGAGCTGTTAATCCCCCTTGACTCTGATGTATGGTATCACATTACAGGAGCCAGAGCAATCCAGTGATATACGCACATGCAAAATAACATTTACTGATTAGTTACCATTTGTTCTGTTCAAAAACAAAGTCCCTGAAACAAGCTGTTACATCGACAAAGAAGGAAGGAGGTGGCATTCCCTATTAATATTGCTCCTCAACCCTTGAGGTGATACTTTTCCGCCTGGGCGCTGGGAAATCCCCACTGCTGTGTCCGGCAGCCGTTTGGCCAAGGTGGAGGAGGAGGATGGACAGGCACCTGATGAGTCCCCATGTGCGTCACCGAGCGCTGCCAGCCCCTTCGCACGGCAGTGACAGCCCACATCTCTCCCCATCACCTTCAACCATGCTGCAGCACAAACTTGTCTTTCAGGCTCCACCAATTTTTTTTGCTTAAATTTCTACTTTCTCCCTTTTTGGAGGCTATGCAGATGGACAGACAAGTCAGCCTGCTCTCTGGAGGAAGTCAAACTTCAAAGGCTGGCCGGACCCTCTGGAGCCACGTGGGCTTTGGAGAGCATAGCTGCAGGAGAAGAGGATGCTCAAGAAGGTGGTGGCAGTCCTGGTGCTTCTCCCCTGCCCCACGGCGAGCGAGGAGGAGTGCCTCAAGGCAGGTAAGAAGCCAGTGAGATGCCTTTCAGAAGTTAAATGTTCCTGATATTGCTATGGCACCTTCTCCCAGCGCAGGACGGAGGTGACCTGATGGCAGGTCCCTCTGTGCTCTGCTTATCCAGCACGGCCCCTCAAACAGCAGCCACTTTCCTCCTACCATTTGGCCATAGAAATTTTGCCAAGACTTTAGTTTCAGCCTTCCACAAAGTGAAGTCCAAAAGGAGTAATTGTGAAACGAAAAACAATTTTGCCAACTGAGCCTCAATTACCACACCAACAGCCATATTCTTCTGTGTAAACTGCCTTTAAAAAAACAAAACAAAACAAAACAAAACAAAAAACACTCCAAAGTGCAAGAATTCTTTTGGGATTTTTACTGATGAAATCTCTTATTTTCTCTAAAGAGTGATGGTCCTTAGGGATTTGCCTTCAGTTGTAAGAAAAGCAAGGTGTTGCAATGTAATATAACATGATTTAAGTGTGATACTGTCTGATTATCATTTCTCTTAAGTGCTGAATCTGCAGTATCTTTTTCTGCACACTCTTAAGAAACCTAATGCAAGAAAAAAAAAAAAATCTCTAAAAGATAGAAGTGGTGCTTCTGCATTAAAGTGATAGTTTTGGACTTCATAAATTGGATTGCAAATATAATTCTAAACGTGACACTATTTATGTTGGAAATATAAAAATAAATATTTTCAGTTGTTTTCAAGCCTCTAAATCAAAGTTCTAAATGGAGTCCTTGGCAGTTCTTTTTCCTCGTATCTGAATCTTTGCTTTTTGGTCAGAATGAATCATCTGTACCAACATTTAAAAAAAAAAAAACATAGAAAGAAAAAGGAAATTTTCTTCTTTTGATGAAGTAAAACCATTTACAGTGGGATGACATGAATCAACGTGGACTATAAGAGACTTCTTCAACTAAAGAAAGATGTATTGATTCCTGAATATGCAACGGCTTTGACTTTGTCTGGAAGGGCGTTTCCTTGGTCAAGAAGACCAGGTCCTTTCACTGATTGCATATTATCCCTTCTGCTCTTCCATATGTCTAATTATTCTTACAATTAAAATAGATTGCGTGATCTTTCATCTAAATCTTTCTCTTTAAGAAAAAGAGAATTTAAACCTTAATTTATGAACTCTGATCTTATTAACCTTTCATTCGATTTGCTTCTGTGCCTTGATCTTGTAAACCGGCTATTACACTTTCTGCAATTTTATTCTGTATGTGCTATTTCAAGACACTCCAAAAACTAAAGCTCACCTGCACAACCTAAACTAAACACTTGCTCTCGTCTGCATCCTTGTTTAGTGTTTTGAGTCCCACAATTTGCTTCAAACTTAGGGGGAAAAAAAATCATTAAACAAGCTGCATTAATAAACAAAAAACTTTGTTGTCTTTTGCCAGTGGTTTCTCAAGCAACCCCTTTCTGTCCGGAGCGCATAGCTATTCTCTCTTTTGCCTCCTCCCGAAGGAATTTGTGCTCTCCACTCCTGCTGCTGTTTCTTCAGACACGCTTTGTTTTCTTTGTCTCTGCTATTTCCATCAGCCCAGATTGTCTTTATTTCCTTTTTTCCCCCACTGTCTTTATTTCTTTCCTCCTCCTATAGACATCAGGACCCTGGCTTTTAAAAGGCAGTCATGCTGCTCCTTTTCCTCCCTAGTTTTTTACCATCTTATTTGTTCATCTTGGTGTATGAATGTTCTGTCCTCCGTTCTTCATTCCTTTTATTGCAGTCTCGCTGCTTCTTCCTTCCCTTTCATTTTCTAGGATTCTGCCTTGTTCTCTATCTCAGATCTTATTATTGCCCTGGATTCCCCTCCCTCTGAAATGCCACAACTGCCTTTGGCTGCTGATGGGCACTTCTACTTTCATTCTCCTGCCTGTACTCAAGACGAGGGAAGACATTTACCAAGGATGCATAGCTACTTCTCTCAGGAGCAAGACCTGCATGCCATTTAGATTTTTTCTTTTCCCTTCTCATCCTACCCATGAATTTTCGTAAGAGGCCGGTTCCTCCCTCTGTGAGTTAGCGACCTGCAGCCTGTGCAGGGCTTGGTGTTACGAGGCAGCACCACATAACGTCCCGTGGCTGTCCCAAGGCTTGCTGAGCTGGGTGCTCTCTTAACCTCGGAAGATCATTGGGACTGTCCTATCTGATGCTCACTAGGCACCCTGCATTAACTATCTGCCACCTTTTTTTATTTTTTTTTTTATTCCTTTGGAGTCTGGAGACTAGTTCTATTTGCTGGGAGAAAGTCAGTAGTGTTACTGGTGTCACCTCGGAGTTTGCTGAAGGCTGTGGGATTTTGTCAAAGAGCGGCAGCCCACAAGTACTGACCATGGTGGGACAGGGAGCTGGGTATCTCCAGAAGTAGTTCAGGACTATGCAAAGATAGAAAGTTTTCTATATTGTAAGAAGGGATTCTTCCCTGCTTACAAAGCTTGTTTTATGTAACTTAGTTATCTTCTCAAAAGGAAAAATGCAGAAGGGATGGTTGTTTGCTTTGTTGGTTTTTTAATACTTATTTTAAAATAAATTCCAGAAGGCAGGTGAAAATAAAATCAGAGGTTTGACTTCACGCTAATAGGAAGGCAAAGAAAAAAGGGATTTTTTGAAAGAAGAAGAAACAACCAACAGTCCAAACCACAGGTGCCTTCAATAATATGAGAGCTCTAGGGGAAGGCACCAGCCAGGAGAATTGGTCTACTTTGACTCTGTGGGAACTGAATTCGCCACTAGCGGTTCAGACTTTACTCTGCTCTTAGTCTTGCCCAACTATGACAATAAAAAGTCCATGCTCCAACCTGTGCAGAGGGCAGGAAGGATGGGGAGAATTGCTGTCATTTCTCTCTGTGCAATACCGTAAGGCTGGAGTTCTGCAGGTTATGTTAAAAATATTGGACTGAAAATACAAAATCAAATATATATGCAGGAGGCATAGCCATGATGGATTTGAGAATTTTTCAACTGTTGATTCATTTAAAATATGTCATGAAAAAAGTCATTAGTATGATGAAGCAGCATGTTTTTTTACTTCTGCTCACTATTTGCTTGCTTTCTTTGTTTTCTTTCTTACTTTAATTCTGTTATTTTCTTTTCATAGTTGCTAGTTGACAAATTCTTTCTTACCCATCCCTAGGTACAAACCAAACCAACCTGCCCAAGCAGGCCTGGTTTAGCGACCAACAATTATCTGTCATGAACCATCATTGTTGTAGGATGTCATAAACCTTAGCCCTTTGTTTTTTCTTTTCTTTCCAATGGCTGCATACGGCCTTTTCACCAGTGAAAGTCCGGGATAACCAGTTCGTTATAGAGTGAACTGACACACGCACACACATACATGTATATGTATATAACTTTTTATGGGAAGCAAAGCAGGACACCATCCATATTTCTTGTACAGAGGGAACAGAAGTTAATTTGTAGGTTGGTGAGAGAGAGCTTGTGACACTGCACTCCATTTCACATCAAGAGACATTAACTTGAAATTACTGTTTCCAAGGGAAACACTTATGACTCAAAGCATTAATTTGCATTAGCCCACGATAAGGCTAGCCTGTAAATTGAGTTATTGAAAATAACTCGCAACCGTAGCACCAAGGAAGGAATTAACTAGGAATGTTTTCCTATAAACATAAGCTGATATTTTTTTTCCAGGTAGTTAAAATACTAAAAGTGTGCAAAATGTAATCAATTTAGTTTTCTAGTAAAGTCATTATTTAACAAATTGTCACTATGGAAGTAATCAGTTTGGATAAATTTGCGTTGGCTGGGTTTTATCTCCTCACTTTTTAGTTTCATGTGAACAGCCTATTAAAACCCATGGTTTGGGACAAGCTCTACATTTTTCTCTTACAGCTGTGAGGACAATGGTCATTCTTTACAAATTTAGTTCAAGGTAATGTGATGTTCTACCCAATCTGGCAGAAAGATTTATAACTTAGCAACTGGGGGCTAAATTTCTGTGCTGTAAGCAAGTCTGGTCTCAGGGAAATTTCACCTCTTTTGAGCATTGTAAAGATTATTTAGGAAAAAATCTTCATAAAATATATTCTTTGCTCTTCGTGTGCTCCTATGTTAACCACTCAAAGCCAGTTAACACTCGGCAGTATTAATAACTGAAATCTATACCAGCGAAATTATTCTAGGTTCTTACTGATTACCAGCTGCATGTGTACCACTACTGTTTTAAGTATCAGGTGAGCCGACTTTCCCCCAAGTAAATATAGTCAAGCAGGTCTGATTTGTTCAATCCTCACTCAGGTTTCCATCCTCACTCAGCAGCATAGCTTTGATACAAGAATGGAAATGCCTGCAAAATTCCTTGTCTCTATAAAAGCTTATCTTTCTTTTCAGGAGGCACCCAGACTGGTACCCTGGAGGGGAAATGCAGACATCCCTGCCCCATCCCTGCATTTACGGCTATGCAAAAGGCTCACACCTACCCAAATGCCATTGGGCCCTCTCCAAACACCCTTCCAATTTATTAGATTCAAAGTTACTCTGGAATAGGAGAGAGGAAAATGGCGAGGGCTAATTTTCCAGACTAAGAATCTTTAAATCCAGATGCTCTCTCCTTGTATTCCATTACCATCTGCACCTGTGTTTGTACTGCAGTTGCAATCCTTTTGGTTTCCTTCCTTTCTTTCTAATTCAAACTCAACAACGAACTTTCAAATCCAGCATCGCAGATGTAGTACGGTGGGGCACTGAAACACCTATGAGTTTGCCCAAAAGGCATAGCCTGGAAGGAGACTGCTATACCAGTATATGAAATTATCTCCTCTTCCCCGTGGTAATGTGGTGCCTGGGTAACTGGAGGTTCTCCCTTTGGGCTGGGGAGGGGAAAGCGAACCCGCTGAGCTGCCCCCCAGCAGAAGGATCAACGCACCTCTGAATTACAGGCACGGCTTTTCTAGATTAGGCACAGGATGTCTGGTTTTCTGCTTGCACAGGCATATGGCAAATAATATGATGTATATAAAAGGCAGGTGCCAATGCTACACGTGTAGGTGAAGAGCATTAATAAAGAAGCAGGCTGGAGTCCTGCCGATTCCCGTCCGCGCCGTGTGTTTTTCATGGAGTGGAGCATTGCACCGTGGTGCCTTACCCCTGCCCCTCGCATCCCGTATTCTATCTGCCTGCCATGCCCGACAGGGCACCCCGCCGTGTATCTCTCAATTGCTTCTCATGAGTAAGGACATTATTTTTGATCCAAACTAATATGTAATTATCTATTTCAGAATGTTTTATTAGGAATTAGGACCCTTTTTATATTTTAACCAAACATATTCATTTCACAGCATGTTAAAAATCATTTTCTCTCTTCTAACTGTGTTTATCCTTTCTCCGTAATATTTCACAGCTGAAGTCCTTTTCTAAGAGAGCTTGAAAAATATTGTCTGGTTTTATTTTTTTTAAATTGAGCATATATGGACAAAATCTGTCCTCTCCTTTCTTGTCCTTAGCATTCTAAAATGTACCTGTGTTCAAATATTAAGAAATAAAACAAATATAAATTATGCATTTTCCAAGTTAATTTAAAATGCATTATGCACTGCTTTGTTCTCTGGAATTAGTATTATTAAGGGGACAGATCTGTATGGATTAATTTTGAGTCAGTTTATTCACTTCTTTGTAATTCAGTGGCAAGGATTTCTGTCCCCAGGCATCAAATTAAAATTTTTACTGTAAGTAACACATACACAATATGGACCTCTTTGTATTGTTTCTTTGTTTTTCTATCAGACAGCATATTTACATATTGTATTATTTCACAAAACCATCTCTTTCAAAGTAAACAAAACTTTTTTTGCCCCCCTTCCTGAAAATTATTTTAATTTTCCCATTGTCATGGTACCCAACTGGCACCTAGTTCTAGTTTCGAGGGGCTTTTTTTTTCCCCTTTCCACCAATAATCACGTAATATTTATCTGTGTCTTCCCCGAGTTCTATCACAAGCTGAATAACCATCCAACCTCTCTTTCCTTCCAAATATTTTTGGTGGTGTTTAAGCTGCTTCTTTATGATTATTTTTTTAAAAACCCCAAGCTATTCAATGATCATTTTAAAAGATTGTTTTATTGTAATAATTCTTTGCACTTACATGTTTTAAATCTTTATTTTTCCCTAAACTGAGCAAGAAAATAGAGTCTGCTTTCTTAATTAGTCTTCTTTAAACAAAATATCCTTTCATATGCACTAATAAAGACTAAGGATCATTTCTCTCTTGTTTAAATAACTGCTTGCTGTAGTATAAAATTGTAAGAGACATGATGCAGATCAAGATGCTGGCTTGAAGTGGAGAAGAGGAACAAGCAGTGCAATAATAAGCAGATTTTAATGATTTACTATAAATCAGCATTTTTGCCCTGTCAGTGAGATTGAAGAGGCAGACAGCTCCTCACATGTCTGCCTAGCAAATGTCTTCCTGATGAATCATGTGCTCTGAATCACTGATCACAACATTCAAACAGCACATCCAAATAATGAGGAAAACATATACACAGCATTCTTACGGCTAGTCTAAAACTGCAGGAATATGTGTTTTTAGTGGTGTGGTAGTTAAACCCCTACATTGATACTGTGTCTGTTCAGCAGAGGGTAATATAAGGTTAACTATTGATGCCCTAGCTTTGCTTCCACTCGTTAAACCGACAGTGAAAATCTAATCTTTACATACTCTGCAGGAAAAAAGAAGGCAAAACTGGATAACAACGTATTTTTTTAAAATATTTTTTTCAACGGAAAAGTGCATCATCTTATTGAGAGAAATATTATTGCCATTAATTAGAAAACTACCAAGGCTAGTGTTTTATATACAGGGTAGTTCAGATGACCACTGTTAATAATTTCAGTTGATCACTAAGATAATAGTGGTTATAAAATATTATGCATTGCTTGCCGTAATATACACTGATGCTCCCCGCAATCCTGCCAATGCTTTCAGGTAACCAAATAATTGTCATCAAAGTCTCCTGCAGTTGTGGGATATGACTGACTCGAGTTCTCCACAGCAAAGGTCATAGGATTTCAAGGATGACTTGGATACACTGAAGGCTCTGGGCGGTGGATGGGATGTGGTGCAGCCCCAAAAGCCCTGGGAGAATTAAAGAGTGAACTGCAGAGTGGGGTCCAGTCTCAGCCTTTGCAGGCAAACACTCCCACGAGCAGTAACGGGACTTAAAGGCATTAGACAAAACTTCCCGGAGTAAATACGGGAGCTGACCCACCTCTCCCCCTTGGGTTCAGGAAGGCTGACAATTTGCCCGGCAGTAATAACTGTGATAATTGTCGTCCTCACTTACAGGAGATGCTCTGGCGAGGCTTTGGCACGCTGCAGCTGAGTGAGGGTAAGCCCATTTGCAGGTCAGCTCGGAGGACCTCATCCTGCAGCTCACTAACTTGACTCTTTGCGGATAAAATGAGGACTTCAGCTTCCAGCAGTCTCCATCCTTTAACCTTTTATTAACACCATCATTTATTCAGCAAACAGTTATGAAGGAACCTTAGTAGGAACAGTTAGTAGGAACCTTGGATTTAGAGACTGGAAAAAAAAAAAAAGATTATTTCAAATTTTGTTGTGGTGAGCTTTTTAAAGATAGTAACTTGTAATTCTTAGTTTTGTGGACTGTAGCTTTTGCATTTATTACTAATTTTCTGCACTGCTCTAAACGCACAGTTCACATTTAGTTTAAAAACATGTTAGTACCATCTACATACGTAGTATTTGCAGTTCAGGTCATCCTTATGTAGACTTAGCAAAAGGTTTTTCTTGGAGATCCTGCAGATGAGCTGGCACTAGAAATCCACTGATGGTTTTTCCTGAGTGTCCCTGTATCCCGCTGCCCATTGGATGCAGAATCACAACACGTGTTTTTGCAAGAAGCTGCTGTCCATTGTTTGAAGACGTGAAATTCAAAGTCCTCATCTTTTCTGGCTTGTACGCAAGGGAAAGAAATAATAATGGGTTTAAAAAAAAAAAAAATGTCAATGTACTTTAAACATAACCATGTCAGGCTCAAAAATGTTTTTCAAAAGCATATCCATTTGTTTAATTTGAATAAGAACATACTTAATTTCATGGTCATTTGGTTAAAGCAGTTATTTTTATTAATGTGTTATTGAGCTGGAAGCTGAGGGCACTGGTCAGTTTGCTACTGTATAACTCACTCGCTTGGAGAATGAAGTCTCGCAGTACAAAGGGGAAAACTCGTATGTGCTATTTAGGAATCACAATGGTATATTTGATCTGTGTTCTTATTTTATTCAAAGTAAGGAAGGGGAAAAAAAAAAAAAACCAAAACGCTCAGACTGCTGATTTCTGCAGAAAAAATCTGCAAATGAACTGTTCTATTAGCACAAATGTACAAAAGTCTTTAGAACCTCTCTCTTCAAAAGCATAATTAGGTATTTATTTCAGACATACTAACATCTTTGCAGTAGCTAATAAGATGCAGCCCATTTGAATATTAATATAATAAATGATTAAATTAAACAGCAAGATTCAGACTCAGAAATAGCCTTTATAGGTCCCAGGGGGTCACTAAAACTGTATTCCATTTCTTCCTACAGTTAACATAGTACAAGGGACATGAATGCGTAAAGCAATATTTGTCTTATGAAACATGGAGTTTTATATTGTGCTATTCAGTTTTATTACTCCACAGTTTGAAGCTGAGGCCTGTGATGAAGTCACCATGCTGGGACCCAACAGCAACTCTTCCTGTTTCAGTGCTTTTTGGCATCAAAGTGACGCATGGTTGCTTTGGCAGAGGCAAACCTAGTGGCAGGCTACATATAAATAGGTTAACAATGTTGGCATGGGATAAACTAATAACAACACACGCAAAAAAAAAAGTCGTTGTAAAGTAAACAGGTGAGGAATTTTTCATCTGTACATTATTATGTATTTATTATTAATAATATGCACCCAATAACGTGCAGAATTAATATCAACAGCATGAGGATGATAGGTTGGGCTTATTTTTTCCCCTGTACACCAGATAAAAGAAAAATAGGCAAAGTAGGCAATTATAATTGGCCATTATTCCAATAAAGGTGTTTCCCTTCTCAAATTAGTCCATGAAAACTGCACACTATCCAAATCCCATGAACCTGAGAGGTGTTAATAAACATCTGGTCATGGTTTTTGCTTAATTAGCAATCCTTAGTTTGGACTGAAGTCTGTTTATGTAAAACAAAACACACGTATGCGTGCGCACACACACATTCTTTCCCCCCGCCTTCCTCCCCCCCAACAACAATAACAAAAAAAAGAGAGGTTTTTGTGAGCCACAGCCCCTCAGCAGCCCAAATCGGCTTCTTGTAAGTGCTCGGTGGGAGAATTGGATTTTTAAGTCTTATCATTTGTCAACGCAGCAGAATAAAATGAAAGCTATTTGGATTTGTCTGTTTCTGTTCATTTTACCAGACTAATGTCACCTCAATCAGACCTACAAAATCCCCGTATTTTATTGGAAACAAAATTACCATTTTTAAATGCAAAAAAGAAATGGCATACTTACTATAGGTTACTGAAAAATGCCATTTTATTATTCTTCGCATCTAAAATCTTACAGCACCATCTCTCTAAGGAGCAGCATTGGCAGGGAGGTAATGGATAAACATGCAACTGGGCTTGCAAGACTATACTGTCTAAATTAGATAAAAGAAAAGTAGGAAGAAAACTCCAAGATAAGTGGTACAAAGTAAATCAAAACAAATCATCTTACCAAACTTTATTCGCATCTGATACCATTTTTAGAAATTAAGGTCAGTTTTGTGGAACTAATAGGGAGTTACACCTATATATCTTGGGCACCATGACAATGCTTGAGAGGAAGATTTATACACTATGGTTGCAGATGCAGAAGAAAGATATGAGAGATCAAATGGAAGTGCATGATAACAAATGAAAAATGGTCCCCACAGCCCATAAATTAATTGAGAAAAGAAGGTTGTCATTATTTGAACATGCTTTAAAATAAGGTATGGGGTCCAGATGGCAGAGAATAGATAGGCCAACAAAGTTTGAGTAATTGATGACTTAAAAATAAAACAAGATCTTAAAGAAATGAATCACGTTGGGAGAGTTAGAGGAGGAATATTAGATGAAAAAGCACAAAAACTCCTCGAAACTTCAGAGCAAAAATCAAAGTATAGGAAAACAGACACATTTTTTCGTGAAGGATCTAAATAAATGTGAGTAATAAATATTTCAGGCAGCAATTGTATCCCCATTAAGGACACTTTTCTATTGTCATTTCATTAACCTATTCAGCTTTGTTTTCCACGATTTTATTTCTTTTTTCTGTGGTCTAAGTTTTTTTTTTGGAATGAACTGAAGGAAATTAGCAAAGACTGTGCTATAAAAATCACAATTACCACTTCTGCTCCCATCACTGTTGTTAGCTCATAAGGTCAGCGCACAGAGCCCTTTGGTAAGCAGTGACACGCTTTCCAGAGCTTATTGTCTGCATTTACAGTAGCCGATTTCCAGCAACCCAGCTTGTTGGGCTGGTTAAACCCAAACCCTTCCTTCCTTCGTTTCAGGTTAGCAGGGTCAGGCAGGTCGGGGAAGAAGTGACAACACTCCCACAGGTTTTATTCTGGGGGGTTTTTTTCCCCCTTGTTTTTCTCCCCCTTTCTCTCTTCTTATTCTTTGGTGCCACACTGAGGGGGTGGGAGCACATCCCTTTAAACAGTACTTCAGTATTATGCAATGCCAGGTAATAAATACATAAACTATGTACAATCTTATTATTTTTGCCTTCGAAATTTCACCCATCTATCCACAGGGGAGATGAAAACATCTGTATGGGAGAGGGTGAGTGTGTCTGCAAGGGGTGGGGAGTGTGTGTATATATGTGTTCACATATGTATCTGCACTCTGTGTGTGTGTGTGAGAGCACGCGTATGCATGTGTGCATTTTCCATATTTATCGCTTTTCAGTACATTAGAGCATTTAGTACTTTGGAAGGCACTCATCCAAACAGAGCTCCATGTAAATGCACTGTGTACAAGCCAAGAAAGAACGGCTCCAGGCTGATAGAAACCTCAGAAGTATGTTAAATCATAGTACTCAACTGTTCCTCATTAGAACACTCCTCATTTCTTCTTTTTTTTCCTTCCACTTAAAAAAAAAATAATTTTTCCTCAAAGCCACTTACTTCGATGCTGCACTCTAGGAGCATATTATGAATATTCAGATCGAAAATAGAGAACCATCTAATAACATGGAACACAAAGGAGCCCTGAAATGTATTCAGCCTCTTATTTACATTGTTATGAGAGATATTGCATTATCAAACAATGGCTCCATTCCACACTGTATCCGTTACCCCTCGCATTAGGCTCCTTGGGAACTTATTATTGATGACAAAAATGCATCTAATGAGAGACTGCAGACTCGCTAAATGTATAGGTAAGCTATATTGCCTATAAGAAAGATAGCCCTAAAGGAAAAAACATCAAAGCCCGAGAGCTGATTTGTTCAGAAGTGCAACTGAGATGGGAAGAAAAGCAAACTTGGGGACCTTCCCATCATCGCGCACAATGATGTCATTAAGGTACATTAATCTCAAAAAAGATATATACAGGGAAACTAAAACGTGACCTTCGGTGCGGAAGGCAAGCAAAAAGGCTTGAAAATATTCAGAAGGCAGAAATATACAGGCAACAAACATTTCAGGGGAAAGATAGTTGCCAGCAGGATTGATTTGAATACTCAAACCGGTGATTTATTTTTCATGCTTCTCATAAAAAGAAGAGAGCCTTTTTTTTTCTTCCCCTCCTCTCCCCCTCGCTCGCGCGTTCCCAGATGGTAGGAAGGATGGGCTGAGGCTCGCCGTGCCCATTGAGCAATGGCTGCCCTTTCACAGACACCACAAATGAATGCAGGATGCTGGATAGACCAATTCAAACCCTTTACCAGGACTATATCAAAAAAAATGGAATAACCCACGTTCTTTGCATTTGTAACAGAAGAGAAGGAAAAAGGACAATTTCATTAAAAGTCCAGCCTCTGTAAAGAGAATGTTAAATAGTTTCATACCCAAAATCCAAACTGCTTTGAATGCAAGTGCTGCTTTGCCCTTAACCGAAATGAAATTTCGCAAATCCGGCTATACATAGAGAAAGAAAATGAAAGACAAAATATTTACTCATGGACTCAATAGTGTCCTTTTTAAAAGGGAGGGGGTTAACTATTGATTTTTTAACAATACATATTTAGCATATTTCACATGATCCATTACATTCCTTAGAACCATTAAGATGCAGTTTACATGATTTATTCAGAATAAGGTCCACTTTTAGCTATATTTAAGTCTCCTATTTGTTATTTAACATGTGTTTAATGTTTTCTGTCCCTGCTGTGCACAGCTGCAAGCTGCTATTTTTTGGCAATTTTTGTGACTGTGAAGTGATTTGTGTCTTTGAATCTCACCTTTCTATTCTACGGCCTGCTGTTTTGATTTTTTTCTAAACTTTAAGAAATAAGTTGCAGTGCATTATGACCTTTACTTCACTTCGTAGAAGTAAACAAGAAGTCTAAAGGCCTATAAAAAAAATCATGGCAGGTATCCTTATGGGGCAGATACAAGGACACATATGCAATTGATTTAGCATTTTGTGACACTGTAATTCAAAGCAGTTTACGAAAAACCTTCTAAAAATCCAGTAATGACATAGGAACTAGTAATTGAGTGCTGGCAAACACTTCACTCACCACTTACAGTCTAGGCATATAAATCCTCCATGGCAGCGAATCTTCCATATTGTACGACTTCATTAAGATTATTTCAGCTGGTTTCAATTAGAGGAAATCTGACCGGAAAATAAGTTGTTATTATTGTACAATATATTTAAAATATCCTATTTATTTTTACAGTCATAAAGCAAACAGAGCATGATGTTGAAGTGCAACAGATAGATACAAAAACGATTGCGGGGACTTTTGTGGCAAAAGAATGGGTATGGTATAAGGATCCTGGTGTTCCAATTGGCTTCCTGGATATAAAACTTTAGAAAAGCAATAATAATAGATGATGGCAAAGCATGACAGCTGTGCCAGTGTCGTTGGTTTGGGTTGGTTTTTCTTTTTGGCATTAGATGGGACTTTCCAAAACACGGGTATGAGCAGAAGTTTGCTGAAACGCAATGAATTCATCTCCAGTCACAGTATCTCTGTGCCGGTGTGACAAACCCCGTGCCCCACACAGGGGACCCACGTACCTGCATGCTACAGTCGCTCCTGGACCTGAAGCCTTTGCTGACCTCAGTGTGTCATACTGCACCTCGGCGGTCCTGGAGACAGTGCCGGACCCGAGCCCCAGCCAGCCCCAATCCCAGCCAGCCCCAAGCCCAACCATCCCCAAGCCCAGCCAGCCCCGACCCTGACCAGCCCCAAGCCCAGACAGCCCCGATCCCAGCCAGCCCCGATCCCCTGCAGCTTTCCCCATGGAGCAGCTGCTCATGATGGGAGCCCCAGTGGCCACATATCAGCGTGGCAATAAGAGGCACCACAAAGGACTGAACGACCTGATATTCACCCCTATGTCCCAAAGTCCTTCAGCTTGAGGAGGCATGCTTACAGACACAGCAGCACGGCTACCTAGTCTGCTTATGGCTTTTCATCCCGAGGTTGGCAGCCGTGCCGCCCTGGAGGAGCTCAGCCTGCAGCAGTCAGCACAGACTCCCTCGCCTCTTCATCCGCTGTTTTTCCTTTGGCCACCTCTTGATTTCGAGGAAATGAATCAGTATCTCTCCTGCAAATTAGAATCTACGTATAATTCATGGGCAATGAATGTGCAATGTTCATATAATGATCTAAAAAGGCAGTTAGCAGTGCATAATGCATATGCTGGTACATATTCCTCTTTTTATGTGGAGTAAAATGGGAGTGCTTTGTGGTGTGCTGAAATCTCAGAGATGCGTGCCGGTGAGTCACTCTCTTTTTTTTGGAAGGTTCATATTCCACATCACCAGTAAATATAAGGAAAGTGAAACACTATTGGGTGTACTGGGGACATTTGTTGTCGCTCTTTATGATATCTCTGGATAATTTCAATGTCTATCAAACTGCTACTTTAATTGATAGGAAAGCATTTCCCCCTAACAATTTTAAGCAAATATAGTAGGTAAAAATGTCTGTGTCAATTTGAATACATTTACCTGTAAGTGGCAAACTTAGTAACTTCATTTATCTGATTTTAATGAAAATGGAAAATGCACTGCTATATGACTTTAAAAAAAAAAAAGTAAAATATACCGGTTATTACTGTTTGATATATGTTCCCCATCCTTTTATAGGATCTATAAGAGAAAGCCATGTTGAAACAGTTTAATGCAATGCCTTTAACTTATCTAAACCACATTCAACTGACTGCACTGGGAAAATTGAATCTTTTCCTCACAATCTTAGTGACATGAAAAATATATAATACAGTAAATGATTAATGCAGTTATAAACTATACCTGAGATAAGATTTAAGTATTCATATTTCTATCATGTTAATACAACACGA
Organism: Chroicocephalus ridibundus; assembly: GCF_963924245.1. Classification (NCBI taxonomy): domain Eukaryota; kingdom Metazoa; phylum Chordata; class Aves; order Charadriiformes; family Laridae; genus Chroicocephalus; species Chroicocephalus ridibundus. The sequence goes on from NC_086287.1 coordinate 82,765,410, forward strand.
TAAACCCATGAAGCAAACTTGACCATAGCATTTGTTATTCTGTCCAGTGTTCAATTATTCTTTGTCCAAATACAATTTAGGAGCTTGCTAGAATACATTCTCCGGGTACGAAGCATTATGTGCTACAGCGAGATAATCAAAGCAGTGGTCAGCAACTGTAGACCTCGATCCAGTATACTCAGAGCTGCAAAATAAAAGGGAGCCCAGAGTATAACCACATGTAGGTTTTTATTTTGGTTGCCCAACGTATGCTGTTTACACGAAAAGCATTCTTTTTCTTTGCTTTCCTAACATTTCACTCAAAGCTTGATATTTTCAGGTAACCTAAATTGATGTAATCACAGATGTGCTTAGCAAGTACCAAAGCAATTTCAAACCACGTTTCTTTAATAACCAACCTCTTCTTCTAATTTGTGCAGTAAGGGTCGAATTCTGCCTGTAGGAAACACACGTATACAACTCCGAATGATACCAAAAGAAAAACTGAGCCCACAGTGATGACCACTTTGATGTTTTGATGGGCATTTTATTACAAGGATCTTGTGCCTCCATGTAAATAATAACCAATTGTAGTGTAGACAGGCAGCGTGCCTAGAAGGGAAAGCACAAAGCTGGGAGACAGGATGGGAAAGCTGGGGATCTGTCTCAGCCAGTATCCTTGCAGCAGGTTACTTGAGGTCTCAACTTTCCCTTTTGCAAAATGAGCATAAAACTTCATTTTCAAAGGGGCATTTATACCCTTGAATAAAAGGTGAGATGATAAATTTGAAATTAGATCAGATATAATAAATAAAGTGATGTAGGTATTCTACAAGTTTAACCCAGCTTTGTGCAAGGGGCTGGAGTAGATGACATCTAGAGGTGCCATCCAACCTAAATTATGGTACGATTCAATGACTGCAGCCCTTGGCCGCACTGCTTTTAAAGTACCTGCCACCCCGAGCCCTGTTCCCACAGCTCCATCCCACACCCTCCGTGTACACGGACCCCCCAGATGAATGTCATGCTGTGGTGACCCACTTTAACCAGTGTGTAGGTTGGAGTCTCCTCAGGGCCCGCTGAAAACTCCCTACATCTCTCTGAAAGGTTGGTGGTTTCCGAGCTGAATTGGTGGTAAAAGCTAGAGGTTCCTTTAAGAGTTACTCGGGAAATAATGCTGAAGATGGTCAGGATTTAATAATGAAAAAAAAATATTTTTTTTTGTCAACACGTTCATAGAGAAATTAAATTGCCAAGAGTTTTTCTGTTTTATTTGCCCCCCAACTCAGCTGTCAGCTGAAGGGCTTTTGATGAAAACGTATTTTTGAAATGAGCATAGAAGCCAGCTGGGACGGCCAGGCAAGGCCCTTTGCTAAGCTAATCTGTCACTGACTAAGGTTTGGATGGGCAAGCATTCAGGATGATCTGAGGTTTGCCTAGCTTTCAGAACGGCAGGTAAGCTTAATAGCCGTATTTTAAATAATACTGCTAAACTATATCACATTGCAGCTATGCCCTGTAATCAAAAGGGAAAAAAACCCAAGGAGCTGACAGAATTAGAATAGAATACAATACACCTCTCTGGATGGAGTTATTTTATTTTCCCAAAAGGAGCCACAAGCTCTTCTTTAATTAAATAGGCCTTAAGAACACAAACGGCATCAAAAATGATAAGCAGAAATGAAATACTTCCCAGTACTTGTTTAAAATTTGAGTAAGCTGTAATAATTCTTTATTTCCATGACACTAATTTTATGGGCTCGTTCACTTTCTATTTGATCAAGAACTTCTGCATATAATAGTTACCAGCATCTCAAACAAGAAATCATGTATTATTGTATATATACACCAGGATACTTACTGTTGTAGTGGTAATACTAGTAACGGGACACTTTTACTTAAGAATAAAAAAGCTGACACAATTGGGCAGCCCTAGCAGATAGACACCATTATTGCTCTGATAAAACTCTGTGCAATATGCAGCTGTTTAATTAGGTATTGGCATAAGCATTTGCCTCTATAAGCACTGATAGTAACTCCATTTGCATTTCTCTGTAGGTACTTTCATGTATATATGTAAATCTGACCTGCAATAAATATTTAATTTCTTTCAAGCTTTCCTGATTTACTTTCATGCCTGTTGCAAAACTTCCAGAAACACAAATGGTTTCCTTTCATGAGCAAGATACATCAAGTGTCTTCCTTTTTGTAGCACATTTACATTTTTCAGGTTTCCTAGGTTGGTTTGTGCTACTCTTAGTGATGCAAACTTGAATAGAGACTTAATGTCCTCACAGCAATCTTACAACAATTTCAAAACATGCCTATGGTAATCCTATTATCACACAAGCTTGCAATGACAAAATGATCTCAGTGCAAGTCTGCAGTGACCCTCTGGAAGGCAATACCATTATAATGTGAGATTATACAGGTAAAATGAATTCAGTGAAAACACACACTGTGTTTGAATTGCAGTGTGGAGCCCTGACGAAATGATAAAATCAAGTTCACCTTTATGCTACATTATGTTTATGTTAAATGCAAGGATAAGATGGGAGGAGCTGTGCTCAAAAAACGTGTAGCAAGAGTGGTGTAAAATGCAAAGGGGTTCAAGTAGGCGCAGAATGAAAGTCCAAGCAGTTTGCAGAAAAGAGCTCAACAGATTTGTTCACTTGTGGTCATTCTAGGAGGGGGGCAGTGGTAATCCTGATACGCCGGAAGCTGCCCAGCAGGCCAGGTACCCACCCAGCGATGGAGCCCAACGCCTCTGCTCCGCTACCCAGGCGTGTCACCTACCCGTCTCTGGCCACCCAAGGCACCTTCCTCAGCACCTGTGAAGAGCCCTTATCCTAAGCCATTTTAAGCCTTCCAACAACAACACATTAATGATTACTGTTTATCATGCCTTTTGACACTCGAAAGGGCAATGCAAAATCAGCACTGAATTCATTAATTTATTAATTAAAAGAGAGGAGAGGAATATATTAGCAGCCTCTAGAAATGGTCATGCAGAAGTGCACCCTCCATACAACTCTCTGGCCCTCACCTCCTCCTGCACGAGCAGAACAGAGCCAAAGGTTGGGGCCCCATTCAGTGACTTCGGTCAAGGATGCAGGGATCTTTCCGCATGGAAACAGAGATGCTTCTCTACCCCAACTTATATTTTTATCCAGCTTAACACTGCTATCATGACACCACCGGCACACAGTAAATTAACAGGGGTATGCGGTCGCTGCTGACGGAAAAGGAGATTTTGCTGGGCTGGCTGGCAACACGAATGGGTGAGGAGAGCCTCCAGCCTTCGCAGTGCCGGCGCCCCTGGAGAGCCACTCCAGCTTCGAAGGGCTCTTTGTCAGATGTGTAGGAAACACATGTGTACGGTGCAATATTTTGGCCAGCGATGGGTGGAATCAGTCTCACACAGCATTAAATATGTAAAGTCAGGTATCTAGCCTACACTAGTCGCTAAACTACATTTTTTTTTATAATCTTTAGAGACTATAAATCCAACTCATTTGACCAATGCTAAGACTCTGTCTTAGCACAAACCGCCCTGTTTCACTCCGCTGACTTTAAAGGGTAACTAGCTCAGACTTAATTGTCTAACTTTTAGACATCAAAGTCAAGGAAGATGAATATTATCTACCCACTATTCCAGGGATGTCAAAATGAAATGAGCAAAAAATAAGGAGAGACTAGTCAAACTATTTCCCTTTTTGATAATTAGGAACTGTAAGATGTTTACTTACAGAATATGCTTTTCAGAAGTAACTTAAATAGATCTGTGAAGCTGACAACTATTGCAGATGTTTTGTATCTACATCTGTAGGGATTTCATAACACTTATTAAAAACCTTCACACATCTAGCTTGGGAAAGCCCTTCTGGATGAAAAGGTGGTTTCCAGGGACAGCCTGCTCGCTTTAAACTTTTCTAATACTTTTTGTGTTGGAAAGTATGATATTTCTGCTTTGAACTTCAGCTGTCTATGTAGTCTTGAAGTAAACAGAGAGGGAGAGTCCATAAACCTTAACAGCAAAGTAGAGAATGGTCTCGTATCGGTGGTGTCGTACGTGGGGTGAGCCATTGCAAGTCCCCCACAGTCTGTTTTACAGGTAACGGTTGTCTGAGAGACTCCAGGAGAGTTCCCTGTGTGTCATTAGCCCCTCTGAAGGGAAGATGGATTGGAGGTATTTTAAGGAGTGTGGCTCAAGACATGACAGATTCAAGTTTGTAAACACCAGGCCAAACAAAGTCCCAGTTCCTCACATCCCAGTGATTTTCCCAGCCAACCAACACACAGCAATAAGAGAAAATCAAGGAAAGCTTTCCTATGTTATTGCTTTTACAAGTGTCTCAAAGTGATTGACAGCGTTCATATTCTCATTATGGCATCTGCAGATAATGAGGTATCTAGGCACAGGAATATCCACTGCTTGAGCATGCCAGGAATATTATCACTGACGTTTGAGCAAAAACATTGCAATTCCACACAATACCTCTACATCTTAGAAACGTCAAAACACAGCCAGATGCTGGAGCCATGGCAGCTGAAATCACATGGGTTAGCTGGTATCTCTTGAAAGAATTATTATAGATGTAAGGTACCTATTTAGCCAGTCAGGATTGTGGGTTTTAATTCTGCAGATAAGAGCAGCCTCCCCCCTGAATTTAAAGACTCTCTCCCCTTTCTCCTTTTGAAATCTTCATAATTTTCTGTAAACAAGGCTCAAGAACTGTCTCAAGTGCTGTGAGGAAGAACTTTCTGAGCTATATGGCAGTCAAACCAAACTTGCTTTGAGGGAAGGCTGCGGAAAACGTGCAGTCTCAGACAGCTGAGATGGTTCTGTGACTGATGGCTCAGGTCTAACTCTGCCACCGACCTACTGGAGTGTGACCTTTGGAATGTTACTTTGCCACAGCGATGCTCGCCTGCCACTGGTGCACATCGTCTAGTTAGCTGTCAGCCTCCGAGCCAAGTGTCCTTCACCCTGAGTCTGAGATGGAAGGGGGGGGTGGGGGGCAGACCGGCAGGTACTAACCACACGGGACTGTGGCTGGACCGCAGGAGGTGGCTACAGGTTCAGCTTCTAAATACAATAAGGTAATGAACAGTGTTTGAAATCTGGAAAATAGGCACAGAAACTCCTTTAAAATTCTGTTACTGGGGGGCATGGAGGTCATCTGTAGGAAAAGCTGCCTGCTGGGGACATCTGCTGGGTCCCAGGCACAGGGGCACTGAGTGAGCAAGCTGCTCTACTCTCCACCAGTGAAAACGCTCTGAATACGTGAGAGGTTTACACTGAATTATCAATGGAGCAATGCTGGAAATGCATGTCTTCTTCCTTCCCTTCCTCCCTCCCTTCGCAGTAGAGATGAAGAGGGCACTGCCAACACCAACTCCTCCCTTTCCCCTTGCATTGTCCAAAATGCTGATGCTGGGACGTGTGCCTTTATCAACTTTACCTTCCCCATTACTAACGAGCATTTTATTGCCTTGGCAGGATTTCCAAATCTTTTTCTTGTATTTCAACACAGCTCCGGAATGGGTGGCCTTAGGATAGGAAGCAAGCACTGCGTTTCCTTAAGAGGAACAGGTGTCTTTAGCCTGAAAGCAAGCAAGCAGGCCTTCACACATAGAACACAAAGAAAGGATGTCTCCACGTGTCTTTGTAATGTCTTTGGGCATTACAACTGCTTTTTTTCCCCCCACCATTCTTCCGCTGTTTGACCCTTGTCCCAGCTAAAAGCACAAGGCATGTTAGGTGCAAACTAATATTCTCAGTCCTGCTGCTGCAATAGCCAGTGATCCACAACAGCCTTGTAGTCATACAGCCTGCGTGGGGATGCCTCTGAGCAAACACAGGGAGATTTGCAGAAGGCCTTCATTCAAAACCAGACAGAGTATGCGTAGGGTCAACATACAGCATTCATTGTTACGCCTTCCTTCTAAAGAAATTGTTTCTCCAGCTGGATGTCAAAACTTCAGTCAAATGCCCTGTGGAGATGAAGTGCTTTAAAAAAATCACCGTGGCTAAAAAGATAGTAAAAGAGCTAAGACTGATCACTATCCCTTGGCATCACCCATAAGCTAAATTGCAGCAGGTGTACTGAAATGAAAATGTACACCAGTACATTAGAGTTTGTACTCATTTAAAAGATTTCTTATGAAAAAAAAATCAGTATTAAAAACTCTAAACCTTTCTTAGATATCAATACAAAAAAATCTCATGGCAATAGGTTATTAAATCCACGTCATATTGCATTCTAAGTTATTTTTGTGCCAAAAATCTGAAAAATTACCAAGTGTCCAAATGAAAACTACAGAAAGATTTATAATATTTGGGAAATAAATGCAATGTGCTCAGACAGGTCAGACAATGGCCTGAGATGTAATAGTTTGCTAAATACTAAATAAACCCTCTTTAATCATGACAATTTGAAGGTCATGTGGTTAGGACACCTTGTGAAATGTGAGAAGTTTCAGTTCAATGTGTTGCTCCAGCACAGCCTCCAAGTGCGACTCTGGTCATACCGTTTACCCTCCATTTCCAATCTGCAGACTGGAAACGTGACTCCCTTCACACTCTCTTGGCCCGGCTGCTCTAATGAGGCAGCGGCTGCGCTCCCTCCACACATAGCACGGCTGATCCTGATGTTGGTGAGGTCTCCATTTCCAGCTGCAATGCAGAAAATAACTAATAAAATGAGGGAGTAGTTTTTTTCAGAATTACAGGAGAATTCAGTCAAACAAATACGAGAAGCATGAATCAATTAAATTTCTAGCACCAGTCTGGAAATGTACTATACTTCTGTTAGAATTGGTCTACCTTATGAAAATAATAAATCCTACATTTTCATGAGGGTTTTTTTTTTTTTTCCTTCCTCCATGTGCTTAGAGATTTCTTAGTATGCTTTGTCACCAAGCGCCACACCAAATGTTGAGCCCTTTCTTCAGGTTGCAGATAAAAGGGAAGAAAATAATGATGTCTCATAATGACAGCTGTCGGAGGGATTTGTGGGAATCAAAAAGCTTTCCGGAAAACCCAGCATACAAAATGCTTGACCCAGTTGTCATTACTTCTGCCTGGCCTGGCCAGGCTCGTACACCAGGAGCCTACTCCTGCGCTGGCTGATGCGGAGGCAGTGTGGGACAGGCGGTGAGAGACAGAGCAGGGCAGCTGCAAATGAAAATCACCCTGGGGAGGGTTACAACTAGATAAAGTTTTCGACAATAAGATTCCAGAGACTGCTGACTGGAGAAAAGCTCAATATTTTAGTCTCAGTACAAATTTGCTTCAATCTTATACAACTCCCATGCAGCAGCATCCACAGCTGCATGCTGTAAACAACAAACAAATCTATTTCCATCAGCCCTGCTGATGCTATGAGAAAAGTGCCTGAGCATAAGACATGCACAGATGTAGAGTCTCACCTGAGCCTAGCGCTGCCCTCCATTTGGCCCCTCTAACTTAATATCGTTGTTACAAAGCTATTGGTCTCCTGGTAGCGAGCTGGCTCAATGCAGAGCCTCTTCTTCCAGCTAATCTGACAACTCCGATCCAAGAAGCATCAAGGGCCCAATTAAGAAGACACATCTTATCAAGGAGCTTATTTTGCATAACAGAATACAAATGACGAATAAAAATTTAATGTTTAATAACTTAGTACAAAGAGGGCTGTTGATATAGAATGCCTGGAATTTTTATGGCGGCTGTCAGACTTGTGATAAAACTGTTATATAGGAACACTTGGCAAAAAACAGCGTAGAATTTTTCAGTAATGGTGTGTGCATGATATTGCATTAATTCTTGATAGGAAAGTAACTGTAAGCCTGGGAATCAGCCAGTTTGAGTTTCACTGTAAGATGATTTTTTTTTTTGAAGGACATCTAAATACATTTTAATGAAGAGTTAGCTGAAAGGATAGTTGGTACTTCATAAATGCATTTGTGTGTTTGCTGAAGTCCAGAAATTATAGGCAAATGATCATAATCCCTCTGGGTTCAGAATAACTTTGTCAAATTCAGTGATGTGGCTGCAGTTCGCTGTAACCATCACTAATGGATAGTAGGGAGTATGCTTAAAGAGGAAGGAGAGGTTATCTATAAGGCTTTGCCCTTGCTGGAAAGGGGCATTTCTTCGATTTACTTACTCTGTATGGAACAGTTGAACACGGATGTAGCTCTTTTCTGACTTTGAAGATCATAATCTGGAGGAAAGCTTGGCTTGCCTTTGTTCTTACAATTGCAATTTATATATTAGAAGTCCTTCATGCTAACAAAAAAAAAAAAAAATTATTTTTGTGCTTTAAGTTCTGATACAAAATCAGTACTTCAAACAGCAGGTATGCATTCTATTATCAAAGAATTATTGCAGGCTCTGTAACTAGCATGTTCTGTAAATATGTCAATACCAATCAGGAAAAAAAAAGTGTTCAGATTTTCTTTTAATCATTTTCACAAAGCTGATGCTCTTTCACAGGTTTAGAATGCTCGCATCATATTCTGATGAATTTGCCATATATCTTTAGCATTTTTGTAAAAAAAAAAAATCTAAATATCTAAGTGTAGAAATTAAGTCATTTTTACCAGTACACTTAAAATAAAGTGTCCATTAAATAATGCTAAACTAATGCTGAATTAGAGTGGAACTCTTTTAGAAGTACATATCACATCCACATGAATACTAAATGAATTTCTTATTCATTCGATTCTATTGTATTAGTGTTATTGCAATGAATACTAAATGAATTCCTAATGATTGGATACTTAAAATAAAGTGTTACCCCTTTACAATAGTCATCAAACTTTAAGGACAAATTGAGATTAAAAAAAATTATGTACTGTTGGGAAAAAAAAAAGGTTGAACTGTATAGTTCAGACTATTGAAAAGTATAATTTATCTGATGATGCTAATATTCAGATGCAGTCTTACATTAGAATTAACACTACAGGAGTGGACCCTTATACAGAGGATTTGTTGCAGAAATAAAATCTATCAGTAACAGTTTCATTGTTCCATCATTATGAACTCATTTGGTATTCACTGTAATAGCACTGATCGTAATGAATTTGTTTGATATTCATGTGGCTCTCACATGCATTAACATAGGCTTTCTGTTGTAATTCAACATCCAACAAGCATTAGTTAATGCAGACTTTGGATTAGGCATGGACCAGTATTCTGCAACTGGAGTTTCCTTTCAGTTTACGCGCAGTTAAAGGACATTTTTATCTGTCTAATTCCTGGCTCTTTTTTTTCTCTGATACATTGTTTTTAAGCTGGAAAGCCTCCTAAAAGATCCCACATTGCCTTTTCATACGAACATAGGTGTGTGCCATCTTATATCTCAGGCAGCAAGCCAGAATGCCAGAATTTTATCACCCAGGCACATTACCTCATTATCCCCTTGGCAATAGTGGCTTTGGCACAGCTTGGAGCTGGCAGGGTACTAAGGGAGCAAGAAATCCTGACTCCCGGTATTAAATGGATTTTGTCGCTTTAGGTTCGGAAATGCCAATACTTCCTGAGTATTGGATAATATTTATTTGGCAAAATGAACTCCTGCCCTCACAGTATCTTCCTCAGAGGAAATAACTCCATGGCAAAAAAGCAGGGTAAATCTTTGGAAAGTTTTCATAACGGAGGGAACTCAGCCAGGTTTTCAGCAGGTTTGACTCACTTGAAATTTTTGGAGTATTCCTCAGTCGAAGCTTGACTAATGCAGGCTCTGGTGTGATTCAGCCTCAGTCAGGGTGTTAGACTGCGTTTCTCCATTGTGCCTCATGGTAATTATTCCTATTATATCTTCAAGAGATTATAGATGAGCTGCAATAACTATTAACAAGAATTATAGCAATTTTTATGCATAAGTGTTCAAAACACCAGGGGCCATGCACTCAGGTAATACACATGGATTTAGATCACGTAATCAATTCGATTGCAGTAATTGGTAACATGAAATTATGGAGTCAGGTGATCTGCTGATGCTATCAGCACTGCTGCTGCAACCCAAAGTGTTTTCAAAATACTGTCTCCATTTCATTTCAGTCTCTCACAAAGGAGGTTTTCCTTTGGTTTTTCCTGATGGCTTTACGCAAAAAATTTCTTCCTCCCACACAACCCCACTTTCCCCCATCCTTCTCCCCACAACAGCCTCCAACTAAAAGACTGGATTTTATCCCTCCTTGGTACATGGAGCTCCTCTTTGAGGGGCTGGAGGTGTGAGGAGACCAGGAGGGCTCCAGAATAGACCCACTGGCTCCCAGAAACCTGGCAGGAGAGCTACAAATCCTTCTCAGAAATATCCTGTAAGGCTGACCTTGGGACTTGGGGAAGGTCAGGTTCCCACCTGCTCTCTTTGGGAAGCAGAGGTGGGTCTGCAACAGGCTCCTCACTCCACTCTCCTTTTTGGCAGGACATCGGCAGAGCCCGGTCCAACCCAGAGATGGAGCAGCTGTTTGGGATGGCTGTACCAGATGCCCAAAATGGTCAGGCTCAGTAGAACTGAAACTGAGAGCACAATTAGGAAAATACATGCATTAAATACAGTGATGGATGCTCAACGCCTGGTAGCAGAACACAGCCCTCTCCTGCTGGGGAACCGCTATGCGAGGGTGGAGGCAGCACCGAAGTTGACCCCAGGAGACGACCAGGATGGGTCACAGGGAGAGAGAAGGAGCTGCCTGACAGCAGCCCTCCACCAGGTGGGAAAGACTAGAATTATAAGGAAGACCTACCTTGGGTGAGTAATTGGAGACCGTCTCTTTACTTCAAAAAGTCATGGTCTAGTTGAGCCATGCAGCAGTGCCCACAACGACGGACTGCTCTGACCAGTAATGGCTGTGAGGGGTCCTCTTCCCTTATGATTTAGCTTCCCTTTTGACTTGCAGGCAAGGCAAAATTTGTCAGAGCTCCTGGAAGCCCTAATAGATGTAAACACTGTTTAATTAATATGATTTATGATATAATTGCACCACTGTGCTTGAGCCTTTAAGGGAGTTCCATTTCCAATGTTTCTTCCTAAAAGGGATTTCAGGTAAAACTTTGTGAGGGGAGGCAGTGCTGCCCCGGGGGGTGCAAGACGTGTCTGCAAACGATACACCAACCTCCATGTCACCCATCTAACGACAGACTCATTCACCATTTAAGCAAAGATATTTAAGTGTATTATTATTCCTCTTTTACCTACAAATGTTTTATATAGAGAAATTTGAGGCTCAGCTGCACTAGAAAATGCACTTTTGTTTTGTTCTGTTTAGGACAGAGGACTGTCTCACAGGACTATGGAAAACATGTCTTTTTCTTTTCTTTCGTTTTATTTGCCTCACTGAAAAAATATCTGGTTTAGTTCTTTCTGAGCCAAGACTAAAGATGATAATTTTTTTCCTGAGCTTCTAAGGAAAACATATTTTATATTTTTTTAGTATAAAGTATGCTTATAATTAGCTGATATACGTGAATTAATGTCTTGTGGTATAGAAGCACACAGAAAGGATGTAAGTAACCAGCTACTTTATACCATATATCACGACCAAGCACAAAGTTTGGCTGCATTTAATGGAAAAAAATGGTGGGGAGCGTTGCCCGGCCACTGCAGAATACCTGTGATAATGTACTTGCATCACTTCACAGTTAAACTAAAGCAAACGTATGTCATTGCTGTGTGTGCCGTAACACCTGGGCACAATAGAATGAATTCATGGACTGTGCACCCATAAATCTTCATTTCCTAGTTTTGTGGGTTTGTCAGGCCTTTAAAGTTATTTAACACGCTTTTTGCAGTGATAGATAGGTACTGAGAGTGTTATAAATACTAACTTGTGTCTGAAAGTTAGGCTGTGAAGCTATCACCCAGGCTTATGGTGTCTGTGGTTTTATATCCAGCTAACAAGTCACTTTCATGAGTCGGGACATCATCTGGAGTCTATGAATGTGTAAGAACCAACAGTTACTGTATGTATGTTAGGTGCTGTTTGATTCATATATACAACATTTCTTCCAGAAAAAAAAAAGCATAGTAAGAGTGTTCCTTGCTTTAGTTTTAAAAATAAAGACCGTAGACCTTGCTAGTGTCTGGCCTATCAGGAATTCATAATGAAAACGAATGTTCATTTTTTCTTTAAAAGTGTCTCAAGCTAAATGATACTGACGCTTTCAATTTTTAACATCATAATCAATAAAGGCTGCTTATGCACACTTTGCAAAACCATCAGTTTAGAAGTTTGAAAAAAAAATCTGCATATGGCTGCAGCTTGCTGACTGCAAAGCTCTAGCACTAAATCTTCTGAGTTAAAGTTTTACTGGTGTGTTATGAGTAAAAATGCCTTGTCAGCCATCTGCCAGTTTTTCTCCTAACATCCATATTTTCAACCCTTGCTAAACATTGGGAGCATTTGGCCACAAGAGGCCAGCTCTACAATTAAACAGCCGAGTTCTGCAGCAGAAGCAAGGGCATGTCAAAATAGAACTGTCTGTTATTAATTTTAAAAGTCCATAAAGGAAAGCTATGACCCTGTCAGGGTGATGGACTGGCAGTTAAATGTATTATAAACTGTTAACTCTCAGAGACACAAAAGAAAAGGAAAAGAAAAACAATGCAGCAGTGTCAAAAGCTTCAATAAATGCTAATCATGGCAGATTAATCAGCCTCTAATTCCACTGATCCAAAAAGGTTAGAGAGTCAATTGTGTAAAATTAGCTCTTTCTCATGTGTCCCTTTGCATTTGGAGAATCTGTCTGTTCATTTGCATCTTTTGCCAATGTTTACGAAGAATTCAGTTCATTAGCTCTTAAACATAAAATCAGACACTGGAAGGGGGATTCATTGCCTTTTCCTGCTTAAAGTAGTACTTAAAGCAAATAGCATTGCTACAGTGTACATTTATAGATTCTATCAAGCAGCATTAATTACTGTATGTCTCATATCTAGAAACCTTCTTTTCATAGGAAAGTTTTCATGTGAAGTGTTCTATTTAGTGTTGTAAGGAGGGCTTTTTTGATGGGTTAAGATAAAATGTTTAATCACAAGACTGAAATGAGACAAATGGCAAACCGGAGCTGCTAGACCTTAGTAGAGTACATACTACAAAGAGCTCCCAGAAGTATGCGCACTATCTGCTTTGGGAAATACCTGCTTTAACCTGCATTTGAAAATCCTGCAACTTGCCAAAGAGAATGGCAGTTCAAATGAATGACTATGCAGAACACAAGAAAGCCTGAGGAAGGATTGTTTAATGGCAAATAAAGTGGGAGATGAGAAGACATATTAGCTGGCGCTGTTTGAAGTGTACGTAACTGAACTCAGGACCAGACAGGACTCACCTGCTTTCCTTACAAAGCCGGCGTTCAGACAGGATTCATTCATCATGCGATGACGTTTGACTGCTGGACTGAGTGTTGAGGTCTCACACCGCTATGACTCAAGTTACTTGGGGAGTGCCTTAGAGCTAAGAAATGCAAGAACGGAGACCCTGATTTCATAATATACCTCCAAGCTTTAGCGACCATGGCTTCCCTTTTTAGAGCAATGTGGTGGTCAGCTGAGGGGAACCTCAAAGGAATACATCCATACACATGGTCTCCTAATGCTCAGTTTGCCTGGACTGCCTCCACTAGGATGAAATTTGTGACTGATTTCTCATTCCCTGGAGAAAATAAAAAAAAATTTTAAAAAAAGATGTTTCTTCCCCACACCAAACAGATCACGTGATTTAACAGAAACCCAGGAATTTACCACCCATTTGCTCCCCCACACTTCCTGGAAGCACACTCACATTGAGGTCTCTGCCAGAACCCTACCTGAAAGCCATTTCCCCAGACACAGATAGGAGGATGTAGGAGGTCTGTTCATCTCCCAGCTTACCTCCTTTTTGGGCTGGCCTCCCTGGGCGGGTCAGAGCTTCCTCCTCAGTGAAGCACCCAGGGAAGGTCTCCATGTCACCTGCACAAAGAAGAGAAGCAGCAAAAGGCTATTTCTACCACCTTTCCACAGGGACTGGTCCCTGACTGTGAAATCCCGCAGCAACTGAGGATCGACACCAATCTCTCTGCAGTAAGTGCAAGGCGTTGCCTTTGGCTTGGCCCTCGCTGACATAAACACATAGCAATGTACCTATATATTATTAAAAAGTTTCAAAGCAAAACACTCTCTCAACAGATGCATTGGGGAAGAGGATAAAAGAACAAACAGGAGCCAGATGTTTGCCCCATTCCTTCATGAACTACTGAAGGGAGCTGAGCTGCACGGGATACGAGTCTCTGCAGAGACTGGAGCTACGCGAGGTGCTGTGGGGTATCGCTGCCCCACACTGTCACAGGGACACATGCATATCAAGCATCTCTCTCGCCTTGAATGGCACTGCTTTGTCTCATCTCACAAAAAACTTGGCGGGGTTTTCAGGGTTCAGCCCATTTTCTCTGGATTGTGGCAAGTCTTGGGGCATTTATTCTGTAGAGAAATAGGGTAAAGTACCCGTATGAAGAATCACACCACCATAGGCGGGGGTGGGACTGCTTCCATTAGATGCCCTAGTTTGTTTAAGGATAATTTGGATATTTGTATACCATGTTTCAGTGCACAATGTAAGTGTGCCTTTTGGTCAAAGGCTCTTTACTGGGGCTTTGTATGTTTGCTCCCTGTTGAAATGCCATATTTGCTCAAGAAATACTCTTGATTTGAGGTAAGTTTTATTTCTGGACACACTCAATCCAAAACATGAAATTAAAACTTAGTGAGAGGGACCTTTATGGGAAGAGAAAATATAGTTACATATGTTCGATATACGTGGCTCTAATTTTAAAAAATGACCCATGACGAATCTAGCTTAAAATATGAAAATATAATATTAAGTTTAAAAGATAATTCTGAGGCGGTAAAACAGAAAAACACAAAAATTATTTTAAAAGGAATGTAAAGTAAGTATATATGGCACAGTGCAATGAATGGACTGTCAGCAGTATTTCTTTGTGTGTGTATCTTTTGTATTGCAGTGAACTGTGCAACAGCAAGATTTGAATATTCCGAATCTGCCATCTCCCTCTTCTGTCAATCAGATCCTTCCAATTTTGAACATGCCAGGATGAACTATGTTGACTTCTTTGGCACAAAAAAGTGAATCCAGTGAAATTCATATATTCAATGGTTTCATGAAAATGAGAAAAGTCTGTCTATTTGCTAGAACAGCTTTGGGCTAGTTTTGAATGGCTGCATTTCATCTCTGCATTTTCCCTCCCCACAACTGTTATGATTTGAAAAGTGCCCAAGGCCAGGGGCTTGTAGGCCCAAGTCCACTGAAATTAATTGTAATTGGGAAAAAAAGGCCTTTTGCCTAAGCCAGTCATATTATACTTTCCCATCTGACCACTTCTTTTCCATTGATGGATATAGTTTACTCTACCAAATCATTTCTTTTTTTGCAAGTGAAGCTAATTTAATTCCACCCGAAAATATATCAGACAGCTTCTGGCACCTATTCCTGTCTCAGAAGCACTCTAAATGCTCAGGTCTACATAAAGTTCTGCAGCATACAATTGCTCTTGCTTCTGCAAAGTTTTTGCTTTAATAATAGCAACAGACAAGTTAAAATCCTTCTCTTTTGGACTGAACAGAGTGTATATTTTCCTGCTGTAGGTGTGCCACCACCTCCTACTCCTGCTCCTGCACTGAAGTAGGGCTGTACACAGGTTGTAGAGGGCAGAAGACTTCTGCAATTCTAGCCGGTTTTGCTGGCATTCTGCCATCTGAAGTTGTCAGGAGGCCAACCAAAGCAAGATGGAGTTACCCCTGCACAATTGCATGTTCACACTCTAAATCTAAGCTTCCCAAAAGTTTTCTGATGTCTGGATTAACAAGGGGCGTATTTGTCCTGTTAAGAACCAGCAAAGCTCAGCTCCACTTTTCAAAAGGACTAACGCTGAGTTCAGATTTGTTAAGATCCCCCAGCTAAATGCACCCTCACAGATGCTTCATCCTTCCCAATGCTGTAAAGCAGATTATCCTGGTAACAGTAAGACATTGATTTGATAAGCGTAGAGCTAGGAGAAACTTTTTGAACTGGTGTAGTTGAGGATGGCAATAAGACTTGAAATTTCTAGTTTCAGTCACTGATTGGTTTTTCATCTGTCAAGACGATTTTTAAAGTCTTAAGACCTTGTTTGAATTCAGATTGAAGTGGGGTCATGTCCAGTCGATATCTGAACAGAGTATGTCCAAAAAATACTCGGGTGCTGCAGGAAGTGGGGAGAGTGATTCAAGAGGTCTCATGTTTCTTTTATGGGCCAATATGACCAAGCATGGTATGAAGGGAGGAACTTCAATGCTAACAGAGTAGGCCTTCAGATAAGATGTAAACCAGAGTTCCTGGCCGTTTTCTCTGTGCATCAGCCTTCTGGACACTTTCCAGATCCTCGCTGCCTACCTACGCTTTCAACTGCCTAACCTAGTGTTTATTTCCTGCCCAAAACTGTTCAGTAGCATTGCTGTTCACTATTGAAAGAGTAGCTGCATGTTAGTGGTGGATGAAGAGAGCTTCTACCTCTCAATGAATGTTATTAGACTGACTTAATTAAAATCTATAAATACACTTTAAGCCCAAGAACATCTTTTAAGAGGCAGGGATGCAGGGGAAAGGGATGAAGGGAACAACCTGAGTGACAGCTGCTGGAAACATTTCGTTAACCAGACACGGGTTCTGATCTCCTTTACTATGTACCTTGATCATTTGCTTACATGATACAAAGCGGCTGCAAATCATTATTAAAATGGTAGCATTTGTGCCCAGTTTGCATTGGCCAATGTGATGGATCAAGGTCAGGCTAACTAGCATCAGAGCCCTGTCACAGGCAGTGGCTGTTACCCTGCCCTTTCCAACAGGCAATAATCCCATCCAACGCAACTGCGACCATCTCCTCTTCCCTCTCCAGCACACATACAAGCAGATTGATAAGCAGATTAATAACTGAAAGAGGCTCAGATCTAAATCTGTATGCAGATATTGTCCCTGGACCCTATTTCCAAACCAAATCTTGCCTGGAAATATCAGACTCTATTTCAAATTTGGCAGTTAGGCACACTCTAGTTTAAATTAGAGGCTTAATCTTAGATTTCCCATGTTTCTCTCTCCTTATCTAGTGCAAAATACAGCAAGAAGAGAAGGAAAACTCCCAGAAACCCTTCTCTTTGCACAGATGAGGAACAGCAAATCATAAGTAGGTTCTTTGAATGCTCAAGTATATGATTATATATTTCACTGTCAACTAAAACCACAGGAATAGGAAAATATTACTGTGAAAATACTGCCTGTAATGAGAGGACTTGGTTGTCACATTTGGTAAGACATAATTTATCTTTTATCTGATATTAGTGAATAATATCACTTTGCCATTCACTGCAGTGTGCTTCCCTTAGAAATCCAAACAAACTTTCCTTAAGATTAAACCCTAGGTAAAGAAAGCTATCTTTTCTGGATGTCATAAGCTTCCAGTAATAGATGGAATGCCCTCTGAGTTTCACTGTTTTTTCTTTCCCCAAATCTGCAAAATTCTTAGAAAAATGTCGCTACTTCATTACATCCCAATGAAGCTATGTTGACTTATGCTAGCAAAAGACCTTTGTTCATCTGTTTTCTGTTGTTTCATTACCTTCCCACCTTTCTGAAAGGGCTAGTTCTTTGTCTGGGTTATTTGTCCCCTAGCCAGAAGGTGCTGTCTTATAAAGAGGGTTGTGTTTTTACATCAAACTCAGTTCTGGATGATTTCTTTCTTTGTCTGCAGCCATAACATCCTCTTGTTCACACAGAAATAAAAAACCACAAAGGGTATGGATTATGCGATGCATTTCCTGTAACATTTAATAATCACAGTAAAACACTGACATATATTGCTGTCTACTTACAAATCTCTATTTTCTGTAGAAATTACAGCTTATTGTTTAAGTCACCTGAATAACCTGCTTTATAGATGTGAACAACGTAATAGAACAACTCATCCTGACTAGATGAATAACCTCTAATGAACTTAACACACGAGGTCCAGATTCTGCTCAACGTTTCACTAACATCAGTCTCAAATAATACACCCTTATTTACAAATGGCGTAAAATGAGTCATGAACCGTTCTCCTAAAATGACTAAACCTAGATGTTCACAAATGTCCTCGCAGTGAGCCATACTTCACAGGTTTTGTCCCAGGGACAGTTTCTCCCCATTCACCGTCAGCAGGCTGACTCTCCTTTCCCAAGCACGCACGCTTTCATTCCCTCCCATCTAAAGCCAGAAAACATCACTGCAGCAATTGCAGCAATTGTTTTCCTGGGAAAGAAGCATTTGGGAAGTATTTAATGTATTTCTAACTGTCTTCCAGCGTACTTCAGCAGCTGGAAGTCAGGTACAGAGCCAGAGCAAAGGGTTTAGCCTGTGTTACTGTACTTCCTGTCTTTTTCCACTGACTTTGAGTGGGAAAACTGCACTCCCATGAATGCTGAGTTATCCTCTTGTAACCAGAACACATGGGACACAGTCCTGCACAGAAGGCCTTGATCCTTTTCCTTGGTCTTGGCCCATGATTTATTTAAACAGGACTAATTGGGCGTTCCACACTTTAAGAACCACGGACAAGTAGAAGCTGACAAGTACTTGACAAGCCTGGTTTGGGTAGGTACTGGTTAAGTCTCTGTTCCTGTCACTGGGGAGGATGTTTGAATTACCTGATTGGAAAATAAAGGCATTAAAAAAAAAAAAAAAAAGGTACTTTTCCTTTCCTCTGTTTCTTTTAGAAACAAAACAAAACAAGGAAACCTGAACATTTGACAATCTACAGATATCTTTTTATAAAACAAATAATAAAAATGAAGCTTTTTAGCTTTGTGAAGACTATTACCAAGAAACTCCAACAATGCTGAGCAGTTATGTATTTGTTGGAAACCTGTGTTCCTATTATAAAAGCTCTTCCCACAGAAGCCTTTAAATTAAAATTATTTTTGAAGCTTAGCCTAGAACATCAAAAACAAATCAGAGTTCAAGTGCACAGTATGATTCCCATTGGGAAAAGGGATTCATTTACAGATGCTGGGCGATTTTTGTGACAGTAGGAAAGACATTTATTTTCACAGAAGAAGAGAGGTCCAATTCTAAGGCATGGCCTATTTGTATCTGGCTGTGGGTTACTCATTGAAAAATTATTGATCTTCCCTGAGATTAAGTCAAAAGTTATTTTTGTTTTCACAACTTCATGTATTCTCAGCAGAGCCTAAGCGCTGCTCTGAATTGTGCTGCGTCGTGTTCTGTTGGTACATCGACTGGGTTTGTCTGAGTGGGGGCAGGTTATCCCGCGCGTAGTGTGAAAGGTTGTACAGCATCCCATGCGGCCGAGCATGATCAAAGGCTTCCTCTCGATTTCAGCATGGGAGCCTAAACAATGAACTTAAACCAGCGCAAGAGAAACAGCAGAGCAGTTTAAGGCTACACTTCAGTTTCCTTTTCACGTATTGCAATTAACAAATAATGGCAAGCTGCCCACTTGGAAAGGTAGCACATTCATATATTTTTAATAGCTACAAGCTTTGTTGTTAATATTGTTATTATTATTATTATTATTACATTTTCTCTTAAGCTTTTTATTAGCTCAGTGATAACTTTCAAAGATTACTTTGATTCCTTTAATAGCTCCTTCCAAAAAAAAAATCTAGCTAATCTAGTAATTCCCCAGTTTCCTTCAAATACACATTGAAACTATAAAGTGTTTCTAAATATCCTGAGAATTCTCTAAATAGATTTTGTAAAATTCCCGTAACCTTTCACTAACCACCAAGCCCTTATTATCTAAAGAGGCTTCCAGGGAGGTGTTTGTAGGTAATTACCCAAGAATTAATCATAGGATTAACATAAAAGGCAAAATACAATAAATAATCAAGTTCTTACATACGCAAATCATTGTGAGGTATGTTACCAATTTTCATAGAGGGGCCACTGTCAGAAATGCAATTTCATCTATCCAATTAGCAGGTTTTGCTGCATTATAAATCTGTCACTGCTTTCTTTGCACCAAACAGCTGCTTATGCAAGTAACTGTGTGAAACTCTATTAAAAACCACAGGTCTGTATAAAGGGGGTTTAGAAAAAATAAATTCCCGATAAAGCTGCATTAAGTCTACTTGGTCTGAAAGGCTGTGGCCAAGAAGCAGTTAAAATTATTAGGAAGGGAATTCCATCGTGCTATTAATGTCCTGCAATTCAGCTGTGACTGTGTTCTGTTCACTTGGTTTTCCTCTTCAAGTGCTGTTCTGTTTTTAAAGCTGCTTTGAAGGAATGCTCTCCAGTGGACTGCCGCCTGTCACTGCTCCCTGTCATGTGTCCGATAATTAAAATCTGACTGATTTACTGACTGGCATCAACCATCACAGCTCAAGAGTTAGAAGATGTTCATCCTTCCCAAGGCTAAATTTACTTGGTGAAAAGGGGCCGCTTGCTTCCAGCCTGAGCTGTCATTCAGCTGCCGTGGAAACCATAAAGATAGCTAACAGAGCCCCAGCCAGCAGTCTTTAGTTTATTTTATTCTAATATTTATTGCCACCCAGAAAATGAACATAATACAGACAAGTTAGTGAGAGCACTGCACTAGTGATTTGTGAGGCTGGTGTGGAGTGAGAGCAAAACAGTCCTGCAGTATTAAAATAAAATAGAACAGCGGTGTTTCCCAAAAGCATGGCAGGGCTGTAGCTGTGTTTATTTTAACCCTAATGGGGTGCAATTTATTATTACATTTTAAGTAGATGCACTCTTGTAGAAGGGTGGTTGGGGGTTTTTTTCCTTTTTTTTCTAAGTACACACTGCTCAGGAAGTACGAAAAAAAAAGGAAAGGAAAGGAAAGGAATATCATGTCATCCTGTGTGAATGATCTAGCAGTATTAATGGAGCCTCCAGGATCTATTGAAAGCAGCAACTTCAATAGCTCAGGGTCATGATATCAGTACTTGTGATGGAACAAGCTATTTACAAAAGATTTAAACTCTGGGGAAGACGCCTCCTCCAGGCTCTCTGGCTTATTCTCCTTACCCTTTAGGGTCACATCCTGCTCATCTGGCTCCTTCTAGTTTCTCTGTTATCTCAGGTTGGATGTGACAGTTGCCAGCAATCTTTAGCTCTGACCCTCCACGACGCAGCGTCACCCCAACCCAGAGCACAGCAGAGCAGCACCGTTCCCCAGTTTCCAACCTAGATTTTTTTTAGTGCACTGCTCTCGTTTTTTTCTGTTCCCTCAGCTACAGTATTTGTCATTTTCTCCACATAAATAAAGCAAACCTTAAATATATACTGTCTGGTAAGAAACTCAAATACCTTTCCAGCATGAGCAAGATTAATCACACATAATATTTACAGTACTAAACAAAACAATTATAACATCATATATACTCAGTTGAACAAACACACTGACAGTTCTTTTTGAAACCATACAGTAAAAATCAAATGAAAATCCATATCAGAGTAAAGGAACTTATCTTCAATTTGTATTCCTCTTAAGCCATTTTTGAGACCAAAATTCAGATGCAGACGCCTTCTCCAGAAGTCATCAAGGCCTGATTTACCACTGTCTTTCTGCTGTAGTGATACAGCTGGAGGGACAAGCAGCGCACTAGAAGCAAAGGCAAGTAAAATTACAAAGAGGCATTAAAGGAAAGCCAGGTTTGCTCACTTACCTCTACAACCCTTGGGTTTTTTGCTCCTGCAATTATCATACACACGAAGAGACAAAGTCTTGAGTGTGCTCTGACACAACCCCTATTTTTGAAAAGGTGGACCATAGTCTGGCTTTTAGAGGGCTCACAGCATGCCTAGGATAAAGAGGAGACGTGAGCCTTGTCTACCAAAGAGTTAACAAGCTGAGGGCTCAGCCCTGCAAATAATTTCTTACTTGAGCCTTAGTCATGCAAAAAGTCATATTGACCTTAATGGCTCTACTCATATACTTAAGATTCATGCCAATAAGTGTCTGCAGGGTCAGGTTCTTGAAATCAGGCACCAAAACGTGTCCATAAGCTCCCCTTAGAGAGAGTCTGTATTAAACAATACTCTTAATTGTAAAGTATCCCAATCAGATGTCCTGGATAAACTAAACTACCATTGAGGAAGATAATAATGTAACGTTTTCTGTACGAACATGCAGAATGATTTCTGTGCATGCTCAAAGATACTCCTTTGCTGGGGGTGCAGCTGGGCAAGGACAATGCAGAAATGTCCAGTACCTGCCTATGCAGAAGAGCCATAGCACAAACACAAATTTTTATTAACCACCCAAGCGCTGACACATCCCTGGCCTCCATACAGGTTTTTTTCTGATCAGCCATAGATCTGATGTGCTGTAACAGACTGTAAAAGGAATTCAAAATTACCCATAACCAACAACTTCATCATTCACTCTCAAAAGTATTTCATCTTCCCTTGTCTCCTTGCTTTCAGGAATTTCTCTCAACCTGATATTTCTTAATCGGAGCTTATTTTTTACAGGTCATCAATTTGATTTCTCAGTCTCTTAGTGCTTGGTATTCTCATTTGGAACAGCAATCAGTTGTGCCCATCGATCTTTAGCATCTTATATTCAATTTTCATGCAGCTGTTTACAGCATGGAGCAAAAAACTTTCTGGCAAATGGAAGTTTAACAGCAAATCGCAGGTAACTTTTTTTAAAAAACAATGGTTTATAAAAGGAAAAGACGTATAAAAAAATTAAACTCAACAAGCCACAAAAATAACAAAACTATGGAAACATCTGAGAACAGTAAAACTGTCTGCCATCTTGGAGTACCCACAGGACCAAATTTTTTCCCAGTTAGTTCAGAGATCACTGTAGACTCAGAACATAAGCTGTGGTTAGATCACTCTTATTTTAGCAAGTATAACTATAAGTGATGGTATTTGGACATAAACTTCTGTAGCTTTTCCAGCTACACTAGCGGTCCTCATGACCTGCTGTGGTAGTGGATTTCAGAGGCTGGGGACATGCTGGGTGAAGAAAGATATCCTCTCATTTGTTCTAAATGTACCTGCCATTAATTTTAGTGAACGACAGGTTGTTGCTATATTAGGGCTTAACATGAAAAGGAAGAACTGATCGGTTTTCACTACATACTCACAGCGTTAAATACCTCAAGTCAAGTTTCTTTGCATTTTTCTTCTTTCCAAATGCCCTTTTTCCTGAAATCACTAATACAGGAGGATGAAAATTGGTTTCTAGTATGATTAATGCTGAGCAAAATTTTCAGCTCAATACTAGACAAAGATCACCTGGTTTTGATATAATGCCTCTTTCCCTTTTATTTTCACTCCCTCTCTCCCCCTTCCTTCTCTGGGGATGCACAAAGCATTTCAACCAGTCTTGCTCCAGCTCCGGACCCCTCACCCTGTGTTCCTGAAACACCACCTCCACACTGAAGTGATTCCAGGAGTTGCTGCTCTCTACCTTTTCACCTCTAAGTATCCTCTGAAAAGGAAAGACTTTTTCACTCTTTCTTCCAAAGTGTTTGGCAAGTCGGATGACCCCATTCATACCTTCAATGTCATTCTGATCGCAAGGGGATGACAGAGTTTTTCAGCAAACATGAAATGTGATGCTCTCCCAGTCAATACGGTCTTCAAGGGAGCTTTTTGCAAGTTCACCTGAGTTTATTAGAAACCAGGACAAGAAAAATGGTTTCACCCCTGCCTTAGTCTAAGGTCCAACTTTAATATAAACAAAGTTGGGAAACTGCTTGGACTTTATATGGGAGGAGAGGAAGAAAACATGGTCATGGCAAAGTATGGTCTTTTCATAGGGCACTCTCAGGCCCCAGCCGCTGGCAGCACCTAGCAAACAACCAGGGCTGGTCTTGTCCCTGCCCTCTCCCTGCCCATCCCCATGGGGAGGCAGACCTCTGCCCCTGCAAAGCCACCTGGCGTCAGAGACTGGAGCCACATAGGGCCTAGTTACAGGCACCAGGAGGCACTGACAACCCAGAACTCACGAAGACAGAAGCGAGCAAATTCCCTCACCTCATCAAACAGTTCAGAATTTGAGGTTTTCCAAAATCATTTTGAAACTTCTAAGATTTTTCACAAGCTTTGAAATCTGAGCGAGCCAGCTTTGGAAGATGGGAAGTGTGGCAAAGCAATTTCCTTCACTCACTAAAACCATAGGAACGCAAAGAGGAAAATATTGCCCTCCTACCATTTCACTGATAACCCACAGTACTGTTATTCTTCTGGCTGCTGCCATCAGGCCTGGCTCTACACTTCCATAGTCATGCCAACACACACCTGAAATGGCCTTCATCTTGCATGTACTGAGGGGTACAGCATACTAACTGTGCCTTAATCTTTCTCCTTTACTGCTGTATAAATTAAATTAATTTAATGAGAAACTGTGACAAGGTAATAATCAATAAAAGTCACTATCAGAAGGAAAGATTTTTAAATGCCTGATTTGAGCAAAGCGCCTAAACAGTTTTAAAATGTGACCCATAATATGTTTCACCCCAAAGGATATAAGCAGGATATTGAAGATTATTCACATATAGGAAATATTCAATTCATCATCCAAATGCACCCACTTCTGCAGTGAAATATAGCAGATATTTAACAGCACCCGGCAATTCGATACGCATTGAAAGGTGGGGTGTGGAGAAAAAATAGAACAGTATCCAGATGAAATTGCAGATGTCAGGAATGGAATTCACCAACTGGGAGGAGACGAGCAGAAAGGGAGATTACTATTTTTATGTAAAATAAATCAGTCTGCTAATCGGGCTGGGATTTTGCTGCTGGGAGTTAAGGAGGGCAAGAGGAGAACCGTAATTTTTAGAGCTGCCACTTTAAACTACAGCCCCTCTTGCTTCAACACTGCTTTGATGCTGCATCAGAGAGGGAGCATCTTGAAGTGCTGTAATGTCAAGGCTTAAACAGGCATATTTTAAAGTAACAGGAAGTAAATTAAGCCAATTAAACCATCTTAATGCTTTGACTTTTTTAGAGTGCTTGCTTACCAAGCAGATTTTTCTCAGCTTTCACAGCAATGATCATTACCTACATTTTAGGAGGTAACTATTTCCCAGCTTTATAGGCTCACACCTAAAACTTTCAGTTATCCCTTTGTTTTCAAGCACAGTTTGTGCATATAACATGGAGTTCAACAGTCTTCACACCCTTGTTGGGACCCCTTGTGTCCAAAGAGAGCCAGAGCAACACAAACAAGCTGTTAAAATCCCTGCCAGGCTCCCCTGCTGGCATTTGTGCCCAAAGAGGGAGAACCACCCCCAAGACCCTACTGCTGCCAGGGTGCCAGTGCTGCCTGGGCCGGGACAGCGTACCCAGTGCCCCTGTGCCCTGCGGCAGCTCGGTGATCTGCTGGGTGCTCTGTGGGGGCTGCACTGAGCCCATCAGGGCTTTCCTGCTTGCTCAGCAAGCCCAAGGTATGAAAGCCCTTTTCCCCTCAACATGGGGCCATCATAGGCTGTCTGTTTGCAAACTTCCCCTCCCTCCAGCTTTGAATCCATTGGGCAACTTCCAACCAGGAGACAAAAATGACCCCCATGTTCTGACATTCCTACCTATTGCTTTAAAAATAAAAGTCCACTTCTGGAGGAGATACTGGTCTGAAGCAAAGATTCGTCAGGTACCAGCTACATTGGGAAGCAATCCCAGAATGTGGTGGAAGCTGAATTGAAAGATTTGAACTTTCAGCTTTCGCAGATGATGGACCAGCTTGTCCCTTCACATCACCCCGGCTAGGGTATACCCAGGTAAATCTAAAGGCCTTTAAGACTTTTCATATTACTAAAAGAGCAAGTCTCATACCTCAAGTTTGGTCAAGAGCCTTACTGCTTTTAATCTTCATTTTTTTTAGTTTTTCTCTCACCCTCTCTCAGCACTTGTTGAGCTTTTGCATGGCGAGCCTTTAGTGCTGGGTGGAAGCTGAGCATCACACGCATCAAGATCTTTACTAAAACCCAGTGTAGGTCACCACACAGCTCATTAAATAAAGGGACATACTCTGCATGCCAATTAAGAGATTAAATTATGGAACAAAGCAGAGGAAGAACTAAAATTTAAAATCCCCTTGTATTTTCCGGCAAGTCATCTGTCAACTGGAGGAGCTATTCCACTAACTGAAGCTCGTGAAGAGCCTGACATAGCCATAACCGTGAATATGTCAAATAGTTATGTCAACTGAGGTTACTGTGAAGTTGAAATTGTGCTGGCAGTGGAGTCCTCTATTGTCATGATTCCTATACAGATAGAAAGATGAGGAAGGAAAGAGAAAAAGAGCTATAAAAGTTTACTAGCACAAGTTTAGGTATGTTCTGTTGTTTGTGAATACCAAATAGTGTAATATATGTATCAAAAATGCCAATAAAATATACATAGCAGAACTTCATGGGGCCATTCATACATACAGTATGTTTTGTATTGACAATTATCTTAAAGAAAGGATTTTAAAATGTTATAGTGGGAAATTAGGAGAAAAAATAATTCAGATAGAATTTACGCACACTGCTGAATTCACTGTTTCAGCTGGTCTTTACTTTCCAACTTTCAAGTCCTTCGGATGCCAAAAAACTCTGTCTGTGTGTACGTGTGTGTGTCTCTACAGGCAGAAATGTGTGTGCCTTGGCAGCAATGCAGAGCTGAGCATCTATCCCACATACAAACCTGGTCAGGTTGGAGACAGCGTTCCCGGGATTCTGCAAGGTTTCTCCGAGAGCACACCCTGCACACCACCAAACCTCTGGGCCTGATGTGAGAAGCAGCGGGGGTGCTCTGTTTTAAAACACAGCCACACCCACGGGAACAAAGCCCAGTCCATATTTTTCCCTGTAGACAACGTTATCCAACACTGTAGAGATTTCAGGGCAGAAGATGCTTCACTACACTTTTTTTCCATAGTGGACTAGCTTCAACAGGCTGATGGCAGCTTTAAACCTATTTTTCTGAAACCCTAGTTTACTGCAGAGATGAGCGCTAATATTCATACAACGGCTACACCCACCCTACAAGCCAGACAGGCTAAAGCCAGCGCCTCTCTAAAATTTATAAAGCTGAACTAGCCCATTGCTATGCCCACACTTGCAGCTGAGACTCACAGTGTGTTAGCTTGGACACTGAATGCACTGTAATAAATCCTGCTGTAAATCTGTCTTACAGTTAAATATGACTGTTTGTGTCTGTCCATGGAGATTATTCCTAAGTCCTCACAGCTCTGAGCTGGGAGGCTGCATGCATGAGGTGCTGGATCCACAGCGAGAGACCCCTTACGCTCCAGGCTTTGCAGTGGTCAGCATTACAACATCTACATCTCTTTCAGATCTAGCTCTTAGTAACCGTAATAGAGCTCGCTCTTTATATAAACATTAGTCTTCAAATATGACTCCAGCTACATAGTCCTTGAATGGGACTGGATTATAAAGAAATAAATAAAAAATAATATTAAATGAGTCATCACATTCATAAGAATAAAAATTTCGAAGGTTTCATGCAAAGATTATCTTCCAGGACTACAGGAACCACAGGGATTGGAAGGACACACTGTGGGTCAGGAGAGATGGGAAGGGATTTTATTTTTATTTTTTTTTAAGGAAGAGTAAAAAAATGTGATAGTTTGTGAAAACTCAAATCTGCTGCTTCAGGTCTGACTGTCACCTTCATAACAATGACATTTTTGGATGAGAAACAGGATGATTTCAAAGAGGTAGGAAAGGCTGCTTCATTTGGATAGTACCAGCGGACAAGACTGACTTCTGAGATGCAGAGAGGTGAGGCTGGGAAGCAGCCTGGCTTCCCAGTCCCCCCGAAGCTCAGCATACCTGTGCTTCTTGCAGGGCAAGGACAAAACCATGCCTCCTATGCCTGCTCCGCAGCCAGCAACGGAGCTGCCCGTGGCCCTTCAACATCACATCCACGGTAACTCATCTGCCCTGCTGGAGAACGGGGAAGGCAGAGGGGATCGGTCCATTCATGGTGCCTCTAGCCTGCCTGCACAGGGGCAGGAGTCAACAGATGTAGGTCACCACCAGTCATCTGTTACCTGCAGTGCAGAAAAGCCCATTACCAAGCCCATGCTGAAGATTTCTATACAAATAACTTCACCTCCCTCAAATCTGCTCTTAACATCATCATCCACCCCACTATGAACTGGCTGGTTAATTTGAAACAATGAGGTTTGGAGCTAGTCTGAAGTGTGGTATCTGTACCAGAACTGGATCAGTAGCCACAGAGCTGATCGTGGTTACACACAAACTGTGATTTATCCCATAGCGCCACAGTTACTCTGTAGCTGTCACATGTCATTGTGTGAGGTGTCATGTCACATCATTGTCATGGTGACATGTCACCATATTACTGTGCAGTTATCATAGACATACAGTTAAAAGCCCTCACTACAACTGTTTCCACTTAGGTATTTAGTTTCTTAAGGATTGCTGACTGAGATGTAGAAATTCCTATCAATCATAATGTCAGCTCTACAGAAATTAAGCTACTTTTAGATGAGGATTTTAAAACAAATGTAATCACACAGAATAGTGCCTATTTCTCAAAAAGTGGGTTACATCCATCAGTGCGATGACACAAAAAACTAGGTGGAGGCAAGGGAGGGTTCCTTCTTTTGTTTTACAGAGATCTCACAAGAAAAAAGAATTCTAGCTGTGAATAAAAACAATCTTGAAAACATAAAATTAGTACTGCAACTGCAGAAATGTCTTTCTGAGTTTGCAGAGAGCCTCAAAAAGAAGGTATAGAGACATTCATCTACTTCAGCACGCGGGGACCAAGATACCAAAAGCTTTTACGGCTAATACCCTGTAATCACACAATATGTCTCATTCACAACCTCTAGTAGTTACTACAAGGTAGCTGGTAAGCTCAAACCCTCAGCTGTTACAGGTACACTGTCAACCTTGCCCAAACACTTCATGGAAAACCTGCCTGAGATGTGTCTCCACAGAGATTTAAAGCTTCACAGCTGTGTATTATCTTGCTTTAAAAATACATCTTTTGTATTTTGAATGAAGACAAAGGGAAGGAAGAGGACATTTTTCCTAATGGAGAAAGCGTGAAGACCTGTACCTGCAAGGAAACTGAAGCAAGATGGGAGAACATGTGCATGTATACGCATAAGTGCATATAAGTGTGTGTATGCCTGTATATGTATGCATATATTTCCTTAATTGACAACATAAAGAACTATAATTATCTGTTAGTTTTCCTGCTCCTGAGTGGGGACTTGGCTAAGGAAGCAGAGAGTAACCAGAAGGCAAAGAAGAGGTACCTTGTTCTCCTGGAGCTAAGAACACTTATGTGGAATTCTCTGTCTCAGAAGAGGAGAAAGAAGAATTGCTATTTTCATTCAAAATAAATCAGTTTGCTAATCAAAGTGGGGTTTTGCTTCTGCAAATTGGGAAAGAAAAGGAAAAAAAAAATATTGAGAGCTGTCATTTTAATGAACAGCCTTTGGTGGGATTGCACAAGGTAAAAGTCAGCATAAAATTTAGCCCAGATGTTCAGTTGGAATAAGAAACTTTGTCTTAATGTCATGTTTTTCACATTTCCCTTCTGAAATCTTAATGTAATTTATAGAAAAAAGTTGTATAAATGTTTACAGTTCTGTATTAGAATTGTAAGCAACCTAAAAAAGCTAAATTCACCTTAGGATCTCCTAACACTACTCCCAAAACCGAGCTTATCCTTTGTAAATTGTGCCTGTCAAAGACTATATATGACTCTGTATTACATTGCAGTGTTTTACCTCCACGCACAGATGAAGTCTGAAATTTCTTGTACACAAAAATGAGCATTTTGGCATAAACAATGTGATCAAGACAGTTTCCATCCTCATCACTGAATCTTGATGGTTTTCTTGAACTTAGATATAACAGTTCCCCACACACAGGATATTGTGTGTGATACAAGCAGTTTTAACTTGAAAGCTCACTCCCACCAAATGTCTGCATTTTTGTGTGAGCCAAGAAAGACCAAAACTCAACTATAACATATTTCCAAGAAAAAGTCTTTGCTGTTATTCTCTCAGGCACAATTTGTTTCCTAACCAATGATGTTATTTAATCAAAACTCACACTAGTCTTCCTAAAAGCATTTAAAAAACAAAACAAGAAAGAAGAATTTCTGTTCCATAGCTTAGTTCTTAATCATCTAATCAAACTTGATAAATTTTCCACTCTCTCTCTCCTAAAATGAATTCTTGGCAGCCTTCAGTGAAAAAAAAAAAAAAAAAAAAAGTTCATGTAGAAGTTCAAAGCAGCAATTTATGTTTCTGATAATTTTAAATTAATTCCTAATCTATGAAGCATAAAGAAACTATGCTTGAGATGCAGCCCACATCCAGCCATATGGCTTAAGGAGACAGTCTCTGTGATGTGTGGCTGCAGATCTTTCTGTCCCTGGCATACACACCTGAAGTTCATGCCCCCTAATGTAATTGGACAGTTTTGTTTGTGAAAATGGCCTGTTCTGCCAAATGCTGAAGTCCTTGCTTTGACAGATATATCACTTTTCCAATGTGAGTGTATTTTGAAGAGAGCTGACACATGATCAAGTTCTCTTTAATATCCTTCAACAAACCTGACAGTTGTCCAGCAGGGTCTTGTGCCGCATCCAACTGTCAGCTTCTGCAGAGGCATTATGGGAAAACTGAGTGAGGAAAACAGCAGTAAAGAGGAAAAAAGTGATTTATGCTTCTCTGTGTATTCAGCTTAGTATTAAAAAGAAGTACCTCAGCTTATATGTATTTTAGCAGCCCTACATGGACAAAGTCCCTTTAGGTTCTGGTAGTACAGGACAGCAACCTGTTTATATTTTATTCTTTTATTTTAGGGATTTATTGCATGTCTCATCATGAAGCACCCCAAGTCTCACCTGCTCAGGTAGAAGTATTTATTTGAAAACAAAATGTTAAGAGTAATGAAGACTAAATGTTCTCATTAAGATCCTTTCCAAATCTGAGCTGCCTTATATATACCAATACTGCATGGTTGTCTAACTCTGAGGTGCCTCAGCTTCATGCAGTTTTTAGGAGGGTCTTTCACTTACAAGACAAGAGTTCTCATGTACACAGGAAAAATTATTTGTTTAGTGTTTTGCTGCTTACGTGTGCCATCCGTGAGAAAGTCTGTGTTTCAGTAGAGATCTAAAAATATAAGCTGAGAATATCCTCTTCAAATTGTTATTTAGGCCAGATGTTGTCACTTTGTCACCTTAAAATTTCATTTTCCTGCAGGAAGGTAGAGCCTGATTGAAGTCACTTTGTGTTACTTACTGAAATGCAGCTTGCAACGAGAAGGAATTGAACTGGACCAAGATAATAGCATAAACCCCATCATCCTCACCATAAAAATGGCATCTGTACCCTCAGACTGCAGCAGTTTTCTTTGTCTGAAAACTCCCTCAGCCTGTCTTCTGCCATGCATTGAAAGAATTAAACATTTCTTAATGCTCCATTCCCTGCAGTGAATCTCTTTGGTCTGCAGCCCTGTGCCAAAGTGGCCCACCCTGGCTGCAGTGGGGCTCTCCGTGAGCCCATGTACACATCCTGGGTTTAGCTACACCAGATTGCAGCCAGCTCTGCCCCTGCACAGGGTCAAGCCCCATGTGGAGAATCCAGAGCAGGCAGCCACAGCCTGAAGGGGCTTGAACCTGGAGTAAGCAGCTCTGCTGTAAATCAAGCTCACACTAATGCTCACCCTTGCATTGATGAAAATCACACATGTGAGCAACACTGAAGATGTGCAAGTGCTGAGGTTCTACATAAAAATGACAGAAAGATCCTATGAGACAGAAACACAAGTGTTACCGAAACAATCATAGAAGAGTTGGTGTGAGCTGGAGTACTGGAGAATGACCATGTTATCTCTGTTATTCCAGTGCCCCTTTAAATATAGTGCTGAGGTGACTGCCTACTTAGCCTACGGTGAAGGCCACACTTGTCTGCGGTGAAGTCCCATAATCTTAGTTTATTGCATCGCATGTATTGTATTTGCTCAAGCTGTTGCCTGAGGGGGTGCTTGTGGGAAATGTATAGCTTTCTTCTCCCCCCTCTCTCTCGCAGACTATTTAGGCTGACATTTATCAATAAATTGCACATATTGTTATACATTTTTCTGTCGGAGCAGCGCTACAAGATTATGTGATGAGCACATTTTATCAATCTAGTAACACTTTTTTTTTTTTTTTCCTTTCCTCTGTACAAAGATTTTTGCTGCAGAAGTGACTGCAATGTCACAGCTCCAGCACAACCTGATTGCTAAGTCAAACCAGAGACCCAGAGAGTTTTCACCGCAGCCCTCGTTTCAGGAAACATTTCTGGGGAAGGCTGTTTCTGGCTGCTCTCCCTCCCCCAGGTCCGTGGACGGCAGAACTGTGGTAGAAATGCAGCATGGCCCTCTGTTCCCCACAAAGCCCATAAATCTCCCACAATCAGGCGATTCCTGCATTCTGCAGTTCTGTGTGTTACATTTTTTCCCGCATGGGCTAAGCCACTAAAAGCCACTGCCCTGACCTCCTCTTAAGTTTTTTTGTTTGTTTTATTTTTTCCAAGGTAGCAGTATAATGACCCTACAATCAAGATCATGTCAGTTAATCCTCTTTTTCAGATCAGCACAACTCTTCCTCATGCATTACATTTAAATTTTCTTTTAAAAATGCCTTTGCTTGAAAGACAAATCATTTGTCTTCAAATTTCATCTGTCAAAACCTAGACAGGTTATTTCCACAGTATACTTTTAATCTTGCTCTGAAGTTTGCTTCTTCTGTTTTACTCTCATTAGTTGCACCCACATATCTGGATTATTTCAAAACGCCACTATTTTGGACAACACAAAGGAAGCTGCTAGTCACTTCAGTAGAAGAATCAGATTTAGAACTATTTAAAAGAAAAGGGAGCAGGAATTTATCCTCATGCCTGCTGCAATACATGTGGGGCAGCCCATACCCTGCACAACCAGGTCCCTTGATTAGAATAAAGATGGAAAAAATTGGGGAAAACTTATTGCGACCATTTAGTACGTTTGAAATAGAAGCTGGGAAAGCTGCTGAACACCATCTAATCTAGCACTTTTGCGCGCACCGTTTGCTACAAGACTTGTTTAACCATAAGACGCAGTTGGCATCATAAGCAAGTGTGATGCATTTTGGAAGGAGACAGAATGAGTTTAGAAGAGGTTAGGTCCCCAAACAGTGCAGAAAACCAATACCAAAATGATATCATTTGCCCACCTGGAGGGAGCTTACAGCTGAAGGTCCACCCACCCACCACAGCAGCCTTATTTAACTCTTCATTGAAGGTTACATTTACATGGCCGACCGCAGCACTCTGTACACCTCCAAAGGAGCCCTGGTGGCTAATTGGCATGGACTGAGGTGTACAGTGATTCAGACACAAGGCCTAGCACAGCACAGCGGGCTGTGCCACAGCCCTGGAGGTGGGCATCAGTGAGAGCATCCCTCCAGAGCTGCAGAAGCTCATGGCACCTGACAGCCTGCTCCTGGTCTAGCCTGACACACAGGCAAGCAAGCGGGGATGCCACCCATGCTCCTGTCACTGCAGCTAAATCTCAGACCAAAATATAGCTGATTGCTGGGTTGGTCCTCGATTTACTCCACTAGCAAACAGGTGTATCCTGGTGGACATAGCAAGAATTACCATGGAGGTCCCCACAGAGACATTTGGCACCAAGTGCTCACTGTTACTTCAAGGACAGTCACATGGGCAGGAAATATTAAGGGTCACGCCACATTTGTGGGTGGCAGGAATGATGATTATTGTGCAGACAGCCTGGCTTTTACTTCTCCAAAGCTGTTGTGGAATTTTTGCTGGAACAGCCTAACTACTGCAGTTCTGCCGCCCCTAGCTTTAACCCAGAACTAGAGTCACTGCAGTTATGAAGAATTATCCAATAAACTGTTTTAACTTTAAGTCTTAATGAAGAAATTCAATCAGTTTCAACTAAACTATTTTCTTTGGTCCACACTGACTAGCAGACACTACGCTGAAATAAAGAAAAGAATACTACTACTGTAGTAAAAAGAAACAATGAAAGAGCTCACTGGTTATGTAAAATTACTGCTGTAATTGTTTCATTATTAAAAATGTTTTGGTAAGAACATTTTGTTGAATCAAGATTGATAGCAACAAAAAGTAAATTCGAGAAATAATCTAAAAAGATGTCAAATACTTCTACACAAGAATTAAAATAAATAAGGAGAGTATTTTATGAAACATTCTGACTCTTTGTTCATCCTTTGATGGTTAGACACACACATCAGTGAAAGATTTGTCAGAAGCAACCGTCAGAGTTTCTAGTCTTTGGTGAGTTATGCGCTAACTGAAGTCTCTGCATTTGTGAAGTGTTTATGATCACTTCAGAATTAACAGCTTCCCATGAATGTCAGATTTATGGACAATCTGTTAAATATTTGAATCAGATCTGCTTACCTGAACTAATCCATCTGAAAAAAATACATGTTCTTCTCAAATGCCAAGGGTTATGTCATGTCGTTTTGCCAGTGCGAAAGAAAACATGTTGTTATCAAAGAGAAATTTGCTAACAATCTGGAGGATGTGTGATATACAGAAGTATATGGATTATTGACTCTCCAGTGCAGCTTGTTTTTCACATTCGTAATTATTGGCTGATATATCCTCGTGGTGAATGGAAGAATAAAATCAACTCAAAGATACGGTTCTGAGTTTAGCATTAAAATTCAAATATCAAATTTCCCAAATATCCAGGAGACTGAAATAGTATAATATATACACAATACAGTGAGTGAAATCTGCTCTGTACCACAAACAGTGGAAAATTGTTGCATGTATTTAGTAGACATACTCCGCCCTTCTTCTAGTGCAGCATTTCAGAAGCATTTCATATCACGCATTACTGAATTGAGTCCCACAGTGAGGGACTAAATGGAAGAGGACAGGAAGAACAAAAGATTGGGAAGGAGGAAAAGGTACAAAGAAATTATAAAGGAGTAGAGCAGAGAAGAGAGATGACTGGATAAAAACTGACAAAGAGAAAACCACATGTGAAAGAATTGAAGCATGTTGCAAACAACATCTCCAAAGCAGGTAAGTGTATCTGAAACTCTCTGGACTGAGTCTTCTTTTTTGTGAATGCTTACTTTTTTATCCTAACTCTTCTCTTCTCTGCACTTCTCAGTACCTCTCAGCTAATTTTATTACCTTTCTACCTATCTCTAGAATATAGGGCATCACTTACTTTCTCCCAGAATCTCCCCTTTTTCTTCATTTCCTTCCAAAACACGTGCAACAGCCACCTGTACTACTTCCGTGATTCTTAACACCTTTTTTTTTTTTCCTGTAACAATTTATGGCACTGTTGATTCACAACACATACATATATTGGAAGGATCCGCTCCCTAGCATTTCACCACATCTACTCGAAAATCCTTAGCCGTGTATACTCTGTTCCGTAAAGCAGCAGGGTGCTCCTGTTGCACAGTTATGTTTCATTTGTGACATGATCCGATCATCCTAGACTGTATCATTCCAGAAATAGTGACAGCTTCCTCACATCATCCTTTTCCAATACTCTTGGATTCAACACAAGTTGTTACAATTATACACCGTCCCACTAATTCAAGATACCCATATAAATGTTTCTTGCCAAACGTACCTGTACTTAGACTTCATATCCAAGTGTCTGTATATAACATATGGACTTAATCAATGTATAATTTAGACATTTTATTAGCACATCTCCCAGGGAACTGGTTTAGCTAATGATAATGAATGGTCATGACTATCATGTAACTGGGATGGCATTTGCAGGGGGAAAGAAAGAAAGAAAAATCCTACCTTCATATGACCAGTGTCACGAGGTTAAATAGTACTAGAGCTCTACACTCTTGCTTTTTAATGTGGAAATGACTAAATAAAACATTAAAAAAGAGAAAATATGCATGAAAGATAATGAATGGCCATTTTATTAACTTTGCCATTCGTGTTTCATCTCGGTAGGATAATAAAAGACACATAGATCAGCAAAGCTGTGATGTGATGACCACACTTGGACCTTTCCCATTCCCCAGTCTCTGAACCAATGACAGCCTCCTCCTCTCTTTGGTTCAGCTTGCAGATGCTCAACAGCTCTGAAAATCATTTTGGACCACAGAAAAGTCAGGAATCCAGAACATAACTGTTAATAATTCAGGACTAAATTTTCCAATTACATACCCAAACGAAGTAATTAACTTTCTAAAAACTAGAGTTGCCATGGATGGAAAACAGCACATGTGCAGATTAGATCTCTTAAAAATAAAACCTGAATTGCTACGGGAAGTAACACCATTTGTTAATTCTAAGGCTACACATTTTTCTGGAACATATTTTACCCACATGAATTTTGTCCTTAACACTACAATCTCTGCAGATACACATGTCAGCAGTTCCTGCCTATTCTAGCTTGCACATACTTCTCAAGAGGAGAGAAGGAAAAAGTCGTCACTAATATAATCTATATAATTTCATAAGAAATTCTCCAAGCAAATGTCTTTTCAAAGACTTTTAGCCCAAACGAAAAATTCAAGGTTTTAATAATTTTAATAAGCTTCTGATAGGCATTCAAATTTGAGGTGTTTATCCAAATACCCTCAAGCTTCAGAGAATCCCTTATCACTGCTTCAATTCCTAATAGCTGTCATTCCAATAAATATCAGAGCAATTAAAATCTCCATCAATCAAAAATATTGCTTTCTTACAGGCTTGTCATTTTTTTAAAAGCAAATCCTGATGTACCTTTTCTAACAGCTCTTGAATTTTATAGCAACATATAATAACCATCTGACTGCCTTTATTTCCATTTAACTTTTATCTTTAATGTCTCTGCTGTTTCAACCAAAATATTTATAACATTTTTTCCTTTGCACACTTAATATTATTGTCTCTGTTTCCTGCTGTATTTTGCTTTGCATCCTATGAGGAGGGAAGGCAAAGCCAGTGAAACCAGTTCTGGGAGAGAAATCCAAATTTTTCATTAGCGTTCACAAATCTTATCAAGAGAACAAAGACATATTCCCACCATGAAGATGCAAAAATATTTCCATGGGCAATGCTGACCATTTCAACAAACCTGGACAAACACCCTAAGAACAACCCCTCCTTTCTCTGTAGTGTCTTGGACAGAAGAGAGATTGACATAATAAGCTTAAGAAATCAGATCTAGCCTGTAAGTGGAGTTGTAGTAAAAAGACCCAGAAAAAAAATATTGTTCTTACTAAAATGAGGAAAAATTAAGAATTCTGCTCTTCTCATGCCACTTTCAACCCAAAAGCTGGATGTCCACAAGGAATTATCACATAACTGGCTCCTTTCCTAGAGGAAGAGGAGGCAGGCCAGGAAAAGACAAGGAGATAAGGAGATATGCAAGTTCTCACATATTCTGCAGGAGATCTGACCACTGATCTACACCGACCTAGGATGAACACGAGTGGAGTTTGGAAGAACATTCTTCCATTTTGTATTTTCTTTACTGCCACCAGGACATGACAGAGGAAAGATTTCCACAGCATGCTTCAGGGAAGTGCCCATCTTTGTTAGCCTTCTGTTTCTACCCCCCCCAGGTTACACTCTTTTTTCTCTCCCTTCCTCTATCACACAGGTTTCAGTGTACCCAAATAAATCCATTTCTAAATCAGACCTCTTATTTTGGTTTAGGTTTTTTTGATCTACTATTTTAGGAACGAGCCTAGCTGTTAATGGAGCCCAGTTATCTGATCTATCCTAAGTCCTATGGGCCCTATTTTCATCTGTAAAAACAAGCACTGACGGCTGCCTAGGCAGATGACACTTAAAGGTTAAGGAGGTTGGACACTGTTTAGAGGACAAACTGTCATTCCATTATTTTCAAACCCAAGCCAATGTTTTGCAATGCAAATGCAACAGTTTTCTGTATATTTGGTTTATTCTCTTTCATGTTTTGGCCATTCCACACTCTCCAGAGTACTATTAAGATTAGGAGAGTTGCGTGCAGTGGTTTAAAGAATATGAAAAGAGATATCGTCTAGTGTATGAGTGAGCTTCTGCAGATTGGATCCTTGAGTGACTTTAACCTTGAAATTTTTTTTAGAGATGTCAGACAGCTATTTTTGGTAAACTTACATTTCTTGGTAGCTCATAATATATTCACAACACAAAATCTACTTCCCAGGTAATTTGACTGACTGAGATATGTGCGTGTGTGTGTGTGTACGTGTTTCAAAACATGGTACAAACTTCAGAAAAGGAGCCAGACAGATGCTATTTGGTTGATCTAAGTATTAGTCTTATGGTTTTTATATACATAAATCTCTTGCTCTGGATTGATGTCCAGTTCTATTTATTCTGCCAGTAAAGCAAAAGGTAATAGTAAATGTAGTATATTGCAGCTTTAGTAATCGTGGATGAGTAACCATTAGAAGAGTTGGAAAACTGCAGACCACAAACTCAGTGCACCAGTCATATCAGCCAGATCCCCCAGTATATCTGCTTCTCCCAAAATGTTGCTAATATACTTCATGAAATACCCCAATGTTCACATCTGTCAACTCAAACACAAGGATGACATAACAGAGGTTTGGCGCTGGTGGAAACCATGACCTCCTCATCAGAGGTCTGTTGCTATGTAGGCAAATGCCCATTTTCCTATAACAATACTTTGAACTCAGTGTAGTACGTTATGTTTTAGCATCTTTTGAGCACAGTTGATCAACGCAATTTTAATTATTTCCCAGACTATTTCTCTGGATCAAGTTTTTCATTGAACCAGATTCACCTTTTGCTGATTTATTCATTCTGTGTCAAAAATAAAAGTTTCAATCCCTTAATTTAATTAAAATGTTCTTGACGGAGATCATTAAATCTTAGAGAGATGTTTAATTCGAAATTCACTGTATCCACAATGGTAGTGATTGAGTAACAGAAAATCAACTTATGTCATAGTAGTTTGTTAGAATATTTGTTTACTCTTCAACTGAAGCATGCTAATTACAATAAGAGGTCTTCACAAGCAATCCAGTTAGCAAATATGATTGGTTAATAGATAAGGAATGATTCGTGATTAAAAACATACAAAACCAGCATCAGCAGGAGAAGGTTATCAGACCTGGGGCCGCATTGTAAAGCATCAAAAATTGGGTTGTCAAACATACTTGGGTTGCCATGTGGATGTGGAATCAGACATATTTTTATTGTATGTACAAATAGAAACTCAGATGTACCTCTGTGTCATTGGAATCGTAGTGGCAGTGATGTTTGCTGTTGCAAACACTGGTCACCTTTGATCCACGTAAACGTAGCATTTCCTCTCCTTAAAAAAAGAGACCCTCACAAAATTAGGAAATCTAGGAAGGGATCATAAAAACATTTGACCAAGCTGTATCCCAGAAACAATTTGAGCTCTTTAGAGAAATTTTGATTACCGCATAAGAAGGACTACAAACTCAAAAAACATTTACATTTGTTGCACTTGGGCACAACTGAAAATCAGGAATGACTCCTCTTCAGTGTAGTCATTAATAATGTGCATTCCAGATTAAGGATTTCTACAGGAACAAAAGTCCTTGCTGTTGGCCTCTGCTTCATAGAAACTCTTACATGCAGAGTTTATAAACAGGTTGCGAAAAGCTTAAATAAATAGGGTATCAAAGGTGGATGGTAGCTCATTTTTAAGTGATTTGTGCAGATATGGGAAAGCTATTTGTTAATTAATAAACAGAGAAAGTCCATTAAGTATCATGTTCTATTTTTGTTAACTGGGAAATTATTGCTTTTCTTGACACAAGGTTATTTTAAGTTTGGCGATTTTGAAATAAGAAAGGATTTTGTTAACTTCTCCCACAGTCATTGGGGATATTTGATTTTATGGTTTAATTAAAAAAATAAAATAAACATTGCTTTTAGCAGGACTTCCGTAAGCAAACAGCTCTTGAATAAATACAATACACCACGATAGGAAAATGAATCCCATTATAACACGTCTGTTGTTCTCTCACCTTGTTTTGCATTTTGTCAGATACACACATGCTTTTTGAACCTGTCATTTAAGTTCCAAGGCTTCATTCCCCTGCATCCTGCTCATTCAATCTGCATCTCTTACAGTTGATTTCCTCTCCTCTTTCTAATGAGTCCTATCATACTCAGGTCTGGTACTCTCTTTTTTCCAGGTCAGCCTAAATGAGTATCTACTCTCAACTTCTTTCATTTTCTCAATATCCCTTCAACCATGCCCACAAACGCAGTCCCTCAGCAGCAACCCCTAGGATCCCCTAGCAAAGGGCATGGTGCCCACCTGGCAGGTCTCCCCCAGGACCCAACTCCAGAAGGCACTTTAGTCAGGGGATGCTAAACCTAGGCAATCTCAGCAGCCTGTGAAGCTATAAACCTGAGTCAGAA
Organism: Chroicocephalus ridibundus; assembly: GCF_963924245.1. Lineage (NCBI taxonomy): Eukaryota > Metazoa > Chordata > Aves > Charadriiformes > Laridae > Chroicocephalus > Chroicocephalus ridibundus. Next base: position 82,805,815 of record NC_086287.1, read on the forward strand.
TTCACCCGCCTCTACCCTTAGTTTACATTGTAAATGTGAATGGAAGCATTTTATTGTAATTAGCTGGAAGGGGTACAGATTGTAGTTGTTTTATAGAAGCAAAACTATGAAATCTATAAATGTAAAACTGTTATGGTGGCCATAATACATTCTGAGCACTAAATTAAATTATGTCATAATATATAGGCCATTTATTAAAGATATAATGTCTAATAGCTCTCTCTTTTTTTTTTTTTTTTTTTTTTTTTAATGAGGAGTTCCAGGTTGAATATCTTGGCAGCTGAACTTTTCTCTTTAGTCACATAGGTGCAGACTATGACAGGGTGATCAGAGCTGTGTCCCAGCCTGGTGTCATCAGGACTTAAATGCTGGATGACTCCCTCATCTCTCCAGCATCTGAAGATGAGAAGAATGATGTGGGGCACAGTACCAACATTCTGACTGACCCCATGGAGCAAATGTGTCCCCATACCATGGGGCAGCTCAGCTGAGCTGAGGGCAGCTATTGGAGCTTATACTTTCCTCCCTGGAGGAGCAAGGAGGCTGCCCTGCAGCTTCAACCCTTCCCTTCTCAGAACAGAAATCATGGAAGTTATGGAAGTGTAAAGCACCACAGGATACCCTTACCTACTGCCCTGTATTTCTGCTAATACGATCACTCAAAATGGTACTGGGGGCTTGATGCTACCCTACTGGAAGTCACCAGTGACTCAGAGGTCTCTAAGGAAAGGACCGGGGAACATCAGCACATTGAATATACTATCAGTATAAATTTTTGTCAAATACTGACACGTGTTGATCTAGCTGGAGATCTTAAGCGGGGCCAGGATCCTGTAATCCTTTCCTGGGTGGGTAATTTACTCTCAGAATAGTCTTGATAGTTCCCTCAGGACTTCACTGAATATGAATTAGCAGGAGGAGGTTTCTTGCAAGGCTAAGCTCCTCACGGTGAAGGAACCAACTCCTTTCACTGATGTTATCTGAATGTTCGTAAAGAAAGATGGATAAACTTACAAAGCTGTGGATTGCTGAGTACAGGAATGCTTCAGTCACTCATTCCCAGTGTAAAGGAGTAACATCATTACTAGATCTAATCAATGATTTTCAGCTGAAATTATTTTCTCTAGAAAATTTCAGGGTTCCCCCAAAATTCCTTTCATTTTAATATCACTGCTCTTGACACACTTGCCACTGCCACTGCAGTCTTCTGATGCCACTTAGCAGCAATTCACTTAGGAGTGGAAAATTTAGGTTTGCTTTTCCTTAAAATCCTTTTCCCAAACAAGGAACAAAATTCTAAATTTTTCTTTGTGGATTACTTTGACTTAGTTTGGTTTTTTAAGTCTTTTTTTCTAGGACCTTCCTTTGCCTGTTACTTTGACATGGAAGGAGACCTGTAAACAACGATTTGCCCAAGCATAAGCCTATAGCAGTAAATGCTATGCCGAAAAATATGGGATTCTTGAAGGGTATAAAGCAATCTCCTAAGAAAGACAGTAAAGTAAAATTCACTAAATCTCAGATCCACACCCAAATAGTATGATCTTGACTATTAACAGCACATCTCATATTCATTTCCCATTTCTGCCTGTGCTATCTCATTCTTTTGAAACTAAGTTCCTAAGTGCAAGAAATATCTGTAATGTATTTGTGCAGCACTAACACAATGGGACCCTTAAATCCACTGCAGCCTCTAGATTCTGCTACAACACAAATTAATAATGATAAGGAGGATCTCTATGCCATGGGAGCATAAGACACTGTCATCACTTCCTATTTAGTTTTTTTTTTAGGATTCCCTGGTTCACAAGCAGGTACCAAAACTGCCAGATAAGCTTCCAGCTGTTCCTATTAAGGCATATTCATGGTTATTTTGCAAATGTTCATTAGGATTTTAGCTGTAAAGGCGCTTGATGGAACATCTCTGAAGATTCACCTTCCGAAAGTGCACAAATGGTTCATGCAAATGGTAATGCACCGTATGGATATAGATATTCCTAGTAGCAGAGACTTTTAAGTGGTACTCTCAAGAAATGGCTGCTGGATAGTATTCAGTATTTCCCAATTATTGCACTTAGACAGAGTCTGATCTCATCAGAGAGTGTTTAAAACCTTGCCAGAAATAACAAATCATTGGGTATAGAACAACTCTAAACAAGCCCTTTTGGTGGCAATCTATGCAGAAGTAAACATAGGTTATCCAACAATAAAGAGAAAATATGCCATTTTTATTACCTGAGCTTCACTGCTGCAGACACAGAAACACACCTGTTAACAAGTATGAGAACGAGTATGTGGGGATATGGCCTGTGCAGAATAGACAGTGTTGAGGTAAACAGACATTATTCTGCTGTTCCTCTACCCCGGTTACAATACAACTGTTGTATTATATGTGGCATTGCAGATCAGGACAGTTTATTACTATAAACATTAAAAGCAACTTGATCAATGGGGTACAATAGACCCCACTACACCAGAAACTCCATTTACAGCATCTAAGGTAACATTGCAGATGGTCATTTTATTTTCCGGAAAGTTTTCTTTTACATTTCAAGTGCTGCACTTGATGGTTTATTAAAGGGTTTGCCAGAATTAGTTTTATCTAAACAGTGGCAATAAACTTTACTACTGGCTCTTTACCCTGCAAGATTTTGCTTTTCCCTGGTCATTTCTATTCAACCAGTCTGTTTTCCACTATGATTTTCCCTTTGTCTGGTCTGCAACATATTTGTGACTAAACAAATCAACAGCATCAGTTCAGTAGATGGATCTTCAGACCCAAACTCCAGAGTAAATTCCATAATCAACTAGGCTGAATGATGCTTTTAGCAGGCCAAGGCTGATACTGACTATAATTCACATTCCCTGGGTACACTGCTCCGTAATAAAGCTTGAATGTCAGGCATGTCAGCCAAGAGCTAACATACCTGTTTGAACTAGTCTTGTGCCAATGGAAACATATCACAAACTGAAAACATTTAGCCTACTGTATAATCGTAAATGGATTCTTTTTAACCAAATGAAGAATAATCACTTATACATCAGCACACAAATATGTTAAATGTTAATATGTAATAAAGCCTTAAACCACTCCTAGTTGGCATGTTCAGAATAATGTCACTGTAAATAAATACATTGAAGAGCTATTAGAGTCCAAGACATTTTTGCCCATCAGTAGTATTAGTTTAGCGGGACAAACTTTCATTATATTCTGACATTTGGTACGTACGGTACGTTGTTTATGCACTAAATGTCAGAATATAAAGACGGTTTAGCCCTTTTATTTATGTGTTTAAGAGTTATTAATTTAAGAGTGACCTTATTTAATCAAAACTGCTGTTTAATAAAAATCACGTCCACAGATTTCAAAATAGAGCTTTTGGTTCTGAAGAGACATTAGTTGTTGTTTAACACTCAGATATGTGCTTAGCCCTCCTTGGAATCCTTTTTTCCCCTCTAAGCTTGCAACTCCAGCATGCACAATGGTTTAATCGTATATTGTTCTCTGAGTACTAACCCTTTACAAATCATATGACATAAAAAGAAAAATAAGTAACATTGTAAAGACAGTAATGAGAACTGTTGAGCTAAAGTGCCTCTTAAAGAAATCCTAATAAATTCCAGAATTTCTAGTCTTCTGGCAAGCTTTCCATTTAGAATAAAATCAATGATCAATGGTTGCAAACAGTCAGCATCAGGCTTGCATGCCTCCAGAGCAGAAAAAACTCATAGACGAAAGATGACATTTAAAGGAAAAAAGCTGACATTGACTCCATCACTGTCATTGCTTCTGCCATAAAGCAGCTTCAAATATTAAAACATTTTTCATCTGTGCTGCATTATTGGCACCAGAAATTGTTTTCTCTCTGTCTGATACTCACTTGAACTGCAGCAGAGCTCCCTAGAGACTCCAGATTGTTACCAAGGCCTCATAACATATTGGCAGTTGATGTGGTGGTGTTCATGTACACTTGCCACTCACAAAGGAGCCTCCCCCTCCCTTCACACTCATAGGAAAAAGAAAATGCTCCAACAGGAATTTCAGTCAAGTTCAATGAGTTCACTGACTCGGATGTAGGAGCTGGTGTGCATCACTTTGTGTGGCCTCCTTGAACTCAGTATGGGTTTGGGGTGGGTGGGTAAATTGTCCACATTTGTGGTTTTCTGCCAGTGTATTAACAAACTGACTATTTGCATCGATTTTTTCTCAAAATCTCTGTCCTCCTCCTTTTACATAAATACCTCTTAATTCACCTCGCATTCTATGCTCAAGCTGTTCCCAGGTAAGCGTTTCGCAATTCAATGGGAAAAGCAGGGCTTTTGTTGATCGGTGCACTTACAATCTGTCACTAGGAGGGAAGGCAGATTTAGACGCACCACGGAAAGCCTTCGCTTACTGTAGTATAATCTTGGCATAAGTTTTTATGCAAACACACCAGTAGTATATAGGTCAGTGAGAACTGCTAGGCAAATAAACCATAACTAATGCATCGGCTCGTCAACAGAAATTAGGCACCTAAATCCCTATTATTGTTAAAAACACTGCGGAAATTAATGAATACACTGCATTTTGCATCATCTAACAAAAAAACCACAAACCTAGTATGTTGTCAAGCACCGGTACTCCCTCAGTTTATGAAAGACGATGCAATTAAATGCAGCTTCACATCATCAAAAATGATTCATGCATCCTCCTACTAGAAAGAAGACTGAGCCTTTCATGAACAGAGGCTTCTGTCAGAAGCACTTGCCCAAGATCTAATGTTCAGAAGGACGTGGGGCAGCGGGACAGGTGGGTCAGCTCTACCTCCAGTCCCTTTGGTGCATTACGACCATCACAGGGATGGAGTCTGTGTCACCTCTGACTTATTACCAAATGCAATAACAAAACAAAGCAAAGACAGCCAGTAAATTATCTTCCGTTATTTTCTACTGTCTCTACCCTCCTTCCTTGTCAGCAAATACACCCACTTGGACATTCCAGGTGTAAAACAGAATGAATGCCGCAATTTGCAACTGCATCCAGCCATTTTTTTTTAAGACTAAGGTCTCTGCCCTGTGACACACAGGCAACATTGTCCACCAGACCCTTTGAGACTATTTGCAGTTATAGCAAAGCAAAAAATTAAGACTCAGACTGACAGGAAGCAAAGATTTGCTCACTGTTCACAACTTCGCCACCTTCATCCACCTTTTGACCAACAGAGCCAAGGGACTGCTACTCAAAACGTTTCCAGCAGCTGGGGCATGACAGCACACAGAAGCTGACCGTGGTCTCTGTGCCTGCTGTACACCTCAGCTCTTACAGGCCATAAACCACTAATGTCGGCATCCCACAAACTACCAGACTGGGAATCAGCCTGCAATACTGCTCCTAGTGCCATACTGCCTGGCACCAACTGCTGTCGCAAACCGATACAATTGCAAAGCAAAAGGTGACCCTAAGGGATTGCCCCACTGCTTGGATGACAGTGTTGGTGCATCTTGTGCTTTGAAGAGAGGCTTGAGCTTTTCCTGCTGTTATCTCGCTGTGGTGCTGTCTCACCTCATGAGATAGACTTTTAAAAAAAGCCTGGACAATCAAGGGATGTAAAAGGGTTTAAACACCCCTAATCTACCCTCTTCCAAAATAGAAACCCTGAAAAAATCCATGCACACCTTGTCCCGGGGCAAACCAGCTCACACAAATCAACTTGGCTGTCCCCCTCCTGCCTGGCCCCAGGAGAAGGCCTGAATACCTACGCTATATCCCACTGCCCTCTCGCATATGGTATTACCTTATTGTGCAGACCATTTTGTAAACAAAAGTAAGCCACAAAGAGCAAATGGTGTCCCTGTCCCTGCTCAGGGTGTCAGGGAACCTCCTAGATGTGGGTAACAAAATTTGCAGACACCAGTGCCCAAAACTGCAACAGGATGGTCTGTTTTAGCAAGTTCAGCATCTAATTAGAGCAAGCGGCTCTAATCTCAGCTCTGACGACAACTGGCTGCCTCGACGGGGGCAAATCTTTGTCTTTCTGTTGTCTGTCCCAAACACAGACAGTTACTTGCTTCTCACCAGAGCTGCTGCAGAACTGGCTAGCTGCGCGCAAGCCACTGACAAAGAGGAAAATGCAGGACTAGGATGAGAAGTATTGGTTGAACCCCTACCATCAAGCAAAGCAGAGATGAAAAAAGGTATATTGGCGCACAGGGTGGTGAAAGGGGCAGGAATGAAGGTGAGAGGAGGATGTGTTATGTTGCCAAATGGCTTGGTTTGTCTCAGTGGAAGACATCCAGCATCCCTCCACTTTGGGATTTGTTTTTTTCACAATGTCACTAGGACACAGTTTCCTGGAGACTGACAGCATTAAAAAAAAAATCATAGGGTTTCAGTCTATGAAAAGGAAGTAATCATTTGCCACAGACCTTTTGCTGGATATTATCTCATGAGTCATGACCCATATCAAGAGAGCAGCCATTTGAGTCTGACTTGAAAAGCCAGTGGTTGATAATGTTCCCCATATATTCCTGCAGGTAACAAGTGATATTTAGCTGAGAAGGTCTGTATAACTTGGCTTGCTGGCCCTTTTAACTCAAGAAACTGCCTGAGAGTGAATGACAGACTAGAGAGATTGTGTTGAAAACAAACAGAAAGAAAAATCAAATAAAAAGTATCTGTGTGGGTTGTTTTATTGTGGAAGTGAATGACAGCATTAGGATTTAGACCTCCTAGTTTAACACATCCTGCCTTCCCTAGTTTAATAACTATACATACAACTAAAAGACAGCATATAAAAACATGTAGCGATTTAGTGGATCAGGGTTGCTGTATTTGGATTATCAGGGCATTTAGGGGAAAAGGAAAAAAAAAAAAAAAAGAAAAAAAAAAGACCACACAGGGAGACAGCGCAAAGAGCCTCTCCACAACCATCTGCCACAACATCACGTGGCTCTGTAAACTGACAGACACTCCTTTAGCAGGGCCCAGGCACGTCAGATGAATCAATCAATCAAAAAAATTCTTATGAAACTTAATCACAGAGGGTCGTGTTAGGGAGTGGGGAACAGATTAAATTACCACGGTATTAGATACGGGAAATGATTTCTGTCAAAACCATCTTTACTGCAATTATAATATGTTAATTATGTATTTCATTAAGTAAGTGGATTAGAGTCTGCACAGATGAAATCACGCTGAAGGCTTTGAATCATTTGCTGAGCAGTGTGGGAGGACTGGTGTGAATGGAACTCAGTTAATTTTGAAAACTTTCACATGCTAAACATGTCCCCCCCCCAACTGCAGGAAATAAATGCCTCCCAGATTGCTGTGTAAAACATCCAAAGACCACATTAATTTTAGTGATGTAATCAGATCATGCCTGATGTGGTCCAGGAGCTTGTCAAAGATGCCATAAATGTGTTTGTGTATAACGAAGCTACACTGTCTCCGAATCTGCCAGCCATAGAAGGAAGATAACTTGGACAGGATACCAGCTTTCTTTCAGTCTGTGCTCCAGAACAGAGCACTACCCAGCACAGAAGGAAAACAAAAGTCCCCCTTATTTTAGGTACTGCATAGCCATGTATGCAGCTGCCAGCCATAGGCTGACTGCAACATTTAGCCTGCAAATGCATTTAAATAGCACAGCTCTGCAGTATCCCGCATCTTTTGTGCTCCTGCGTATTTCCCATTCGACGACCAAAAGGTCCTGGATTCATAGGAAAGGGCTAGTTAGCGATGTACAAACAGTAGCCCTGATAAGCCAATAATTTGCCATGTGTTTCTGTGCACCTGAAGGGACTCATGCTGGGTGAAATGCTCAGAAAGCGTAAGTCAGCACAGCTACTGGTGTCAGTAGGACCAAGCTGCTTTACACCATGGGAGGATCTGGCCCAACACCATAAGCCTCATATTTTTTTAGGACAGATTATTGATGTTCGTAGGTACAGTGAGAAACCACCTGCATAAGCTACGTGCAATCCTGAAATGATCATTTTCTTCGTTTGAATTCAGTGAGTGAAAGAGAAAGAGAGTGTGTTTCTGTTTCAGTAGTTAGATGTTCCTCGTGCATTTAATGCTGTGCTCTTGACAGAGAAAAGAACATGAAATAAGGGAAGATCACGGTAACTATTGTTCTCCTCACTCCCCAATAAATTAAATGGCTCATTTTCGAGGTTTATCTCAGAAAGGCAAATTAATGAATAAATAAAAATAAATGTGTCAAGCTCTAATTAACAACAAGAATTGGGCATCTTGTCATGGGATTGTAGTCTTAGCAGTAGGTAACCTTCCATTCAGGGGAGACTACCTCACATATTAAAAATAAAAGGACATTCAGTGTCACAAAGGAATAAATCTTCCAGCTCCTGCATATCCCTCTCTTCTTTGGAATAGCTTCCAGGGTAGGAAAATAATTCAAAATATATGTGAAAAAATAAGAGCAAAATAATTAATTTTAAAAAGGAGAACATATACAATATACATAAATTTGCCTCATCCCAATTATTTAGTTATCAGTAATAATCACAAGGGATTTAAAAGGAGGAAAGAATCTGAGACAGCATAACACCCTGCACGGAGTGAACGTTGGTGTAAATGACTGGAAAAGGTTGGCTGATTTGATGAAAACCCAATCAGACTCTCTAGGGAGATATTACTTTCCTCATTATTCCACTGATTGGCCTTATTTCATCTGAAGAATGCAGCACATTCTTTACAGTGCTGGCAAGCCTCTTTAACAATATCCAAGGAAAAAAACCCTATCACCTCTGTAATCGAAACAACAAGGAAATTAACCAGAGTCACTTTCCTCAGGGAACTGTTACAGAACCCCCCAAAATCTTCTGATGGATTGGCAGAGCGAAGCTGCGAGGCAAAGGGGGTAGGATTTTGTCAGATTTGGCACACAGCAAAAGCCTTTTATAAATTTGCTAAAAGCAACTAAAACAGCAGGCTCAAGCCATAACTCCGCCCTCTGCACTGGGAAAAAAAAATAACACTCGAGTTGTTTGCTTGTAGCAACCTAATCTTAACCAACAGTGACATAATTTACTAAGGGAGTTCGTTCTTGTGATACAAAATTTGTTATGCCCACATCACTGTGCAGGGCTTTAGAATAAAGCAGCAATTTCAAGTCAAGTACAAAACACACTTGTGAAATTCAGTCTGAGAACTGTGTTATCAATGGCCTCAAGCTTGCAATAACTGTTAATTAAGTGTATTTTTCATTATTCTTTAGCAAAGAAGCAAGATTTAATGATGTAAGTTAACAATAGATGATAATTTAGAGTAGTGACAATAGTTTAATTATTCACACACACGTAAAAGTTAACTTCATAACTTATTTCTTTGTAAGAACAAGTTCATTTAAAATATTTTGAACAGTGCATACAATTACCACATACGGTATCTTGCCACACCGTTTTTGCGGATACAAGTCAATTTGCTACAGAAGTCTCTCCTCTGGCAGAAATGCAGAAAAGGAATTCTCAGCCTTAATTATTATTTTTTTTCCCTGTTTGGGAGGAGAAGAGAAATTACCAGCGATAGATAGCGGTGGGCCCACTAGGTTAAAAACTGAGGTCAGAATCCTCAAACAATGGATCTCAAGATTGCCCAAGCTATTTCCAAACCTTCCACAAAAGCCTTTGTTGAATTACAGGAAATACTGGGGGAGGAGAATAAAAATACAGCTTATGATGAGCTGGAAAATGATGCTCAAAACCTACTTGAACATCAACTTCTGAATGCATTTAAATGTCTTGAGATCATCAATATCTTAAGCTAAATCTAGATTAAATGTAGTCAAGAGCCTTTTGTAAGGAAGATATTTGTAGTGTTTGTAATAGAACAATAAAAAGGGGTATCAGTTTGACTCAAAGACTGTGAGTACCCAAGGAAATTATAATCATAACGCATTTAAATAAAAACGGATTCAAAAGAACCATCTATTAAGTAAGCAATAACGAAATAATGATTCACTCTGTTCAATCAATTAATCTGTTTCTATGCTGTGTTTTGTACATTTTGCTTTCATTGCAATGGACAAGTCAGCAATATTAGACTGGATTTCCTCATTGGGAATGTGGAGATGTTCCTCAGTTATTACTCAAAACTCTCAGAAATGTCTGTCACACAGAGAATTAGAACTCAGTATGCCATATCTATTTTCAGCTGACTCTTTGATTTACAGTTTTCTCCAATACTGTCTCTAAAAACCTGCAGGGATAATAATGATGGTAGCCTGATCCATTGGTCTAATCAGGCTGTTCTTTCTCTCTGTTAAGATCACATTTTAAAAGACCGATTCAAAGCCAATTAAAGATTTCATAGCCTCTGAAGTGTCCTGCACCCAGTCTGGAAGAGTCCTTCAATAGCATACACCGTGAAGAGCTATGAGGGTCTCTATTTTCAAGGAAATGCTCTTCCCTTCAAATAACAAATAAGAAAGAAACAAACAAACAAAGAAAAAAAAAAAGAAGTCGAGGCAGATGCACGCATGGACACCAATAAATCTGGGTATGCTGAAGTAGCGGGAAGGTTACGATTATAAAGATTATTCCCATTTGCAAGGGCTTTCCTGTTTTGCAGTTTTATTTCTAAGCAAGGCTAGCTGAAAGTGAGGTCAGGGCCAAGCTACTTATTTGACTTAAGCATGCATAATTGACACCCATGTTTTGGACTCCCACTTCCCTGAGTGTGCTCTTGGGAAGCCCCCTTAAATTTTGAGTGGTTGCAGAGTAACGAGAGAAGTGTGGGAGACATTACATTCCTACCTCTGAACTGGTTCAAACATAATTAATCATGCCTTTTTCTCCTCCTCGATTCATATTGCTATGAAAGCCAGTATATTTGTTCTTCCAGCAAACACAAGACCCTTCTTTTTGTCAAGCTTATCAGAGTCACACAATTCAGTATTGAATCTTCTTGGAATAAACAAATACTCTGCCTATAATAGAGCCAGAAAATGTGACTACCTCAGGATAAGCTTGTCCATCAGAGCACTGGAAGCAAGGAGAGACACCATGACCTTTGGATCTGTGTTTAGGGAAGTACCTTTGTTAGAAGGTGGCGCCCATGTTGTGGAGCCAAACATCTGTTTCTTTATACTAAAAATGCTGCAATATCAAGCTCAGTGCCTTGTGATGTGAATGTCTATAAAATTCTGAGGATAAGACAAAATTCACTGTTTTGCAAGTAATGCTTATTGCGAGCTGCTGAAACTAGAATGATAGTTCAAAAGATCAGCTAAATAACCTAAAAGATTGCCATGTTATCAAGCAGCAGCTCTGTTCCACTCTGGCCATCGGAAAAAAGAAATTTGAAGGAAAATCTCAGGATGAGTGGGAGTGGAGAACATGAGGAAAAAGAGATTCAGTACCACTGAGTACATCTTGAGGAGAAGACACCAGAAGTTCTGTGGTTTTGTGAACATACTGTGGTATCTGCACCCTGCGTGCTCCTCTTGCATGACCCTATGGTTCATCGTAAGACACAGAAATACTTATTCTTGGATCCTAAGGGTTGACCACTTAGACATATAGTTTCTCCAGCAGGCTTTGAAGGTCACAACCATCCCTGCATTGCTGTGGTAGTGATGTTTGCCCTTACAGCAATAACTGAATTGCTGTTGATTTAGAGGCTTGACCACTTCTTTGAAGATAAGTCTGCGTGCTATTTTGCAAGCTCCAGTCAGCTCTCATGCACTCCTCCTTGCCTAGAGGCTGCGCGAAGGAGGCAGGCACATCAACAATCCTGAACAAGATACCTTAACTTGAACTCGACACTGCTCACATTCACACCGTTCCTAGTCACCTCACAATTCAGGCAGACCTTCCTCACATCTGCCTGGAGAAAGACTACGTACACCTCCCCAAAGACATGTGATTAACCACTGATGTATTTATCAAAAGAAAGATGCTCTTATTTTGGGAAGAAACAGATGTGAAAATGCATTCCAGGATACTTCAAACCAGAGAGCTTTCAAGACCACACCTTAAGCTACAACATCATGAAGAATTCAGCTGGACAAAATTACCCATTGCCTTTGATGAATCCAGAGTGCTACCTATCACTTATTTATTGTACTTTTCACTAAAGAAGGATGATTTTGTAATGACGGAAGATTATAACATCTGATTACATTGCACATGACAGGGCTTATATCCTATCCACAAAATGTTTCAATTAAATATGGCAATCTTGATGTGCCCTCTTGATCAAAAAAATAAAACTGAGATGGGAGTTCGTAGTTCATTTCAATACTACAGAAATCAGAAAAACACATCAACAACCTTAGTAAATACAGCAGCTAAACTGGCTGTATTAAAGGCTTGTTCAATTCAACTCCATCCCAGTTTCTGAATTTTAAATTAAAATAAACCAAAATACGCCAAATTAGAATAACCTCTGAAACTCCCCCTGTATAATTTATTTAAAATTTCCATCTAAAATTCATTAAAATCACTAGCTTGAGCAGAAACTCAACCTGCAGCATATAAAGATGTACAGCTGAGTAAAGTCATTTTTCCTGTTTCATTTAGGTATGGTGTTTGGCTCCAGTATTATACATAACATCCCACTAAAGGTTTAAAAAAAAAATTTAAAAAAAAGAAAGAAACCCCTTGCTCTCCTTTTGGAAACAAACAGGGAAAAGCAACCTCCTTTCAAGCCTTGTGGAGTCATTTATGTCCTTCTTGTAGAACGCCATCTGACTCACCTTCTAATCCTCTCCAGCTCTCGATTATCCCAATAAACAGATATTGCCTCTTGTGTGTCCTGACTTGGGTTGCTTAACTCAAAATGGGTGTGATATTTGAAAGAAAGCACTCTCAGATCTGTTTCGGGTGAGGTAAAGTGCTTTGGGACCTGCTCCTTGTTAGGCAAAAAAAGAATTAAAAAAAAAGAAAAATCCCTGCAACGTGTGCTGTCCAGTTCCCAGAAATGGAAACAAAGCTAATTTAACCCATACTGGTCCGGAGGCTGATTCTTGGAGGTCACGTGAGCTCTGCTCTTGTTAATCACCACTATCAACAAAAAAAATCAAAATGAGATTTTTCTGTTCTTCCCCAAGTGGTCTTAGAAGATAAACAAAGAGATGAAGCAAACGGTTTTAATAACACTGGGCCTGTAAAGCAGCCAATTTTAATTTTAGTGTACCGATAACATGGTTGGGCACTTTAGAAAGCTATGGAAATACCAACCTCCAGTCAAATTCTGACTTGTGACTTCAGACTAAACCCAACCCTCAGTCAAATCACTTAAGGTTGTCTAGTTTCCTTTGTAGCCTGGGAAAACTCACAGTTTTTGACCAATTGCTGTGGAAAACCATAAATCAGACTGTGGTCATTGAAAGTTAGACTCAGGTTCACCATATGGTTAGTAAACCTGGGGAATCACTGATGCGTTTTGAGTTTCTGATGAAATCTGAAACATTAGCTGGTTTCACATGGTTTCAGATTCCCTTGCAAACATTTCAAACTCCCCATTCTCTTAAAGCATAAATTCTTTCATTCATTCTAGAATGTGTTAGGAGATCACAAAGGAAACTTAAGATTAAAAAGAAGAAAAAGTAGAAGCATACAGTTTTCACAACTGTGTATACAACCGGCTTAATGACCCGGACAAATGCACTTAATTAAGCATTTGCGTGCACAATTACCCAGTTTGTGAATAAAGTTTTTACAATTGAGTGTAGTAACCGGATGTCAAACGTGCCTAGATTGTACATACCCCATCGTAAAACTGGCCTTACCAAAATGTGGCCTTCAACTTAATCAATTGTTTTATCTGTTTCAAGGCATGTATAAAAAGTCAGATATATTCAGCACATCAGCTCGGTGTAAAACTCAACAGCCAACCTGGGAGGTTAGGTTTTTGTTTTGCAAGATTGTCAGTGTAACTTGCCCTAGGTATTTGGAAGCTGAGAGAGGTTTTCTTTTCTATAACCAAGTATGGGAACTGTTTAAAAAAAAATAACTGCATACTTTTTCCATTTTGGTGAGAAATAGTTAATGTTCCATAGTCTTTGATTTATTTATTAAAAGTATTTTACCAGGAAACACAACAGAGACAGGCCTTCTCATTTACAGTGAGACCCTAGAGAGCAGTAAATTTACATACACAAAGGACTAGCATCAACCCCTGAACCTTTAATGTTTATTTTGATAGCCCACCCTGCTGGTAAGGCCTTTTGTTAAGAAGCCAGGTACAACAAGGCAAGGATCCAAACAAACAACACTGGTAGCTTTGTTGACCAGGTCATATGATGTCCTGCCCTTGAACAGTACCCCTTGTCTTTTACCCTTTGCCCCTAGAAAATGAAGTTAGTTAGAGTCCCTGTGGCAGATTTAGCATTTCCTTTCAGTGTCTGCCAATCTATCAAAATTCAGCTACCGCTGTGAACCCATCAACTCAGTGCAAAAAAGAACAAGGCTTACCACGGACCCCCTCAAAGTAGCAATCATTTATCCCTTCCTGAACTTTAGCTGACCTTTGTAAGCACGCTAGAAGTTGAAGCATGTAGCACCTTGTCGTGTATGAGCTAGGCTGAGGGTTTTTCTCTCTCCCCACTCAGCCCCAAAACCAAAGCTTTTATTTCATTTCATTAAGAAAAGTGTTCCATTTAGGAATAACCACTTGAAGGGAAATAAAGTCTTCAACAAGAGGATTCAATTGCTTTAGCGCCATGCAAAAGAACAGAAACAAATATAAATATTCTGCATTTACTAAGCCAGTTAGCATCACTTTGTAGAGGAAATAAACAAAACAAGTGGATTCCATTCACAAAGATTTATCAGAGGGAGAAGGGGAGATACTGCTCACAGAACACAATGATGCATTTATATACAAATAATTGCAAAGTAAAATGAAGCATACAGAACGCTCAGCTCCAAAACTGAGAATACCCCGTAACTACAATATATTGGCTAAATATTGCAGTGGTTTTGTTTTATTTTTTAAAGCGGAGGGAAAATCTAGATTGCGGTAAGGGTTATACACAGTGTAACTCCCTCTGTAAATTTAAACTGACCTAAGGGACATAATTACATACATCTCATCATGAGACAATATACTTTTTATTTGTTTGAATTTTATTTGTATTGGTGAAACTGACCTGAAACTGACACAAGTTTATTAGAAAAAGGACTCTCAAAAACAGAGTGGGCTGGTCTTCTTACTTAAGATGGATGTGCCAACTTCTAGTATGATTAGAGAAATGGATAACTCACTAACATCTGTGCAAACTACAATAAAAAGGGATTTAGTGTTACCCCAAGGAAGGTAAAAGAGGCTGTCTGTCCATTAAACGCTTTATTACAGTGCCAGCAGCTTTTTTCTAACTCAGTTATTCCTGCACAGAGCTCAGCACTGTGACTGCCTGTCATCCTTACCAGACAGTGCTTGGGGCTTCGTAGTTTTTTTGTGCAAGGTAGATGACAATCAAATGACTCATTGAGCAGAGAAAGCGCCTGACCCCTAGTGAAGGATTAACTACGGAAAGTGAGTGTGATCATGTCACACCATTACTTAGAATTTTCACAGTCAATTTCTGAAAATATGAGATAACTCCTTAAAGAGACAGCTCTTTCAGAAAGCGCTATGAGCCAGCAGAAATTCCCTTCCAGTACAAAGGCAGACAGTGCCATCCCGGAGACATCTGCTTAGCTGCTCAGCGTAAACCAAACCCTGTCCTTCTTATGATAGCAGACAAGGTTAAGAGTGAGCAAGACAGAAATCGGACGGCTCAGACCATTCAGGTGGTCTAGGCAGAAAGCAAAGTGGTATGAGAGAAGACTATTAAATCCTATGTTTAGTGGTACTGTCTCCATTTAGGTTAATACAAGGACTTTTAAAATATGAACATTAAAAACTATGGGCAAACGTGAGTGGATATTTCATGTGAACCCTCTTCTAGATTAACAGAAAAAACCTCTCAGCATACCACGTGAACGCAACTGTCCAGCAACTGCCCAACAAATCCATTGAAAACAGCAAATGTTTTACGACACTTACAAACACATGAAGACCGTGTCGCATATGGGAATGCCTGTTCCTCCATGGCACAGCTGGACTACTGTGAGGAAAACTCAAGAAAAACCACAGAAATACTGTTGGGTTCACCAGCAGCGTTAAGCCCCAGCTTGTTGTCTCTGTGAACCTATTATCACTTTCTCACATTAAAACCCCCTCGTGGTATAAGAAGAGAGGCTTGACCCATTAATCAGCAAATGAAGGGCCCATTTGCTCTGTTTTTACATAACACATTTTTTTCATGCACAGTTCTAAATGTGAGATTCATCAAGTTTCCACAAAAAAAAAAAAAAGTAGTAATTCAGCCTAAGAACCTCAAAGCTTGGGCGTGCCAAAATGAGTTAACATCTGCTGCTGCCTGAATCTAATTGAAATGATTCATTATAAAATTTACAGATCTGCGTAATGATTTTGTATTTCTTCTTCAGAATCACCTTGTTCATTATCTCACCTTAGGTAAGCTAAATTCACCAGAGCTGTAGTTTCCCAAACTGACTGGAGTTTATATACAACACTTCCTAATAAAAGGAGGCTGATTTTTCCTTTGACATTCTGTTTGTGATTTTTTTTTTATTTTTTTTTTTTTTGTGAATGTACTCCCTCAGAGAAAAGCTCCATTATCATCGAACAGAGACCCATTAGGGGCACCTTGGAAATTTGGACCCTTTTACTAGTGTCGGGGCTTAAATAGCAGTTTAATTTATGGCAGTTTTCTGGCTGATGGCATTTTTGCTCTCAGGTAAGGTCATCTCAATATATATCCCTTTAGAGAAAGCCAACACAAGAATCTTTTTATGCTTTTTTATTTTCAAGTAGCCAACTATTCAGCTGCTAAAATGTAAGTCACATACAGAATGTATGCACGTTTGATTCTACACTGTTTTTTTAAAGGCAAGATCCTTTATATGTGTAAAAAGGAGAAAACTGAAAGAAAAAAAAAACGAATAAGCATGTGAATAATTAGATCAGAGATAGATGCCACCTTTTCTCAGTGTTGAAACTGTGAGGGGAAAAAAGTGCTACCATATAATTGACATAATTGATCTATTTTTTTCCCTTTTTTGCTGCAGTAATTTTTTATGCATGCCATTGTTGCTGTTATTATCCAAGATGTGATCTTGTGTGGTTGATAATACTGACTAGATATGAATACTGGTAAGTACCAGCCAATCACAAATCTATAGTGTCTATTTCTGCATCACCAGGTGCTATCTCATGGGAAATATCCTCTTTTTTGGCAGGCACACAGCGCTCTGCATTATCTGTCATTTTCATTAGATTCAAGCTACAGCTGAGCCAAAAAGACTTAGTTCTAGCATATGTGCTCAAAATGGCCAAGATGAGATTGTCCAAATTCACCCTTTCAGGATTGTATTAGAAAACAACTGGAGCTAAAGCTAAAAATTAGAGCTAGCGAAGAATCTGAATTACATTTGGGAAACTGCAAACGCCATAAGCTCAAAAGATTTCCAGCTTATCACAGTCATCACCTCCAAAAGCTCCAAGGAGCCTAAGTCAGCAATTTCTATGTTTTTCAACACTTCTTTTGTACAGACTAAATGTGATGATGTCAACAAAGAAGAACAAGGACATCACAAGAAGACTAAACCCTTCTGTTTTCCAGTGGCTGAGAAAACTACAGCAAGAAGCCACTGATTACATGCAAATGCCATATTTAATAGGTCAATGTTATTATATTCTGAGTCAGCACTAATATATTAGTTAGAACTGTTGTTTATTAATAATTCTGTAGCTAAACTATATGAAATGGGACCATGAGCCTTTCTTCAATTACAATAAAATAGTAATACTGTATCCTCCATCTAATGAGGACAGGCTTAATTGGGATGGTTGCTTTATTAAGATACCTCCCAGGAAACTAATTTGGTGTAATGTTAGTGAATAGCTGTGACTGCTGTTTAATTGGGATGGTACTAACAAAAACTCTGCTTAATGGGGATACATTTGGTCAGTACCGAGGGGTTAAGTGATACTTAACTTGGTGTTAAATGGGTGTGAAATTCTGAGTTTTGTTCTTTTAATGAAGACATAGCTAACTAGGGGTCAGACAAGTAAAACGGGGAGGAAAACGGAGTTCTACGGCTATCATTTTTGTCCTCTCATTTCATTGCAAGAACTTCCAAAATGGCGAGTGACTCCTTGGTAGCATTCATTCAATTCCTTGGATATAATCTCTTTTAGCCATTTTCTTTTAAAATTTATTAGTATCTGACTTTTAATGGGATATGTTTTCACTGAAAGAAGATTTCACATGACTGATTTCATATGATTTCATCTTGCATTTAGCAAGTATTTCTAGATGGTCATTTAGCCAAGGGCTATGAATAAGCCTTTACTCCACTTAAATCTCTTTCAATTTCATGAGCTGAAGCTCGAGCCTTCTGTTATTCCTATACAAAAGGATGAAACTAGCAGGAATGCTCAAAATGAAAATCAAAAGCCATACCCATGTCAGTTCTCCTACAAGCCATCCATATGCATGAGAAAATGGATTTGTAGTAAAGTTCAATCTCCTGTAACAAGCAAATAGCTTACACAGACCTTCCTCCTGCATGTAAGCTTTTTACTCGAGGAACTAGAGAAGCAGAAACAGTAACTTGATCTCAGTGATCAACACATATATAGGAAGTTACCAATGGCAGTACGCCTACCAGCCGTTGTGGTATGTATTAGCTAATACATGTTTTATATTAAGAAGCTTTTGTCTATGGAATGTAAATCCTTAATTATGAGCTCTACACCTCATCTAAAACATTTATCAACCAATACTGAAGAGCAAACATCTGCAAATGAGCCACAAAAAGAGACTGATTTTTACAAAGCAAGGAAAAACTAAATTGTGCATAATAAGCACAAAAATGATCAGAATATCTGCATAACTGGCGTAAAAAGATAAAAGGATATCCCATTACGGTACTGCTGCATATCTTTGCCTACAACTAGAAGTCAAAGTTTGTTGGTGACAGGAAATGTATTTGTTGGCATTTAATAAAAATATTTACAAGAAATGAAGTTAAAGTCTATGTTTTAAAATCAAACTTGAGGTATGAGTCCAAAATGGATCTCTGGTGATTGTTAAAATTTAAGTATTTGAGTATTTTTTTGTATATTTTTTGTGTATTTTTTATTTCTACCAAATATTAAATAACACTGTCTTGATTACTCTCGTTGTACATTCAGTCTATTTAGATTGGGGGGGGGGAATCACATAATGCTTTCTTAGGGCCAAAAGCCATAGAAATCAATGACAAAATACTTTTAAGCTCCTGAAATTCAAATCAAGGCCTTCATTATAATCTATCTGCTAAATAAGAAAAAAACAGAAACTCTGTCGTATTTTGATTTAATTTATTCATATGTTATTGGAAACAAGATGAGGGAAATCTCAAAACATTTGAGTGAGAGAACATACAAATAAACTTTCACTCTTTCAGCAAGCAAGTCTAAAGTTACTGAATATGTTAATTGTCTTATTAAAAGAAGAATGATGTCTTTTTCAGCAATCACTTTAATTACATTGAAATCTTTCAATAGAGAAATCAAGTAGTTCTGCACAGGAAAAGTCTTTTAGAAAAAGGACTCAGGTGTGACATATGAAAACCAAAAACTCATTCATGAGTTGAGAAACTATTGAAATACATAGGATTTATTAGTTGTCACAATGCTGCAATAAATTGACGTCTTCACCAGCATATGCTAACACCATTCTACGGAGACCTCACTGCTCTACATTGCATTTGGCCTTTTTGCCACGAGATCTTCCATTCTCGTAACTGGTACATTTTAAAAGAGTTTTATGAAATGTGGCTTTTGAAAGGAGCCTGAGATTTTGATGAGAAACACTCCTAACCTGTCCTGAGCACTACACTATAGGAAGGGGTTTTTTTTTCAATGTTTCTGTTATTACTTTCTTTTACATTTATATTTTACATTTCACTGCAGTAAAGTGAACCCAATTTTGACCAGGAAAACCATCATACAAAATTCTACCTCAGGAGAAAGGAGTGGGGCTTCTCTGGAATTTAAGGAGTACAATTTGGCCTTAAATACATCTGTGCTTAGTTCTTCTCCCTGATTTTTTGTAGAAACTTTTGAAATCGAGGGTCCTGGCTGGGCCTTCTGTTTGGCAGTGGTATTAAGATACAATGGTGAAGGACATGAAATCCTTCGGCAGGCCAGGTTAGATGATGCACAGGCTAATGATGATCTCAAGTGATGAGCTAACCTAATGTTTATACCATACAACAACCAAAGGATTAATGGTCAAATGACCATCAGGACTAATGCTCAGCTAGCTTAGCAGACATCTCTGTAGTCCAAATGTGGCTTTGAGGGCACAAAGAAGATAATGGACCATACTTTGAGAAATCAATCTGTATTTTTCCTGTGGGGACAAACGAGGTTTTTGCTGCAGCAAATCTGGAATGCTAATAGAGGCTCAGAAAGGCCCTGGAAGAGGTAAAATACTGCCTTGATTTTGAATGAGGGAGAATATGATTTGTAATTGGCCTGGGTCTTTGAAATTTGCTTACGGTCATTGTCTGCTAAATACTTTTTTCCTAGCTTTGTTAGCCAGGATCCTCAGTGTCCTATGATCTGTGGCTGATGAAGGTAGTTAAGGGAAAAACGTTAAAATGGCAATATGAGTCCGAACAATTGCTGCAAAAATTAACGAAATACTAAAACATTATGCAGTAAGATCTTTGCAAACTTCCCACATTAAACTGGAGGCATTAGCTGCACTGAAACTTGAACTTTGAAGAGCTTTGAATCTCATGAAGTCTTTGGGGTATCATATTTTTATACTAAATATCCCTCATATTTATAAATCAAATATGCAAAATGATACTACATATAAAGTCAAAATAACCAAGCAAAATTAACAGGCAATTTCTTTAAAGCTTATATTACATGTCAGCTAAATATCAAGTGTTGAATGTGACTGGTTTTCGCCCGTATCCAGAGAACCAATAAAACCTCCTTTTTTTCCCGTTGTTTTTAGTAGTGTATGTAATCCCTAGAAAACCTACCAACAGCTAATGTGAAAACAAAAGCACCCTGTAGACCTATGTACTTGTCTCTACTCTGAAATAAAACAAATTCTCAGTTCTGTTAGGGTTAAGAGTTGGTGGTCTCATTTGAGTCCACAGTGGACAGTCATCTGCATGACACGGCTGGTGTGCCTTTTGGCACAATTCAGTGTGATTGGCAGTATTTGCTCAGGAGAGGCCCAAGGCTGGATGATGAAGTAACTTCCATTATAGGATACAGACAAGGTCAGCTTCATGCAGAGAGTAGCAACAAGAAGTCCTGGTCCCCAAAGCCTTTGTCCTACTGGATGTACGCTTTTGTATTTTGCTGATATGCTTTAATGAAAAAAATGTTTTTCATCTGTTGCTTCATGCTATGTGCACGAAGGTTATCAAAACTGTGGAAAAAAAATACATCCCATGTACAAGTTAAAAAACAACTGTGCTTATCTACTGCATCTAAAATTATCTAAGGCTGTCATAGATGTTTTTGCAATACTTTGGATAGAATGATTGATTTTAGAGAAGCTGTTTAGACTGTGTCTCTCAGGAAAGCTGTCCGTAGAGCAGTAACTAAGAATAACAGTTGTCTTTTAAGAATTATGCCCAGATTTGAGAGGCCCACCTGCAGAGCGTCTCAACGTCCGCAAGCTTGCCTACAGAAATGGGATTGCTTAGAGCTAGAATGGAGCATTTGACATTGCTGTCTGAGCTGAATTTTTCTAATGAAATTAAAAGCTACAGTAAAGCAAATCCTACAGTAAAGTAAGTCATTCAAACCCAATGAACTTACAAAATTCAGTGTGAAGATGGAGTTAATAGGAATGTTAATAGGAGCAATTCGAGTACTGCAAGAGACATTCTCATCTATAGCCTGGTTTTTACTAACCAATAGTTCACATGACATAAGACATTTAATAAACTGAAACTGGGCTTATGCAAGTGGACAAGCAACAGTTTTCAATCCTTGCTTTAACTTTAGCATTTTAGTACCTTCACTCCTCACAAACCCAGTTGACTTGAACTTTTTGAGTTATTAATTACAGTCTATTTTCTTCTTGGTCAAGGTCTGTTCCCAAAGTCACTAGGGAACATTGACAATATTCCACACTGTGTATTTAGTAGTCCACCTAATCCCTTTCTTTCTTTCCGCCCGTATGTAAAGCCATCTCTCATTTGCATGCTGCCAGACAGTACAGCTTGCAGGGGTGAAAGCAAAACGTACAGTTGATAATGTATCAAATTTCTTTTAAATCACAGACAACAAAAAAAAGCCCAAACTACCAAACAAGTACATTCTTAAGAAAGAATGCACCTTGCTGGAGCCTCACGATGCTACTGACAGATTATTCCCATTATATACGTCTATTTACTTTGCTAATCAATTAAAACACTGAAGTTAACATATGCCATATTAAGTGGTGCATATGCTATGAAACAGTTTGTTAAAAAAAAAAAGCAGAAATACTTTTTGTGAACTTCTGTTCCCATCTGATGTTTTAAAACAGTCTCGAAAAATTATCATTTTCTAGCCCCAACACAAAAGCAATTCTCCCACCCTCTGCTAAGGCAGCTGAAGTTAATGAAGGAGACCTTAGAGGAGAACAGAGGCAAATGAAAATACCCACTTTTTAGCATGAGATTGGCCTTCAAGTCTTGCAAAAAGTCTTAAAAATGTTTAGGGTTAAGTGGAAGACAAATCGGCTCAGAAATGAAACATCTTGTCTTTGGGCAATAAAATTTGGCTGCAAAAAATTCCTGATGACAGACTCATTTCTCCAGTTCCTATGTGACAGTATTGCCAGCAAGACTGGATATCTAAGGAGAGGGCCATCCCTAGGCTATAGCGCCTACCATGTTAGCATATAATGTCCTATGCCACCGGAATGGCTTGATTGCTTAGGATTGCTGTCACACAGATGAAAACAAGGAAAAAATAGAGTTTTTTCCCTTGCTTGAAGAAAAGTGGTAAAAAGGAAAAAAAGACATTAAAAAACATTGGTTATTAGGTTCAGACTTCCAGGCCTTCCCAGATGAGACTGACAAGCAAACTGAGTGTGAATGCACACTAACGCTTGCCCATCAATCCTGAGCATCCAAAGAATGCGTGAACATGTACAAAATCTACCTTTCCTAGGGCTTCTTCCTGCCTGATTTAAAATATGCATACACCAATCCCACCATTTTTTGGACTAGATTCTTCATCATTACCTATTTAGTAAACAGCTACATGCTGGTCTCAGACTAGACCAAGGGTACTGAAAACTAAAAAATTAAAACAGCATTTTAAGACTAAATGTTCTAGTGTGGTTAAACAGCACTCCTGAAGCGCCCCAGGCTTCATACATCATTCTGATGAGGACATGTCATATTCTGATACTGACATGTCAAGCCTAGGAGGTTTAGACAGGTACAGTTAAATCACATTGCAGCACTGAACTTCCACTTCTAAAATTTTTATCTTGCTTGTACAGCGAGTCAGAATGGTTGGCTTTACAAAGTTGACTTGCCACAAAAATAAAAGAGGGGGAGGGTGGCTTACTAGGTCAAACAACAATAAATGAGGGGGTGCGGAGAAGACCTATATTGTTTTCCACTCCCTATATAGACTTGTGCACAACCAACAAAATGACTATAGGGAGAAAGAGAGGCAGCAGTAGAATTAGCTGTTCTGAGGATTCAACTGATCGCCCCTTGCCAGCATACCCATTTCAATTTGGAGTTCCAGGCTGTCACAGACCACTAGGCTCACAGGCTATTCCTTTCATTGATGAAGACAATTCCCATGGCAGGATAAATCCAACTTCAAACCACCTATGCAGTGCACAGCCATGCTGACCAGATCAAATTTGAAGTTTTAGTGCACAGCAGGCACCAACAGACTCAATTAAGGTGAGCTGCTAAGCTAAATTTGCCCTTCCACCCCTTGGCAGCAGGAAGTTCTCCCTCCCACAAATTCCCCCTGTTGAAAAGCAGCCCAGAGAGCCTTTCAAAGACACTTGGATGCCAGGCAGGAGTAATCACTGAGGAGAGCTGCAGAGGATTCACGTAGCACTATTAGCTTCAGCAGTAAACCAAGACATATAATGATAAAATCAGTTATTTTGCTATGAGAAGAGGAATGTGCAGGATGCCTCTTCTTCCTCACCTTCCTGAGGGAGAAGCAAGGAAAGACCTATCTACCAGTAGTCCACAAAATACCACTAGAAAGAAAAGCAAGCCAAGGCAGTGAGACAAGTATGGGGATGTTACCTAAGGATGCATCTGGATTATGGTAGCAAGAACCACGCATCAGCACTGTCCAGATGAGCATTTTGCATCCTACTATGTAGCATATAATTTTATGCTGATGGATTTTGCTCTAACCAGCAACAGCCCAGTGCAGTTAAAAACAGAACTGGATGCTCTGGCCAAGACTGATGTCAGATATTCCTGTATCTCTGTTTCCCGTCTCCAGTGGACTCCTATTACAAAATCCGCTGGAAATATTTCCTGGCAGCATAAGACTCTCTAGTTATTGGGAAACAAGACATAGTCTACTGTATTAGAGGGAAGTACTAACAGCACTGGACTTCTTTTTCAAGAACTTTTAACGTAAACACTGATAACTGCTCCAAAAAGCCTGAAGAATCTCCAAGTGAATTAAAGCAATGTAGCTTGTAGAACAAGCTCATTAGAAACAGTCAAAGTTTCTTTCAAGCTGCAAAAATTATGCATTGCTAATTCTTTAAATCAAGCCTTGGGCAATAATGCCCAGGTGTTTCTCGACTGAGGGAATATCTGACCAGTTTAGCAATAAAAACATACAATGCTGTTTTCTAAAACAGGAATATTTACCATTGGCATAAGTGAGAGCAGAATATAGACACTACTGAGTTTTGGAGGCTGAGCTAGAAGAGGGTGGGAGCATTCCAACCACACAGGTCAGCTGATTCCCATTACAGAAAATCTTACCAGCCAAGAGCTCTCAAGCCCAAAATTGTATCAATGGGAAGTAACTCACTTCTTGGTTGAGGTCTTTTCTGGGAAGATTTTTTCTATTTTAGCTGTTCAAAGGTTCTCTGAATATGCATTCTTTAACCCCTAACGTTTTGTTCTCTCTCCCTCTATCATTTTCCCAGTTTTCCTTCCTAGAACCAACAGATCACCAAAGGAACTGATGGCCAAGACTCTCTTCCACACGATTGTCCACTAGAGTCAATTAAATAAGAGTTAACGAAGAATTCCTTCTCAAAATAATGCATCTTTGTGAAAGGGAAGTTGAAGAAAAGAAAAGTCACACTGTGGATTTAAACAAATTTTTTGCAAGGTAAGAAAAATGTCAATTTAGAAGTTACAGTCACAATTGTAAAGTAAGAATTTTAGGAGAGGATGTCTGAACCTGAGCCTTCTTCCTTATGATTTATTTATTTCATACTTCTCGTTTCAGCTGTGGTTCCAAAAGCAAGAGATTGTTAAACTCTACATAAAATGCAAATACACAAATGTCTTTGTGCTAAAGAAATTTCCAATTTTAAAAGTGTTTGTTTTTTGATTGGAATCGAGTTCTCTCAGTCAGGGCTGGACAGATGAAGTTACAGCTTCCCCATTGTTTCAGGGTTGGAGTCAAAGTCTTGGAAGTCAGAGTCCTAGACCTTTCAACTGGACTGTTTTGCATGAATTTAAATCCCTATGTCCTCTTAAACCAAAATTTAAACTCTATATATTTCAGGAACATGACACCTTCAGGGTGGAAAGATCTTTGGCTCAGGACTTCAGCAACTGTAATTCCTCTAAGGTTTACAGCTTTTACCAAAAGGTTATCTCACTGAAAATTCAACAACATGCTAATAAACTACAATAACATAGATATTTTTTCCTTTCTTTCTTAAGTTTCAGTCAAAACAAGTCCCAGCACCTAATTTCCTTAAAGAATTAAAAAAGGCAATTTTGTGGTTCAAGCCTCAACCTGTGGTTGTTTGATGGCAATCAGAGGTCAACTGATTTTAAACTGCTTGATCATGTCATTTTACTTGACCATTTTTGCCTTAATTGCAGATCACATTGGCTGTAGCACAGTAGTCTATAAATACTTGAACAATCTGTTCAATAGAGTGATAAAGCTAAGCAATTTAAAAAATAAGTTGAGCTATGTCACCTTCTTGTCAACTAAGCTACTAATTTAACTATATGTAGAACTTATATAATGAACTGCTATGCTGAGCACTGAGTAGAATTTCTAGTTATCCGCTTTCAGTGCTCATTAAGGTGAGAGATGACAGGACTGGCCACGTGTTCCTCTACAGCTGGATATCATCGAGCTTATAACTAACCTGGCTAGAACAGAATTAAAAACACTTATCAGCATTTAAGGAATGGAGTATTTCAGCAGTAGGTTAGTCCTGCTTGCCCAAGCCCTCATGTTTTACTGTTACTACTGTGGATGATAGTAGAGTTTTAATTATTACAACCATTTACATATACAGTTGCTAAAAATTGTTTCCCACCCTAAGATTTGTCCAGGCCATGATCTCTTTAAATCACCTCACTGACCTCTCCTCACCCTCATCTGTTGGGGGCCACTTCCACCTCCTACACCACATCCCCATTGCAAATGCAGTTTTTGAAGGACCTGAACTGTATTCAGCTGCCCTTTCCCATCTGCCAGTCTCACTCAGCTGCTGTCAAAGAGGAGGTTTCTTTTCAAAGGTGGTGCAAACGGACCACAAGGAAGCACGTTGCATCTTTGAATCCAAGAACCCTAGGAGCCCGTTTGCAACAGTTAGCAGGTAGCTGAAATACCACTTCACTAGCAATTCAGCCCTCTACTTCAAAAACACCTTTCTTTTCTTAGGATCCCTTCTTGGAAACACCTGCTGTAGCAGGTAACTTCTGAAAAAAAAAAAAAAAAAAAAAACCAAAAAAAAACCAACCACGCCTTTCCCACTTTGGAAAATGCTAAAGTAGACATTAGAGAGAGAAGAGCATCACATCATTATGAAACACACACACAGAAACATATAGTGTCAACCACATTTCCAGTAGCATTCACTGGGCAGTTAATGGAAAACCGTAATTTCACAATTCAAAGCAAACAAGTAGTTCCAGAACATTGTCTCCAGTAGATTTGCATCTTGGAGTCTTAACTATGAAATCTATGGAGACCAAGGTCCATCCCAGGCTTTTTTGCTGCTGGGATATTTAGTGTTTTGATATTTTATTCCTACAGTGTAAATTCTCTGCTGTCTAATAACTTATGAATACCATCTGAAATTTTTCACTCAGGTCAGGACTATTAGGCTCTTCCTCTACCTGTCTGATTGCCTGGAGTTCATGGGAAATGAATACCCTAAAACCAGTATCCATCTGTTAATTTTTGAATCCCAGTTTCAAATAAATTTATGCATGGGAGGGACCTACAGAAACAAACAGGCTATGTGGCTGCGTATGTTTTGTTTCTATAAGAAATAGGCTAAAAGATGACCAGTTTCAATTTAGTTAGATTATGATACTACAAAAAGAGAAGTCTTAATATACAAATGTATTACGTGATAGAAGTCACTGTACCCTCCTGGAGAGCTGTCCTCATTGAATTATGTTTGCTCAAGGAAATGACATGGCTTAAGTTTTGCTGTATACCTCTTCTTTATGGCATGGTATTGCTGAGAGAATACTTCTAAGTGTTAAAAGGTACTTCTCACGTGTATTTAAAGTTGTTATATCAGTGCCAAGGAACCTTTTATTTGCTGAGAGCAAAACAGACCTTCCCAAAGCAATGGGCAGGCCACACTAACACATATCCAAATGCTAACCTACACTAACATGAAAAGAGGAATATGACAACACATGGCACAAGAAACAAAATCATGGTCTGTAGCAAGGCCAAAAGCTCCAGTTGCCCAACACAATGCTATTAAAAAATAATAATAATTAAATAACCACGTTGGGCCTTGTTCTCATAGATTTTCCTCTTAAAGGATTCCCTATCACCATCCATGCTAAATAGCACCTTGTAACCAGGGTTTTACATTGCAGGAGTCAAAGTATGTAGATTTATACTTCCTATTGAAATCTTACCATCTATAAATTCAGTGCAAATTATAGACCAGGATATATTTAAAAATCTAAGCTTTCTGCCTTCTGCTTCCAGAGTAATATGGGGTCAAAGGTGTTATTGTATAAGAACGAACATCTTAGGGATTTAGCTATGTTCTTAGCACACTTTTAAAAGCTTGAAAAAAAGCCACACTGATACAATTAAGAGAACAACTTGCTGGTTTCTGTTTAAGCCCTAAAATTACAGGCTTCTTCCTACAACATAGGCATGGATTTTTCTATCAGAGGCAGCTAGGAACTCCCTGTCGGTTTCCACCTTTCATTTTAAAAGACTCTTTTGCCCTTACATTTGAGAAATTCTTATGAACCTCTTGTTTCCACCCAGCTTTCAAAGTATGACAGGAAGAAATTGCTGGAGCTAAGGAAGTTCTTCCACTATTTCTTCTGTGCAGGGGGAAAGAAATGGTTGCAGCTCACCCTTAACTCCTTCCTTCCCACAAATACAGTTTCCTTTCTGCTCTGTGTGCTGGGTTGTCACAGAATTCCCAAGTACTGATAGAAAATGAACATTTTAAAAGGCCAAGTCACCCTGCAGCCAACGCAGCAGTAGTACACACGTGTCCTGCAGGGAATCAAAGCCTTTATTTATTAGGACTTTCTCACACATCCTCCACCTCTGTGTCACCACACAGCAGCAGAGTTTCCTCCAGCATTAGGCTGCACACGCAGCCAAGAGAGCATGAGCTTGCATACACAATCTGGTCTGGGTTCCCTGGCTCTGTGCGTAGCTGCAACAGCCCACCCCTTCCAAGACAAGAACCTTTTCCTGCTGCCAGTAACTTGAAAAGTCATGTCATTCAAATAGTTTAAATCTGTCCTGAGGAATCAGAGTCAAATCACATGCCTGATGGGAGCTGTTAGGACTGCACAAAATAGAATTTATTTCATTTCCTTCATCTGAAAAAAATATTCCCAGGAAATTACATTAGGACTATTGAGAGATTAAGATTTATGTTATAAAAGTTAAGCACTTACATGATAGGGAATACTAAAATTAGGCAGTCCGTACGACTTCAGTCTGCTTTCTACTTAAGTGTAGCACAAACTGTCCTCAATTATATTATTACTTTTTCTACACAAGGCCTGCACACTACACCATATAAGTGGGGGCACCACAACTCAGGGAAAGAGGCAGCTATTCCAAGAATACCTTTTCAGCTCTTCATTTGGGTTTCTGCCTCTGATGCATTTGCTGCAAAGAATGCTGCATTGCTCTGACATCTATTACCAGAGTGCATGCATGCCTCAAAGTTACTAATGATGCCTCTCCACAGGGAGATGAACAACACTTTTTTTTCCCATTTTACAGGCAGCAGAGTCCTCGAGTAAGTCTGGGTCAAAAGTTAAAGCCTCTTGTCTCCTGGACACATGCTCCAGCTTCCAGATCCATATGCTTGGCTGACTTTATCCTCTACTGTAAGATCTTAGGAATTCTGCTATTCAGGCCCTATACATCCCATGGTAAGCAGGTGGATTTGTGATTGAATTCTCTTGCATGTTATTTATTCTCATGTTTTAGCCATGTCTTTTCTCTTCTTGCAGTAACAAGAGTTGTTCTTAACTTATCAATGCTAAAGCTACTAAGGCACGGAACCTGAAGATAATTACTTCATACAGTACCTTAGTTTATTTCCAGAAAACAGTTCATCCTGTGCTCTAGAAGGAGAGGGCGGGTGGCAGGTGGTGGGAGAATCCCATTAGAAAAAAAAAAAAAAAAAAAGTATTATGTGATCAGGGAGCTGAAGAAAATGCGAAATCATATATGTACCAGCCAACACCAACAAAGCTGAGCTTAAATGAGTAGCTTAAAATTCCAGCATTTTCTAAAAGTCGAGTGTTTGCATGTGCAGCTGCAGTGCTCTTACAAGAGCTTGTTATGTGCTTAAAGTCCTAAGGGTTCTTTAGTTAAAACAGTTTAAAGATGAGTTGTTTACAGGAAAGCAGTGCAAAATAACATAATCTTATTGTTTCCTATGTTTTTCTGACCTCCCTTATCTCACTTTTTCAAAATGGCAATCCATCCCACAGAAGAACATATTCTTTTTCTACCTTGGATCCTTTTCACATGACTTAAATTTCTATAATATCTTCAACTCTGAATTTGCAAAGAAGGAAGGAATAGGATGTGAAAGTTGCAGTAAAAGAAGCAATTTCTGTGCAACGAATATTAGCTTTTCTACACTGTCGCAGCGCGTGTGATAAGAAGTAGG
Source organism: Chroicocephalus ridibundus (assembly GCF_963924245.1). Lineage (NCBI taxonomy): Eukaryota > Metazoa > Chordata > Aves > Charadriiformes > Laridae > Chroicocephalus > Chroicocephalus ridibundus. The sequence continues at coordinate 82,836,186 of NC_086287.1, forward strand.
CACCCATGTACTGTATGCACAGAATGAAACCTTTCCTTAGCAAACAGAAACTGAAATGTTTGCCAAAAGGATCAAAGATTCACACTGCAAAAGACTAATATTAGAGGGCAAGATAACCAATTAGTGTTCCCAGGCCATGTGCAGAATTGAGTATTATATTTAACTCAGGTACAAATTTCATCCTTTGCCCTCTATAAACTACCACGGCGAAACAGACTCTGTGAATATAGGAGAGGTGAGTAATTTCTGACAAGATCTATGTATGAAAGCATAGGTAAATTCTTATACAATTCATCATCTAAGAATTTGTCATTAATATAGGAATCACGTTTCTATTTTCTAATTCCTTATCATTTTTTGGTGTGCTTCAAGGGAGCTAAGAGAAAGGTAAATCGTGAACCCTTACCAGTGGTTTCTGACCACTCAGCCTGTTTAAGTCAGAGAAATCCTTTGAAGAACAAAGTACTAACCAAAGTCAGGTTTGGCTTTTGCAACTTGATCCTATACATGGTAAACTGGAAGGTGAGGCACCATAATGTTTTAAAATACTACTACAGATTGTTTCTATCCCTTCCAGGATTTCCAGGCTCATCCTATCATCCATGCTTACTAAATACATCCCGTGAACAGTTATGTAATAAATATGGTAACATCTGGAAGCCTACAACATTGAGCACTGTTTAGTTAACATTTTAAAGCATGGGCTGTGTAAAGTTCAGGTGGAAGAGCACAGATCCATTACCAAGGATATCTGTATTAAGGAAATACAGGGGGCCTGTGTGGACACTAACAGTTTTCCAACAAATCATTATTGTTGTTGTTATAAATGATAACTATAATTTCCTATTTAATTTCACTCTTATGAGTACGACCATCCTGTTCTTTTGGCTTCTGATTCCTTTTTTTTTTATTTATTTCTCCTTTTCAGAAAAGATAAGGCGGCCCAGGGTTGGCCTAACACATGCATATCATCCCCTTTCTAATAATACCCCTTATATTAGTGCCAAACAGCCAAGCTTTCTAAAGCACTGAAGTAATTCTGCAATGCCCTTACTGCTGTGGAAATTGCTGAGCAAAACCTTCACACGATGGGTCTCCCCGGCATTCTTTAACCCTGTTGGTGATGATAGAGTCTCATAAATCTAGGTAAATCTTTAATTATACCTTAGGAGCACTCTGATATTATAACTATGAAGTAGTAATAAAGAATACGCTGACAATTAGCTCCAGTAAGTCTACACATTATTGAAAAGGGGGAATCGCTTCTAGGGTTAAACCAGAGCTGCATCATGGGTTCTCGTTACTATTTTTGATTTTCCTTCACTAACACAAATTTTACGGGTTAGTATATATGCATAGAGCATGTAACACCTGCACTTTTTCTTTTTTTGGCAAGTATGTATTTCCTATACCTTTTTCCTTTTCTGTGAAACATTTAGAGGTCTTAGTATTGGAAAGCCATTTTGGCTCTGGGAAAACTGAAGGCGTAACTACATTTTTGCTGTGCGTGGCTCTTTCTGGTAGCAGTTCTTTTTCACCCCATCTCTGGTTAAAAATTAGCAAAGATAGACCTCTTACTGTGGCTTTGGGGTTCTGCTGATACTGGCAGAAGGATATAGCTTTGCTTTTACATATCACTGCTACATTTGCATGTATTTTCTACTAGTGTATGCAAGTTATTTATATCTTAAGCCAAAGCATACATTTTAAATTGTGTGAATAATGCTGAAAGAATAGTAAGTTCTTTTACTTTGCTAATTAAATCATCTTGAAAAATGGTCTAGGTAGTAAGTGACAGGATTAACAAGGGCACTTTGCAGGATTTTGATGTTTTCTTGATTAGATCAAGACTATTTTATATAGAAGCAGTATTTGATGAAGTGGTTTTAGCAATGTGAATGAATGCACGACCCTAGTTTATCTCAGTATCTTCATAAAGAAGCCATCTTAGCTGTCAAGGAAGCCCAGCCAAGAGTGAAAATGACCTTAGCTCACAGCTAAGCAAAAGGTCAGCCGAAAAGAATAGTGAGAAACATTATTCTTAGTTCTGATCCTTTGGGTTAGCCAGTGCTACTCCCAACTAATGTAATGTATTGTACTGAACTTTAATAGGTCAATATTACAGGAATATTAGGTCTAAACCCCACAAAATAATTTTCACTTTTCCTTTATTTCTTTTCTGCAAGAAATAATGGCTTTCCTATTAATGCAAGGAGCTTGCTGAAAAGATTAAGTGAATGGAGGCTATATTTTAAATAGAAGTATGTCAAGATGAGAGACATTTTTTGAAATAGTAAGAGAGATGGTCAAAATACTTCTATTGACAACAGCCACAGAAATTCTCTTAGCCTTTTTCCATATGTGATTCCTAAATCTTTCTATTTTTAACCTAGAAGAAATAATAAAACCGTCAAAATGTTTACATATAGTGCCTACCACCTGAGGTCTCAGACTGCTCTGTCAATATCCTATTAATTGCATTATAAATTTTATAGAGCTGGAAAGTACAAAAATTCCCATTTTACAGATGGGGAAATGGGAATATTAAGAATTCATGCACTCAGTCACACAGGAACAAGCAAGAAGAGGGCTAGAATGAAGATCTCCAATTGCCCAACAGCAGAGCTCATTAGATAGAAGTCGAGCAAAGAAAAATATTGCATTTGTCCCTGTGATTTCAGTCTTCTAGGTATGAAATAGTTTGGTATTAACACAATAGCAACACATTTCCATGGATTGCTCCAGGAGGACAGCAATTTGGAGCAAGTTACAGTAACTCTCTGGCCAAAAGCAACACAAATAGACTTTTACAAAAATAAATTGCAAAATAAGAAATGGTAACAAATATTTTTTTTCATTGAAATATTAAAAAGGAAGGCAAATAAAAGCCAGGGAGGATTATTAAAAAGCTACCCTATCTTCATAAAAATTCAGTGTTGGTAAATGCAATAGCCTGGATTTAGTTTGCATATGTTATATTAATCCTGGTCATACTTAAAATGGAAGATGGAAGGTATAAAGAGATCACATCCAAAGCACTCTCTTTGAGATTTTTAAAATGACAAAGAAAATCCAAGATCCCTTACAAAGAAGGAACTGGGAAAGGTGAAATCCACTCATTCCAACCTATCTCTGACAGATGTCATTCGGGCATTGAATTTGATTTGGGTTTATTTGTAAGGCTACATGTATCACTTATGTTTTAGCAGATACGTATGCTTCAAAGGCTGCAGGATTTATCCCATAGTCTGGTCAAGTTTCCTCCAGTTCACACTGTCACTGTAGTCACGTCTTAGTCTGTGCGTGTGCCTTTCACAGAAATACAGTTATGTGAAAAAAAAGAAAAAAACAGTCTGTAAAAAGCAATGTTGTGGTGTTAATCTCAAAGTACCTTGCAAAAACTCACAAAATAAGACTTATAAACCATTCTAGGAACTACTTGCTCCATATATATTTTCAAGGGCATTTTTTCCACACGGTTTCCACACTGAAAGAGAACAGTTTCTCTGAGAGACCATTCTTTTGGCAAAACTTGAAATCAGAATTTTCTGTTTTCAAAATAAGATGCAGCAACTTAAATCACCCCAAAATGTAAATCTTAAATGAAAAAAAAAAAGTCCTTCCATTGGAAAACTGGTTATGTTACTAAAAACAAACAAACCCCACACGTTATTTATCTAAATAACTGTGTACAGGATCAGTAGCCAATATCCTGTCAGCTACAGTTCTTTAGAAACTTATTTCCTTACTTCCTGTGTGATTTCACATTGGTTTTATTCCCTTCCTAACTATAGTTCTGGGAGTAGTTTATTGATTATGACTCATTGCTTGAAATTACACACAGATTTGGAAACCCACCACTTTCTCCACTTTGACAACTGAATTCAAGCTATATTAGGGTTTTAGAGAGCTCAAGGAACACTGTATGTCAAACTTTTGACACAGAGGCTGCCTCCTGAAGCTTAACTGCCCATAAGTTAGGCCAAAAATTCAGAGTTCAGTAGAACAGAAGTGTAAAGAAGTTTTGTTTCCTTCTTTTTATCTTACTGTACTTTCTTTCAACAATGTTTGAGCTCACATTATCAGGTTCTTCACTCCTAGCCCTTCCCCCTGCCCCCTTCTTCTTTTGATATATTTAGTAATATATCATTTTTCCCAGGGTACTTTTGAACAGATTATATCCAGCTTCACGTTGGATAAATTTCAGCTCTTCAAATGCTCTTACAACACTCAGCACAAAAACTGCTTGTGCGATGTAGGCTTTGGAAAGTTATTTCCTAACCAGTGTAGGAATAAATGGACATCTACAATTTAGGATACTTTCATTAGGCTGCACTTTCAATCCAGCTAACAAGGTTCAGCTACAGTACCTACTCAAGCAGTTTCTGCTAGAACACAGATTTGGGGCAGGGCAAAACTTCTTTGCAGAGTTTAGTGAGCTTGGTTTGGTTTTCCACTTAGAATCATAGAATGGTTTAGGTTGGGAGGGACCTTGAAGATCATCTAGTTCCAATCCCCCTGCCATGGCCAGGAATACCTCCCACTAGACCAGGTTGCTCAAAGCCCCATCCAGCCTCGCCTTGAACAGTTCCAGGTATGAGGCCTCAACAACTTCTCTGGGCAACTCCTTCCGGTGTCTCAGAACCCTCAGAGAAAAGAATTTCTTCCTGATGACTAATCTAATACTGGAAGCCTGCCATAAGGTCTCCACAGAGCCTTCTCATTTCCAGAAAAAACAACCCCAACTCTCTCAGCCTGTCCTCATAGCATAGGTGCTCCAGCCCTCTGGTCATCTTTGTGGCCCTCCTCAGGGCCCACTCCAACAGGTCCATGTTCTTCTTCTTCTGCTGAAGACTCCAAAGCTGGACACAGTACTCCAGGTGAGGTCTCACCAGAGTAGAGAGGGAGAATCACTTCCCTCTGTTACAATACAGACTGCCCGCATCTGATGGGAGGATAAAGGGTAGAAAACATTGGTATTACTGTAGGTATTAAAGTCTCTCAAAAGTTTGATTTGTGCCTCCTGCTTACAATCCCAGGATTACTCCAAATCCCAGATTTTGTACCACAAAAGAGTTTCCCTAAGTGAGATAACAGGGAACTTGGGGCTAGCAGAAGTTACCCCTTTCTGTACTATGAGAGTTGATTACTTTCATATGATTGTTTGCATTTTTTACCTACTGGTGCTTCCTGAAGTTCTTTCCTGTAATATTTGCACATTTCAGAACTGTGGCACTATTCTGTTAGTAAAGGCTTTATAATTATTTTAGAGGTGTGTTTATAATATAGATATGTATTTATTTGTTGGCAAGCGCTTTGTGGTCTATGGGGGTGAAGAGGTGCATGGCGGGGATGTTGCTTAACCAACAAGGATCCCTATTTCTCTTCAAAGGCTGTCTTTGGGTCTTATTCCTGCTGGTAGAGTCCCAGTCCCTCCCAGTTCAGCATCTCTATGGACGGATCCAGAGGATTTCCAGTAGCAGATCATCTGCCCCATCTCACACATCTTCTTCTCTTTGGCTTGTTACTGCTGTCATCACATAAGTGCCTCTGCAGGCACCAGGAATCACTTATCATGTACTGATCCACAGCTAAAAGTGTGGAAAGCCTTCTCCAGGCTGCCAACACAATAAATAGCTAATCCTCAAAGTTAAACATCAATTACAGTTGCAATTGGTAAGCTACAAGCACACTGGTGGAACAAAGCAAGCACATTTTGTTCTTTCCCGAACACTTACATTTTAGGAAGCTCAATACCTAAAGGTAGCCTGTTTGCTATCTGGAAGCGAAGCCACTATTCCTCTAATCCTGAGCCACATATTGACAGGTTGTCACCTTTCAACTGCTTTGCAATCCACCAGACTAGAGGTTTCAAAGAAAGCATTTTTTATGGGTGCTAAATGCACGTTCCTGGAGTTCCAAATAGTTTTAGTGATCCAAAAGCATAGGTATTCCAGATTTTGGAGAGCTAGTTGAAAAAATTGCCTAATTTTTGGCCTGGACATTTCAGATTTGTTCGGTGTCTGTGATACAAATACAAGACCAAGACAGATTCACAACAAAGAACTATTAATGCAGTCCTAAAAAAGATTTTATCTATTACATTGGAAGTTAAAACTGGAAGTTAAATTAAAAGCAACAATGCCAATGATAAAAAAAAATATGTTGATAGAAATGTTAAATAGGACAATTTTACTGTAGGCAAGTGGTTTCCAACTTCAATTGAATTCCTAATTAAAGCCATGACTGCTATTTATTGTGCAATATGCTTATTTGGTGCTGCAGCATCTGCTGCTTGAAAGCAGCATTCACCCTCCTCTTCTGGGTTAATTTAAGTTCACCCGCCTCCCCTCAGTTCAGCGCTGGCACTGGAGTCTCACAGAATGGGAATTCAGCACATTGCAGACATTTAGTACCTATTCTAAAGCCCAAATCTTCTTTAACAAACACAATCTAAATATTAAAAATCTTGTTTAAAAGTGGCAGGGACTGCATGTAGAACATCACGGTATCCCCATGCTCTCCGATGTGCATAGGAAGTGTCCACAATTTGAAGTCCTCTGTTAGCAGAATTGGATGACTAAGGGGAGAAACCCCCCTTCACCACCCACAAATGCAGCCACGCTGAAAATAAAAGGCAAGGCAAAGTGCTTCCTTTCTCCTCCTCTTAACTTCTTCAGCAGTCTCGGGCACAGTGATTTATCACCAATGCAGCTTCGCTCCTGAGGAATCTTTTTGGAGCAATAGCATAAGATCCAAGCAGGGATTCGGGCTGCAAGGCTGGGTTCTCTATCGACGCGGGGCAGGATGCTCTCTTTTCTCTGTATTTCTTTTGGAATTTAAATGAACAGACAGAAACAATTGTGGGGTAAAGCAGGGGTCAGCATAGGACAGCTATTTGCCCATAGTCCCCAACGGAAGAGGCCACAAAGGGGAGAGGGTTGCAGAAAGTGGGCCCTCCCCTACCAGTGCAGCACCGTTACCCCTCACCACACAGGGCAGATGCTGAAGACAACTTGGCAAAGGCAGCAGATCCTCCAGGTAGTGCCCAGACATAAGCTGGTACCAGTGTGCACCTTAGACTAGTGCCCCCAGGCTGACAGAGCACAGACACTCCTTTCTCCTCCTCAAGGAACTGAGGCACTCTTAAAAAGACCAAGAAGATAAACCTCTAAATCTGTATGAGCAAATGCCTCTTTTCTGCTGTGGCAAGAAGGGTGCAAACATTTGAGCCAAAAATTCAGGAGTCACTGTCCTCAGAGAGGTATAGCCACTAGTGTCATGCCTACAAGCCTATGTTGAAGGAGATGGAGGACAAGAAGAGAAGTTTGGTTAAAGTCACCCATGAAGACCCTGCATAGACTACAACTGGCAAGATAGACCCACTTCCTTCAATGAGGGTAGAGGAATCGAGAAAGTATCATAAAAATCAGAACAAAGGCTGGAAATACGCCTACATGTTTTTCCAGATAAGCATCTAAAGCAAAAGCGTTCATCTGAACCAACTCACACATGTCTAAACTTGCCAAGGTTTCAGTTACCCAGAAGAGCGTGTCAGCACCAAACTGTCAACTGGCTGGGGCCATCAGAGAACCAGGGCTGGAGGAGACCCTAGAAGTTACCAATCCTAATTTTCCTCTCTCAAGTCACAATCTTTCTTCAGGTGTTTGCACAGCAGCACACAGCCCAGCAGAGTTGAGATTTCAGCCTTTGTTACCTGCACAGCGATGCACCCCATTTACCCTGCCAGGAAAGGCCAGGACAAGCTTTACTCTGTAACAGAGGTACTGCTGAATCAAGATTCCTCCCATACAGTCAATCCTTTGCATCTCTCTCAGGATGCTAGTTCTGGTAGTGGATTTTTTGTTTGTTTGTTGTTCCAGGACTTACGTAAAGCATCTAGTTCTTCACATTGCAGCCTGTAGGTCCCTTTGGCTGCTCTGTCCAGGGCTGGCTGTACCAGGGCCAACCAGGAAACACATCAAAAAGCTGAAAATCTTTGCACAAAGAGCACGCTATTACCAAGGACTACAGAATATGACTCAAACATTAAAGATTTTTTGGTGACTGTTTGGGGGAGGGAGAGAATTATATGTTAAAACATAAGAATTCTCTTCCAGCATAGTTTAAATTGCTTCACAATACTGATTAAAATAACAGAACATTATAGCTTGCTTAACTAAACATTATATTTCTAAATCCATTTTCAATTGTTTTCCTTCAATTTAAACATTTTGAGCAATTTTATTGCTATTCATACCTGCTTGATTTTTTTTTTATTAGAAATTAAAATGCATATTTTTTTATCTAGGTTACAGAGCACTGGTACGTTTAACTCTTTCAGGTCTGCAGACTGAGCACAGGAGAGTTATCAATGGCATAAACACAGTGCCTGTCCATTAGATTAAAATATTTATATTACAAGATACTTTTTGGCAATAATGGCAGTTGAGAGGAGAAAGAAATGAACAAAGGAGGCACAGGGAAGGAAGGGGGGGAGACAGAGGTAGAAAGCTAGAATAAAGTAAAGGGTCTAAGTGACAGCTTCAAGATTAACATTCCATTTAGCTCATACATATCCCTTCTTTATATTTGGGGAGCTTTTTTCCCTACCCCCCTCTTGGCAGGAAAAATAAAGCAAAAACCCCAGAAGTTTTAAGAAATAAGAAAGTGAACCAATTGTGACTAAAGAAAAAGTATTTTTTAGACTGTGAAATAACAGTGAATTGTAAATACACTTCTGTAGCAAGACAGGCACCTAGAGTTCTTCTCATGTAGCAAGGTAATAATTATCAGTACTGAGAGACAGCCAGCCTTGCCTGGAGTCAAGCCGCACACCGTTTGAAAACCCCTCTTACAGCTTAACGCCTCCCACATTTCCTTTTCCCCAGCCACCCTTCACTCCTTCTCTAGAAGGCTTCTCCCTGATGGCACGAGTCCACACCACCACCCTTCATAAAGTGGGAATCCCCCCGAGTACCTTGGTAAAGATGGTATAACTGGCCCCACCACATTTATACCTGAACATTTCTGATTTCCCTAAGTCAGCAGGGGACATTCAGAGACCACTAACTGCTGGTAACCACATCAAAACATTAATTAACACAACTATATTCCCACACAAATAAAACATTAATATGGTAATTTCTAGCCTATAACCAGCTGGTATCTTTTCCCCAGCTATATAGATAGTAGGATTAACAGTGCAAAGCAAGTATTATAACAAAGTCAAATTAATATCACCTTTTCCCTGTTTTATAATTCAGAATCAAACAATAAATTATAGAAGTCCTTTAGAAACTGTCCCTCGTGAAATACTCCTCCTGGATCCATGTTCAAAGCGTAAATCCCTTTCCGCTGAGTTCTCCTGCTTTCTATGTAATTCAAGGCTACTCAGTGACAGAATCTCAGCCTAGACAACTGTGACCATCAGATGGTCCTGCTTCACTTTCCACTCACTGTCACTGATTTTCTATCTTCTCTCCCTAGCTTTTTCTCTCTTAAAACTTTTGAGATAAAACAACCGACATATTATTCAAAGGTAGTTGTTTTGGATCTATTGTGATATAGACAAAGAACAGGAAGAGAAACACTGTTTGGTCCAAGATAAAACCAAGCCAGAAGAGTTTTCTGCGGGAGTGGTACTTGGTAATACTTTGAATTTTTTTTTATCTTTTTAATCTTCTCAGGCTCAAGCTACACTTGTCAAAAAACACACACGTGTATTTCTCTTCACTCGGCAGTAATTTTGGCATCGCATTCAATGATAAATGCATTTCATGAACATTAACATATTATACATACATAATTCGAAAGAACTATGGGGAAAACAAGCAGCAAAAATATGAGCAATGTCAGTTAATGAAAAGCTCACATTTTCAAACTAGTGTTTGGCTAATTAAAACTGAATTAAGTGACTACAACATTAACTATGTCAACTATTTAGCATAAAAAGTTGTTAAATATATCATATTGTATGTGGGAAGATTCTTGCAATCTTTAATTGTAAGAAATAGTCATGTACTATTTAATTGCACAACTTGGTAGGATATAAAATTCAGTTATATGAATTATATTTAGTAAAATATTTTAAAACATGTTGTTTCTTAGATTGTGGAATTTTATGGGTAGTATAATAGAATTGAAGCACACTCTTAATTACATAATTATTTCCATTTTCAAAGTCCATCTAACAGCATAACTGGTCTTGTTTTTACAGTCTAAGGTAGAAAAAGACATGAAGTTAAATGCTTTGAAATCAGTTACTGAGACAGAATTTTGAATTCTTACTTGAATCATTTTTCCACAAAATTTTGACCAAAGTTAATCCAGTATTAGACCATACAGAGTCCTCCAATTATTCATGGAATGTGTGTTCCTCATGATCATACATACATAAACATATACAGAAAACTTTTGGCAACACTTTAAGTTGATACTAACCTTATCATCATTAACATGTTTTTAAAAGACCAGAACAATGCCTGACAAGCCTGAATATGTCCAATGAGGATTATTATTGCCGTTAAACTTCTGACATGGACAAATCTGAATCCTTCTTTTTCCTACATCCATAAAGAGACTGTCCGATTTCTTAATCTACCACAATAATAATCTTTTGTTTTCAAAATTAGATGGGTTTCATACCCTATTCACCTCCCAGCATAATACAGGCAGTTACTAACTTTGCCAAGAAGTCCATGCTAAATGTTGCTATGCATAAAAACCATCACCAGACGGGACAGGGATTAGGGTAGAGAACCATCCAGAAAAAAAAAAAAAAAATTAGGTAATACTCAACATTCATTAATTTGTTATAAGTGTTCTCCACCCTACTTATAGGATGACTCACCAATACCAGAGTCCTGGTGTTGCACACATAGTTGAAGGACAGAAGCACAGCACAGATAACAGTGAGGAGAACTCTAGCTCCTCTTTGAGAGCCCCAGAGGCCCTCATCTCAGCAGCACTTGTTTGCCTGGTTTCACACAATACCACCTGCCCTCCCTCATTATCAATCAGGAGTTTGCCTACCAACTTAAAGGGGAAGTAGCCTGACTGATACAAGATGATGGAGTAAGAAACGTGCTTCCCACGGCCAGGACAATGAACACAATCTCTTAAATTAAATCTCTCTAAATTAGAAACTTCCAACTTTTATTTTTTAATACAGTCCTAAGTGGTAGCAAGGGCTGTGATTCCTACCTCTACATACACCACTTCAATGTAACTCATCTATCACTAACTCATTTGAAAACCACATTTTATGAAGCCTTGAGCTAAACTGCAGCTAATCATCTGGGTATGTCCCACAAAACGTATCAGTAATCATGAGTGAATAAAAAGCAGAGAAAAAAACAGATGAAATAAAAACTAAAGCTTCTCTTCAATGATCCTTGTAAAGAAATTCACAAGCAAAAAGATATCATGAGCCTCTGGCACTTGTGCCAGTCGTGCATCCAGCAGCACTGACCATTGCGGCACAGGCAGACATGCTTAATGCATGCCCAAGGCCATGCCAAAGTACTATATAAATCACAGGTATCTTTCATATATACCCAATTCGAGATCCATTTTTTGGACACCGTTTTGTTACCAGCACAGACACTTAAATGGATACTCAAGGTTATACCAAAATATAGCATACACCTAATCATCAAAACCACCATGCACTGAGGCTGCAACTCGGCCATCGCACGCCTCATCCCAGTGGTCAAGAAGCCCTTAGACTCATTGCAATAGCCACACTTGTAGACTCAACGTCTCAGAGATTACCAAGTGAAGCACCCTAAGTAGCACAATTAAAGAGCAAAAATACAGGGCTTAACTTCACTGTGTAAAATTCACATGCAAGAAAGGTAATTTAAAAAACACAAAACACGAAAGAAACTTAACTGCAAAGAGAAGCACATGCATAGTCCTTACTTTAGTCTTAGCAGCTGTGTCACTAGGGGTCAGTTCACAGAGCTGGCAGACCCATCTTTGTTCACTCTGTGTCTCCCTTAAATTCCCAGGCTCCCCTTCTTTCCTTAGAAAGATCTAGCCAGATCAGCTGATATCACTCAGGCTACTTCTACTGGTGTAATTCTGTACGACCTTGTTTGGGTTTTGGAGTGGGGTTTTTTGCATTAAATCCCTTTTAATTGTCAGTTTCACCCATCTCATTTTCCCCTGATTGTTTTGCTAAAATCAAACAATACACATTGTTAGCAGACAAACACATGCTGTCCTGGATAGAGTCACACAAACAAAATTATTAACTGTCAAAATCAAGTGGTCTTTATACCACTCGTTGAACGCATTCTACCTCAATAAATCAAAGCTTTGATTCCACATTTAAATTCAGTTTCCAAGTTTCATAAGGAATACGGACATATGAAAACTAATAATTCCAAGGCCAACTGATACATTTTATTGCCATCCTTTGTAGACAGGGTGATCCACTGGATGACAACTCTGTTTTAAAGTGCTGTTTTGTGATCATCTCGACTTACTTTACACTCATTCTTGCATTAATATTTATCGTGTCTGATGAGAATTGATATAAACAAGCATAATTTTAGCATCCTTATTACACAAACACTTTTCGGTAATTTTATGAAAGAGAAAAACATGGTTGTGTATTTATTCAGAGCTACACGTATCACACAGGCCAGTCCTCTTAGTAACAACCTCACTAGTTTTATTTTTATAGCGACAGCTATAGTTACAGCTCAGCAGCAATATCAACAAACTGGAGAGAGTCCAGTGAACCGGAGGCATGAGAGGAGAGGCTGAGGGTACTCAATTTGTTTACCGAGGAGAAGGGGTAGTTTAGGGAGAATCTCGTTGCTTTCTTATACTAGCTAAGGCAGGGATATAGCAGAGCAAAAGAACAAGAGGCAACAGTCACAAGTTGCAGCAGCGGAAATTCAAATGGGCTATAAGGAAAAAAAATTCACAGCTAGACTATATACACACTGGGACAGTTTGCCAAGAGAGGCTGCAGAATTTCCATCCATGGAGATTTTAATTTTTTGTCTGCATAAGGCATACAAACCTTGAGCAACCTGCTGTAATTCTTGGTATAGCCATGCTTGGAACAAGGGATTGGGCTTCCTAGCCTCACAGGTCCCTCCAACCTAAATTATCTGATTCCTGTGCACGTGTAAAACAAAGTAGGAGAGTACCTGCATGTCTTCTGCTTTACATGTGATGAATCCAACCAGTCACCACAGAAGCAATGTCTCCTAAAGCACTTCTTTTCTTGGACAAAATAGCTGCCAGTATTAAATATGATACACAGGAGAAAATGCTTGAAAAACATAAGAAAAAGGTAGAGAAACTTGTTTAGGAATGGCCCCTGCCCTACATATTTTAAGAAACAAAATATCTACAGAGTTTATGTGAGTCTGAAAGAGCTCTGCCTAGCTAAGAGAGAAGTTTAGGCACTTTCCATGGCTCTTGGATGAAAAAACATGTTGGTGGCAAACAGCAGGAAAGGAACAGGAGTTTTTGCATCCCGCTGTTTCTCTGGGGGAACACAAGAGGTAAGACTCTCTCCGTTTGCTTTAGCAATTACTTTACCTTACATCAATAACCAAGAAATCCCTAGGTCATTCATCCCAAAATCTTAACAAATACAAGAGAGGTACTTAAACTAAAAAGGCTTCCTCTGCTGACTTTGGAGCCAAAATCGCATCATATATTCTTAGGTCCTTGCATAAAAGCTTTTCTTATGAGGCAGATGACTTTGCGGGTCATTCTTATGCTAATCTCACAAAAAAGGTTTGGGTTTTTTGCTTTCTGGTACGATAGTACGTCCTTTGGTCTTATCTTGGACTTTTTGTCTCAGCTGCAATCTATGAGTAGATTGTCATTCAAGCCTCTGTGCTTGAATGTCTCTGTATATCCAGGTTGACTCCTGGCTCTCAAACAGAAATAAACACACTGCAACATGGATCAAAGCAGGTATTTATGCTAAAAATCACCCTGCAATGGGAGCTAGGGACATTTAAGTTGTCAAGCGAAGACTGAAGACCCACATTAGGAGACTGCTGCCCAGAATAACGAGGCTCTCCCTTTACCTCTGAGGGTAGTGGCATTAGAAACCCATATAGCACTTTACCAGTTACCAGTCTTCGCTTTCTCTGAAGATTTGTTCCTTTCACTTGAATGACTAGGAATTTTGCAAGTCAGACCTTATATGGTAGAAATCTTTCCTAAAATTTGGATGAAGAAATGGTTACAAAATGAATGGCAGCATTTAGAACTTATTGTTTTCTAGGGTTTTTTTTCCTCTCCTCCTGAAACTGAAATGCAAGAGTTACTAGCAGAAGATAATCTGTTTTCCCTCATCAGACAAAGTTTATGAGTTATGTTTGTCACAAATGAAGCAAAGCCTTCACACACAAAAGCTTCAAGAAGATGATGAATAATTTTTGATTAGAACTTTGTCATGAAAAGTTTGCAAATCCATTTACTGACAGAAAAAAAGAAAAGATTCCGTTCTCTTGTAGCATGAAAAAGTGCAAACACAAGGAAAGTCATCTTCCATGATTATATAATGATATATTCCTTTTAGATGAATGTTACAAGCCAAGAAAGGGGAAAAGGTCAGCAAGATGACTAAAGATGTTATCAAGAGTTTAAGTATCAGTACTGCTTATTAATGCTCATCATTAGCATCAGTATTACTTATGACCAACCACAACTGGGAAGTCTGAGTTGATATTTCAGAATAATCTGTATAGTTATATTCTATAGAATATGAAAGAAACAAAACTTCACCATCGTCTCTATGCCAATGCTAGTGACATCGGAAGTATGCAAGCAATAAAGCTATGTCCAAGGCTGCACCAGTAGAAGATGGGGGCAGCATTGTATTGCTGGAAAAGCTGCACTCTCCTGCTATCAGCTCTGTCAACCACATTGTACTACCAGTTGACATGACTTCTTCTAGAGCAAGACAGATACCAATTTTTATAGATTATCCCTTCTTTATACCATGCAGAGTGGTCTCCTCTCCTGTGTCACTTCCATGATGTGAAGATTGAGTTATATACCATAGTGAACGATGCCCTAGTCAGTCATGCTGAATGTATTTATGATGAGGACCCAAGAGATAGGGTCCAATGTTTTGGGCTCAACTTCCCAGTCTTGACACTCAACCTCTATAGAACACAGATTTGAATAAATTGGATATGCTGCTTGTAAATTATATGATACATTCCTCCTATGTGCAAGACTGGAGTAGCATTTACCTACTTTCATAAAGTAATTTCAGTTCCTTATACGAATTGCAGTCTCATCATGCATAACACGAAGATGTTGTCATTAATAGAGTATTCTATTTTTAATTGTGCACTTTAGAACTAGCAAGTAACTCTAACACATCTTTGTAATCTAATCCACATTTATTTCTTTTTTACTTCAGTATTTTCCTTTTGCATTTTCAGAATACACCTCAAGAAGAAGGGGTGATGGACTCCTTTAACCAATTTCTGTGATTTGGGAGTGAATCACAAGGGTATGAAAACTGTAATTAGCTTTGGTAATGTGACTGTAAATCAGGCAACCATACAACTGCAGTTAGGCTTTCTGAGATGTGAGGTTATGTGCAAGGGAAATAATCTTCTAGTTTCTTCTAGTGATCACAGTCACTGAAGCACAGCCTGCTGATCTGTTTAGTCCTCTCTGTTTTGCATTAGGATAATGACTTGGATTTTCTGATACTCTAATGATTACTTTCATCGGGGTGACTCTCCCACCCACAGCTATAAGCAAGGCTCTAGGATGCCTTGAAATAGGAGGCAGGCAATAGCCAACTTTCAAGTCCAAGAAGGTCATAGGATTTGTGGTCCAGGAAGCAGCTGTTTGGATCTAAAATCTGACTAGGATTGAGTGACCTTGGAGTTTAGACAGGCTTACAAAATGTACATATTGCCATATCTAGCTCAGGATTTGACCTTCTGTAAGAGCTGATGAGGTTAGTGTTATCGGAAATTCCATATCATGACATAAGACATAGCTCCACTTTCAACACAGGCTTTTCAAGTATTGCCATATAGCTTAAGGGATATGACTTTATTGCCATTCAACTTTATCTCCTATTAAGAACCAAAATGTTATAAGTCAAGAAGTCATGTCAAATAGTAGAGTAATATTTGAGATGTCTTTGAACAGTGCTCTCTGCATTCAAACCCACTTAAATATCTGCTTCTTTGTTACTCTCCCTGGAATATAGCCCGGATTTTTCTCAGTATTGCCCCTGAATTCCAGGCTACGCTGGAGATCAGGGAAGGCTGGCTGAGGAGTCTGCAACCATTTCAGAGGAATCAGACACAACCTTGCTTTTTAAAGCCATGCATCCTAATGTATTTAGACAACTGCCAGGTGAGTTGCAGGCCCACACAGTTTCGCATTGTTTCCCAAAGAAGAAATTCAGTCAGAGATTTTTCTCTGAGGGACTGACTGCAACTCACTCAACACCTGTTTGGTATCATTATATGAGAAGATACAACAAAACATGTCTAGCGTTTACAAGAGAAAAATTGCAAGAGAACTTTGATATTAAAAAAAGGCAAGTATTGGAAGGGGAAAAAATGTAGGTTCTATCTATACTGGACTATAAATCCAAAGAGAGGCAGGAAACTCAGAAATGCAATGGAGGCTTTATAGATAAGCTTTAGCACTTAACTGTGAGGGATGACCCTTTTGTAATGTTTGAAAACTGCACCATATCCTCTCCTAGTTTATAACTCAGAATGATTTGTCCAGAAATGCATCAATTAAAAAACAGAAGATTCTAGCATTTTAACACACTGTCAGCCTTCCACTGGTTCAAAAATTTTAATAGCAAAATCAAAAACTCTCAAAATTTTCCAGGTAGTTACAGTTTGTTGCAGACAGTTCCAAGGCTATAGCTATTAAGGAATTTGCTCTATTTAATTGTGTAACAAACTATGGGAATGTCCACTCAGTTTCTAATGTTCATGGTACAGTCTTACTGATTGTAAAGAGTTGAAGGCATAAGAAATCTTTGATTCATTTTGAACAGTTTTCACTGTAGAAGACTTGGCCACCAATACAAAGTCTGTGTAGCTGCATGACTGCTTGCAAGGCAGCTTTGGCTCCCTGGGATACTGCAGCAGAACAGATGATAGCTCTGAAGCAGGGATGTAGGAAGAAACACATCAGGAAAAGGTACTTTATGACTCTGGCTGCAGGTCTGCAAAGATCGTACCTGGCGAACAAAACCTGTTTGAGACATTCCTACCCTAGTCCTTGGCCCGTGGTCCCACTTTGGCACTGCTGCTCATTCACCCTGCAGTCTGGTTTTAAAGAAATCCAAAAAGCCCAGCTCCTCTCGGTTGCTAGCAACGTCAAAAAGACCTCAAAAAGATGACTTGCCCAGCCCTGGTTTCAGTCTGTTATGTGCCATTGTCCCTTAGACTCCTTTGTCCCTAAATGATCCTTCTTTCTCCCTGCGTGCAGTCCCTCCTGCCTGCTTCTCCCCTCAAAGCTACCCTTAGTCTTTTATCTCCGCATCCCAGTTCACTCCTTCTTCAGCACATGCGCTCTCTCTCTGCCAGGCAGGGATGCTACAAAGGAAGGGAGAAGCACAAAATTCAAAGGATCATTAGAAATCATTTCTAGTGGACAATAAAATCCATAGCTATACAATTATCATATGACATCACTACACGGCACAGTGAAGGTTGTTTACTTGCCTTAATTAGGTATTTCTGTACTTTAACATGTTTGCATTTCTCTTAAGCTTAATCATATCTCTTGAATTTTGTGGGCTTGTAAAAGTTGTTTTAGGGATAATTACAACACCCTGGTTATTTCTTTTACCCCCAAGTTACCGAAATACACTCTCAACTTCAACTCTATTTTAACTCAATGTTTTCATTAGGGAATATGCAGGCCTTCTTGTATTCCGGAACTGAATTCTGTTAAATTCTATTAAATGCAAATTTCATTTGTAATTTCTTTACTTTGAAACTGAAAAATAGTCAATTAAGGGTCCTATTATAAAAATTAGTGGCACTCATCTACAAATCTCAGCTTGATAATCCTGACTAATTTTTATAGAATAATTTTTAACTTCCTAACAGTTGAATCCTAAAAAAATTTGTGTCTTGAGACACCAGATAGTTTTCACTCATAGGTAGGTGAAACAAAGCTTCTCCCAGGTGAAAAACTCTGTTGGAAGGAGAGCTATACTTTCTCCCTGTATCATTTTTCTCTGTAACAAATAGTATTCTGACTCAGACACCATCTGAAGCTCTTGAATCCCACCTTTCAAGTGCATTTGCCCACTAAAGAAGAACAGAAAAGCTCAGTGTCCTTGGAGATCCTCTGCTGCAATCCTGGTTGGGAGTTCCTGAGCTCCTGGAGGCCGCCACAGCTCTGCTTCTCCTACTGAAAAGGCACCAGAAAAGGCAGTGCCATCATCATACCCCACATCCAAGATTTGCAGCTTCCTGTCAGCACTGAAGGTGGAAGGTAGGAGGAGAAGGAAAGCACCGAGCTGTGATGCTAGCTGGCCATCAAAGGCAGATTGCTGGTTCTAAACAAGTGATAAGGCGAGGGGAAAAATAGTTTTCCACAACTGTGTAAATGCAGACCCACCGCCTCCAAATCTGTATTTGAATATCCAGCCATCAAGATATGAAGCTCCTACAGAACCTATAGGCCAACTGTGTTCTCTGGTATTTGCTTTTGGACCTAAATCCTGCTGCGGGAATACAAATTTCTTTGGAAATTAAAAAGTCAGGATTTCTCTTAAATCCTTTTAATGATGTCTGCATACAACTACAATCTCCCTTTCCCCTCCCTCCCCTTCCACTTGGATATTACATTAGTGGAAAGGTCTGTTGGATTATTGGGGTTTAGGGGCTTTTGGGTCTTTTTTTTTTTTTTTTTCCTGTGG
The DNA here is from genome assembly GCF_963924245.1 of Chroicocephalus ridibundus. NCBI lineage: Eukaryota > Metazoa > Chordata > Aves > Charadriiformes > Laridae > Chroicocephalus > Chroicocephalus ridibundus. The sequence continues at coordinate 82,855,105 of NC_086287.1, forward strand.
ATTTTGGCTCCTTTAAAAGGGACAGCCTGCTATAACAGGTGCATTGCAGACAGGTGCTGCATAAGGTTCCCTACATAGCTCTGCCAATGCTTTTCAATCATGATCTACAACACCCCTGTTACTCCTGTGTGGGGCCTCCCCTCCTCTGAAATTGCCAAGGTTATGAATTATGCCATCCTGTATTGATTTGGACAAATGTCCACTACTGACTAGGTCGACACCACTGAACTTGGTTCACGGGTAACACAAACCAAATCTTGGAAGGCTCAAGCTTAGCATTTAACCCACTGTGCAGTCTCTCTCACAGTTTTTCTTTTTGATTCAGTCCCACATTATGTACCCTGACTCCCATGTAGAAGATTTGTGGCAATTGCATGATGTATGAGGTGCCATTTGTAAAATATTATTTAGTGTAAAACATGATGTTTTTTCTGTTGATTTACAAGTTGGATTTATAAATCTGCACTTCTCACAGTTTGAGTTATATATCTTGCCTCTGATTTATAAAACTCACCAGTAAATCTTTAGCAGAAAGTTTTGATTCAGAAATCATTATTTTAAACATTAGATTTAGCTAAAACATTCAACTGCTTTATAAGTCATGAAATGGATTTACATACCCCAATCTGGATTTACAAATTCTACAGCAGATTTACAAATCATGCTGAGAAATTCCTAAATAAAATGCTTTGATTTATAAATCTTCACTTTGCACTTCGGATACAAGTGACTGATTTATTACTCTGAAGCTATACAATAATGATTTAGTTTATAAAATCCTACTTTAAGTTAAAGTTCTGATTTATAAATAGTGATTAGGTTTACTGCAATATAGGCCACAAAAAGTAAAATTGTTTGGTGCAAGGCTGCTTTGCAAACAGCTCCCTGCACACACAAAAGGCAAGACATTTCTGAGAGGTCATAGGTGACCAACTGATCAGAGTTAGCAGCAGGACAAAGAAAGAAGAAGAATTGGGATGAAGAAACTCTTTACTTCTTGCTAATAAGCCCAAGGTTTCGAGATGGAACATTTTGACTACCCTGTCAAAATCATTTCTCAGTTCAAAAAGCTTTCTGTAACCCCAATCTCAACCCCCAACTACAGGGAAATGGTTTGAGTGCCTCCAACAACTCCAGGAGTTATGGGGACTTCTATTGAACGTCATGAGGAGTTCCATTGAACACTGGAGGAAATTTGTTCCTCTCAAGTGAACTTAATGGTTTCCAGCTTTTAGGCTCTGATCAGATGTCATTTATTTGCACCATTCCAGCCCAGGTGTTTTCAAGTATTCAAAAGCAAGTAGGAAAAATAGGAAAGCGTGAGTGAAGGGAGACCTCTGCGAATGTCTCACTCTTTGATGTGCTCCAAAAACACTTACATGACCAACAGGGCATTTAAATATTTTAGATACTTGAGAAGCAGTTCATCATTAATACCCATCAAGGACTCAGAAGGGATAGCGGGTACAGACAGAATTGTCAGATAGTATAAACGTGAAGTGCAGTGGAATAGAAATTAAACAGTCCATTTTCAGTAAAAGCCAAATTTCCTGGAAATGTTTTAGTAATAGTTTTTTAGAAATTACTAACAGAAGGTTTAATCCAAAAAGCAAAATTCAGAGTAATTACCTGGAACCCACTGAAGAAACCCAAGCATCCTGTGAAACTGTGGGCCAGCATTCAACCATCGTAGGTGAAGCTCCTTTTCCAAGCTCACTTCATAAATCTTCAGGAGATATGAGCTGGCTGGAGAACCCGATTGATCTGACAGGGATTTTCTTTATCCAGGTAGCTCTATTAGAAGGTATCATCAGCACTGACTCTGGGAGAAGTTGTCTAACACAACTGGAATGGTTCCATTATATAAGGTTGATGGAGCACAGGGTTAGAAATCATGATTATTGATTTTTATCCTCGTTTCTAACACTGAATCACCAAGACCTAAATCCTCCAGACATTTGGGTTCCCAACTTCCAATGGAAGTTAGACATTTACTTAACTCTCAGGGTTTGATGACAAAGATGTCTTTAGATTATCTCTTACCTCCTTGCCCATGAGTTTCAACCCCTGTACAATGGGTCTGACAACAGCCATGTACTGCATCAGTGTGGTGGGAGCTGTTAAAGACAGGAATTTTGAGGCACTGTGGGGCAAACACTGATCCTCTCCTCTCCCTGCTCTCCATCCTACCTCCTCAGACAAATATCCAAGATGTGTAATGTACTTCTTCAGAAAATGTAAACAAGATACATATGAACTGACAGTCTTTGTTAATCTCGAATGCTTCCTTTTATTAAAATCACATGTGAGAAATTAAGAGCATATATTGTGTTCTCCTAATGGCTGATACACTACCTACAATATACTTAGTTTTTAAAATGTAACGCTCCAAAGTTTACCATTTGTAAAATGGAGATTATATATTTAAAGCGCTCTAAAATCTATGACTGAAAGTTAAATATAAGAATGACATATTTTTTATTACAAAATTATGATTATAGTTTTCTGAAACTATTGCATTTCATTTTGCTGTCAGATTTTTGGAGTAGAAGAGAGAGTTATGCAAGATTGAAGACCTAGGAACTTATCAAATGAATATCTGCTCCAAAGCCAGAGAAGGGAATGACAGTGCTTTAGTTTTCTTCAGTAAGCTCTACATCAGGCCTCTTCTTGCTGGTACCGATAATATATTTGGTATAAATTCCAGTAAGCTCAAATGCAGGTGCAAAAATGATCATGCCTACATGCACATATATACTATATTCACTTCAGCTATAACCAAGTGAACGGCTCCAGTAGGGATGACCAAAAAAAATAACCTAAGTCTCATTCATGAATGTGAGTTATCAGTTACTGCAATTCCACAACTGCTGTGTAAATACATTTGATGGTTTTGGACAGCTGCAGTCTGAAACTTGATTCCTATATTTACAGTAGGTTAAAATGCAGCAGAGGCATATAGATGCTGCACCATACTAGATGTACACAGCGTATTTTTTTAATTTACCTTTTGCAGAAGATTGTGGCTATGCCACATGAAAGAAGAATGGCTTTGTTGGTTTGTTGATGTAAGAGTTGTGGAGCCGCGTTCCCAAGCTGTCCCACAAAGGAGGACAGGCATCCACCCTATGGAAGTCCCCAGTGTCACACCAGCTGTGGGAGGCTGGCTGACCTACTGCTGCAAGTGTGAACCTCAGTAAGCTGAAGGTGTGTTTTGCTTGTGGGCTGTTTCTTTGAATTGCCAGAGCTCGGGAAACTAAATAGGGTGCTTTGACATAACTGTGAAAAAGAAAGGTGGCTCTGTACTTACATCTTAAAGAATATGGTGTCCTGCATGTGCCTCAGATTGCTTCTTGACATACACGGATGGCCTCTTGCCCTCAGCTGTAGCAGTAAGCCCCACACTCTCCTGCTCAGGCAGGCACCCAATAGCCACAGAGCTGGTTCTCAGCCCTTCCTGCAGCCTTGTTTGTTTCCCTCAGGCAAGGCTAGGAGGGCCACAGCAGCTTCTCCCAAGCAGGTACTCAGGTTTGAGGGGCTGACCACTCCACTGTTCCTAATGCCCCTCACACCTCCCCTAACCCTGCTACACACCTGCGAAACAAAACCCTTCCTCATCTGCTGCAAGCCACAACTTGCGTCTGGGGCCGATAACACTCTGCAGTGTGGGGTGGCCAGGGTACTCGCCTGGTGCTACCAGGTAGCAGGGCAATGCCCAGCTACCTTCCCACTCACCTCTCTGAGAGGCTCAAAGATGCGTTAGCACTTTGAAAGCATCTCGGGTGTTGAGACTCCCCACCTTAAATCTCATTGTCAGAGTGACATCAGCGAAACTCAGCATACATTTTCCCTCAGCTAATGGCATTTCTTCCCTATTCACTGTTAAATCCTTTAAATAATATCCCATTATCTGCAGCTTTGATCAACTCACAGAGATCTATTTAAAAGTCAACATTTACCCAGTAGGTACCTTGCTGTGATGTCTAAGACACAACAGACATCTGTATTTGGGATAACTACAGTATCTCAGCACCATTAGGAGATGATTTTAGGAAATGATCTCTCTTTGAATTAAAGCTCCTATTACTCATGCTAGCTTAAGTAGGACTGACACTGCCGCAATCAGAGGATCAAACTACATCCTGATGTAACTCCACTGCTGGAATTGGCTCAGTGTAGTGTCATCATTTGGTGTAAATTGGAAGAAAATTAAGGCTATGCTTACACTCTTGAACTTTCTTTTAGTGCATTTGAAGACTGACAGAAGACATATGCATACAATTATTGAAATAAAAACATCTTGAAGAAGAAACTAAATTGTTTCACCAACATATCCACAAGAAAAATAAAATCATCAAGGCAAGCCAGGCTGTTATGCTCAAGTAGTACCCAACACCTAATATGATACCTCAAGTGCAAGTCTTAATGACGTGGTTCTCAAATGCGTGGATCAGATTTTCTATTTAATCCTGTGAGCCTGCAGCTTTCTTTGCCCACTACATCTGATCAAGCATGACATACGCTCAGACATGTGCACACTTTAAACATATATTTACCATGGTGTTACCACATCTGTATGCAGCTGCCTGTGCACACATGCAAATAGTAGATGTCATCATCCATAAACCAGGTACTTGCATATCTGGCAAACTTGCTAGAAAATACCATTCCATAATTCACGTTCCTGGCAGTTTCACACTAGACCTACTTTTGATCAACCATTAGCCAAGTTCCCAACCTCATAGTCAAAGGAAATGCAAAAGTTGGAAAGGATTTAGGATTTTTTTTTTGCAAAGCACTTGTTCCGGCATATGCAACCTGCCAATATGGAGAGCTTTTCATCCAGATTTTTATATCTATAGTTTCTCCAGTCAGATCCTGGAAGGACTAGGTAGGCCATTGCAGCGTGAGACTTTGTACTGAGAAGATAAACTTTCTTGGGCAGATTTTGCATTTAGCAATTTCCAAGTGTTCTCTGTATTCTTAGATAACTCATATTTCCTCATCATTCTTTTACAGATCTTTTGCCATTCTTTTAGGTATACATATTCACTTACCTCCTTAAATTCACTTGGAAGCATTTGTAAAGTAACAGGACAATATGCAATCCTGTTTTCATATTCCTGCATAGTCTAACAGCCATAGTTTAATTCCAGTGTGTTTGGTTCCAATGTGGTGGTTTTGGGTCACAGCCCAACTGTACTCTGGCATAAGCACTTGACGTCACTGGGCACTCTGCCTCCTTAAGGCATGGTTGAATGGCTCCCCCAGTTCAAAGCCAGATTCATACCTATGTTTGATTACTTGCATTTATTTTCCTGACAGGTAGCCTTTTGCTGTAATTACAGTAGTAAAATTTTCTACATCCACACTAACCATTTTTAACGTTCTCAGCACAGAACTAAGAATATGCACATACTTAAAGAGAGATCTATATAGAGCAAAGGGGAGTTTTAATGCTGTTCTTCCTTTTCAGTCCTCAGTGTGACTGACATCCGTTCAGCCACAGATAAGAAACAAAGCTTGTAGATTTACTGAATGACTCTCAGTGTAGTGCAGCAAAGGTATTTTGGTGAAAATGCTTCTGTGACTGGGATGTACGGAAATTCTCCAGAATCGCAACTTTTGTGTGGAGCACTCTGATAGTAAAAGGTACTGGAGATTTTTGTCTTGGTTTGACAAGGCCAAGCAGACCAGCTGAACACACATGTAGCCCACACCCTGCCTACTCTAGATTGTTTCCCATCCTGTGTTTTCCAGTGTTTCCTCAATTCAGTGTTTAAAACTCCTGACAGGGCTTCCACTGCTTCCCTCAGAAGACTATTCTGCAGATTAATTACATCTCGCTGTTAGGAGCTTTTCCCCTGACATCTAGGCTGAAATTTCCATTTTTAATAACATTTTATTTTCATACTCCTACTGTCCTCTCTTCCCAGCCTTTCTTTCTTTGTGCTACCTTAAATAATCCTTCTCCATCCTTCAGGTCCAATTCTCAGCCTGTTAAAGCTGTTTTGCCTCTCAGTAGCAACACAAAGCAGCCTAAAAGCCAGTTTAACAGCCAGCAGAGGATTTCCCAGAGGAGGGGACTCCTCGGCTCTAGTGGAGGCATTCTACCAGTTATACATCAGCCTTTTCCCCACTCTGTGGTGCAGAGAAGCTGGCCACTAACGCTATGCTGTATTTGTAGTGCAGAGCTGCTGTGGATTGCTGGGGTTTGGTCCATGCCAGGCTACGCTACAGAATTGGGGTCCCTTTGAAATCTGCCTCTGATACTGCTTGTCATGCTTTCCCTCCCAGACAGCAGAGCTGTTTCCGTTTTCCCCCAGGGCATTACCTTACATTTGTCCCAGCTGACATTCCTTTCCTTATTTCTTTGGCATGTTTCTGATCTTAGTTCCTTTTCTATTATTTCCCTGCCCTCAGTGATATTTATAATGTCTCCAATTTAGTATCATCTGTGAATTTCATTAACCAGCTGTTTACTCTCCTCTTTCAGATCATTAACGAGGATGTTAAATAACACTGGACCTAACGCTATTCCCTGCATTACATTACTAGGAAACTTCCCTACACTTGATACATTGCCTTTTATTGTTCTGCTCTGTACAGCTCTCTAGCTAGGTGTTCAACCCACATGCAGCATTTCTGGAAGCCGATGTAAATTAATTTCCCAGGTAAGACTTTGTAAGCAAAGGTATATGATGCCTCCCTAAAACCCAGTGCAGACCTAGCATTAGGCATTATGGGAATTTTATTTCTAGGAAGAAATCAATTTTTTCTGCTAAGAAATATTCTAAGCCACGGCACTCATGATGACAGCAATGGAGGGGACAAAGATGTTTCAGTGACTGCTACACTCTTGTTACAGTATTGTTTTTCTCAGCATTAATGCTGCTTTATCTACAGTTAGTGTATTTCCTCGCTTTTGCATTTGCAAAAAGACACTATTTAAAAAAAGACAGATTTTTGCACGGTTGTGTTGCAAGCTAGGAGTCTCCCACACTGCAATCAAGGGTAATGGCAACTACTCACAGGTGTACATATATCACATAAACAAGTGAAACATTGATTGTGAGGGGTGCAGTGACAGTCCTCTATCCATAGCATAATCTTCTCAAGAGATATTTAATCAGATGATTATTTACATCTTAAAGACCAAGGAAAGGGAAAATGTTAACATCGAATTATGGGGAGGAATGATAAAGAAGATGCTATGCGTGAAGTGCTCATCACAGAACTGATGAATAAAGGGTTTGCCTGAATATGCCTTAACACCACTGATGCAATCTAAGCCCAGCCACTTCCATGATCTAAATCAGCAGAATACACTGAAGCTAGTGGAGTTTCAGCAGATCAAAACCCAGGAGACTGTGCCCTGACCTGTCTCTGAAGCTCTGAGCAAGTCTCAGTTTTTTCCTCATCTTAAGTTTCTGTTGGCCTTTTTTTTTTTTCACTTTCCAAGTTAACTCATATTATACAACATTATAAAGCATGTTAAAAGAATACAGAGTCAAATGTCACCTTCAGAGCTTGTTCTTTTGTATATAAAATTCTCCCAGTTAAAACTGACTCTGGGTATAGATAGGACACGGAGCTGAAATTTATTCTACTAATACTGAAATGGAAGAAGGCTTGCAAAAGCCAATGAGGTTTCTAGTGGTGCATAAAAACATGTGGAGAGCTTATGGCACAAATTATAGTTACATCCCATACGCTAAGCCTTTCTTTTAGTAAGTACACATTTCCTACTGTAAGAGCCAGTTTCTTTTCTTAGCAGGGTAGTTCAAGGAGTTTACCATCAGCACTTAGATTGCGAAGGCAGACTCAGAACTGGGACTGTTAAGAGTTCTGATCAGAAAAGAATAATCTAATCTTACAGGTAAAATTCTTCCCCTAATTCAAGACATTTCACTGAAGAATACAAGACATCTGGAATTCTTTGGTTTGGGAGGCACAGAAAGAATAAAAACATGGAAAGCAGAACAGGTTATTGTGCTGTCTGCTGGACTGGTTCAATTACACAAACTCCCATGTCCCTTCCATCCGATACAACTTTGACTCCAGAATGAACTATAGACTGCAGAGATGTTAAATTCATAAACTAAGTCTTGAAACAGACCACTGCTTCTTTAAAGCCTGAGAAACTACTAAGTGCTTAAAGATGAGTGACTGGTGCACATCAACTATCACTCCTATTTTTATGGTAGTTGTTGTAGGGTTTTTTTGACAACTGGTACTGTTAAGTAGGACATGCCTGTAGGATTCTGAACTCTGCTTTCCACAAAAAAATTATTGCCATGAATGTAAAGCTTTGGGTCACTGTATTCTGATCATCCCCAACACCAAATATTGTAGACAAAAACCACAGAAGAAATGGCAAGAAGTCTATCACTCACTTAAGTTAGTAGCTCACTAGAGCAGCTGCTTTGCTGCTTACCGACAATCTGCAGCATGCACATCCTCGCTGTCCATTAGACTTGTAAATCAAATGCTGGAGTGGACTGTCTGGACGGGATTTACATAAAATCTCAATCAAGTTCACGGCAGCACACCTTTCTCTTTGGTAATTAGATTCAGTGTCGGTTTTGGTTTTCTGAACCCAATAACCCATTTCTTTACTTTATGATATCTTAGCAATTTTCATTAGCAAGTGAATTTCTATGCATCACTTTTAAAAAGCACCAGCTGCACCAGTAAAAATGTGCATCCATTCACTGAACAGTCAAAAAATCCAAACGCATATTAATACACCTATACTCACTGAACTCTCATGCACATCTAAGTAGCTATCACTTGTTCCCAATTTCCAATGCAATGCCCCACACAATGCTGATGAAAATACAATACAGTGGGTGCAAAACTAGTTGAAAACCATATCTAGAGAGCAATTATCAGTGGCTCACTATCAAAATGAAAAAGAAGCATCAAACGGGGGGTCTAGATCAGGTACTATTCAGCACTCTCATTAGTGACCTGAATGATAAAATAAAAGGCTAGGCTTATAAAACTTGTTGAAGAGATGAAACCAGAATGTACTGGAAGTATGCTGAGCTATAGGAAGAGCCAGACAAATTAAGAGATCTGAAAGTGTTTTGGGGCTATAAAAAATGTTTAATGTCATACTTGGATGCATAAAAACACATATGTACTGCAAGACATGAATGAAGAAATTAAGTAATTCTTCTGCTCTATATAGTGGGAAGACCCCCAGGTGATATCAGTTTGAGGCACCTTTCTTCAACAAGGCTGTGATCCAAGCAGAGACAATCTAGATGCAATGATAAATCAAGAAGCCATAACCTAGCAGGTTAATTAACCAGCATTATTAAGCCAGCGAAGGAAAGAGCGAGGTATGTTACATTTTAACCTGATAACAATTTGCAGTCACATTAAAGGCTGCAGAAAAGAGGAATGGATTCAAAGCTGCCCTAAGCCACAATGAATAGAGTAAGAAATAACAGGTTTAAATTACAGGAAGGAAGAGTCAGATTGGATATTAAGAGAGAACTGTTGTATGGCAAAAACAGTGAAGCACAGGAAGAGATTTCCTGGACATATTGTGCAGTTTCCCAAAATGGTGTTTTTAAACAAAAACAAGACAAGCATCTGCAGGAATGACACAGGAGTGATCAGTTACACCACCTCGGGGCACGAGGATGGCCTTGATGGCTCCTAAGAGCCCTTCAAGTTCTTCTGACTAATTTTAAACTCTCAGGTTTTGGCGGGGAAGGCGGGGGGGGGCAGAAATACAAGAGCACTTGTTTTGAGATCAAAAATATGCAGATTTCCAGTTCTTACTTCAAATCCAAGAAGAAATGTTAAGATTTCTTATTCATGATTCCTGCTCCTGAGATTTTCTGCAAGACAGTCATATGATGAAAAATTTCCCTGCATTCCAAGCTATTCCAACACCTCCTCGTCTTCACTTGTTACTCCAATTGCTATATTTCTTTTGGTATGTTGGAGAAAGCTGTAGCACATATTAATTCATAATTGAGGGTACCTCTCTAGCATGCTGAGTGGATGGCTAATTGACTATTACAGCTGTGGTTCACAACGACATATCTTTACCTTATCTTAATGGTCCTTTTTAGATGCCCAGTGATGGAAATGATGCCCAGTGATGGAAAATTGTAATTTAGAAGTTTATTCATTTCCATACTTATTGCCAAAGGATTCCTGATAGAAATTTGTTTTCCTTATCTCGTATCAAGTTTGTAGATGAACTATAAGCTTACATTGGTAGACATTCCTATACCATCAACTTTAATTTCAGTCTGGGCCACTGAGGGGCTTTTTTCATTTATGAAAATGACACAAGGCTGTACCTTTTCCAGTAACCTCTACAAGAAGTGTAGAACACTTCTTGTAGGAATGGGAGATTAATTCCCTATCACAGTAAAAAGTTCTCTGGTCATTTTTTAGACTTAGTTCAACTAAAATTTGAAGTCTCCATGCAGTAAACTTCTTCATTTGATTCTCAGTCTTCAGGGCATGGAGGCAATTTGATTCTCAACCTCCAGTCCAGAGGATTGATCCTTAAAGGCAAGGAATGATGGTTTAATCACACCGAAAGGATACAGCAATTAGAACTCAAACTAAATCTGAACTTGCAGCAAACGCGGTGGAGAAATTTGTGAGCTACATGTTCTCCATCTAGCATGTTCTTGCACTGTTATGAGCTGTAACAAGACCAAAGGGCTGTGGTAAAAGGTAATGCAATGTTGATAACATTGTTCCATTATACAGTTCTTTCAACTAGAGGAGTTCAAACACACCTTTATTAGCTTGTATAGGAATCTTTTAACTATTGAAATGAAACCCAGTGAAAAGCAGCAACAAGGCTGCATGGAAACTACGTTCACCATTGCAAAACATTTGAGGGCAGGAAATTAAGTATACCAGAATTTTATGTTAAGACAGTGGTGAGAAGAAAAGAAGGGTTGGGTTAAAAATGACAAACTCCATAGTCAAAACCAGAAGCAAACACTTTCCTATTCACCCCCCTTTTTATTTAAACACAAAGAGACTTTGAGTCTTTGCCCCTCCTTCCTGGGTGTTGTGAAACTTTAGGAAACCTCCCTGGGGATGGAGAAAAGATGGATGTCCTCTGCTGATCTGCAGATGGGAGAGTCTAAGGGCCAAAGTACAGAAGCCTTTGAAGGGAGATACAAGTTCAGCTCATTTGGCAGTCACACTTCTCTCTCTCACTTCTGCCTTAATTTTTTAGGTTGTATGGGCTAGCAGAGAAGGGGTGCGAATGTCTTGCCACAGTCTGAATCAGTTTTTCCAGTGAAAATCCTGGAAGGGATCTGTCCTTGTTATCTACTAAAATGTTGACAATGTAAAAAGAAAATCTATTTTTATCATCATCATTACTTCAAGGAATAACCACTGTTAGCAGACGGATGGCTTGGCTAACAGGGAGCTGCCTGAGCCACAGCAACACTGCCTGGCCTGGGACTCCCACTCCTTCACTGAAGTAGCTTTAAAAGAACATAACACTAGGGCAAGGACTGACGGCAATGAGTAACTCCAGGCGTGCATCTGAGAGTAAAACAAGGCTGAATGAACACGCATGGGAAAACCTGATCTAAACTGTCATTACTGAACACCCCCCCCGAGTGCGGATAAGGTCCAGCTGTAGCTGTGAAGACGACATTCCTCTCTGGAGATGAGCCAAGCTGGAGGAGGATGTGTCCCCCCACCATTACCATGATGTTTGAGTTACTGCCAGCTATGGAGTAGAGAATTCATCATCTGTCAGTGACCTCCAAGATCAGTCAAAGTTTTCATTGCTCAGAAAGGAAAATCATACAAAAAGTGAAACATCTGTTAGGAGAATAAGTTGCATTTTATGGTGTTTGCTGTATGCAGCAACATGCCTGTAATCTCAGACCATGTTTGCTATAACATACTGACTCACCGCCTCTCTTCACTACACAGTTCTGACGCCTGAAGTCACCTTGACTGGAGCAAGTATTAATTTCTGTCAGTGGTGTTTTAAATGTTTGCATAGACAGAGTTATCAAGGTAAATGTGAGCAGATTGTAGGTAGTACAGCCAGAGTGCCTCCTCGCTTGGCTGTCTTTTTGGAGCTCTGCTCGAGTTACGTACCCAGCAGTCACCAAGTCTTTCCTTACACATAGTCTGGAGTGTAAAGTCACAGTAGTATTCAAAAGGTTAAAGCAGAGTGAACTGTTAATTTTAATGCTTTCTCTAAGCTTCAGTTTTAATAAGCGAAAATGATGTTCTTATTTGCAGTAAAGTGGTGTTATAAAATTCTGTCTGTCAAGCTCATTTTAAAACCATGGAAATAAATGATCTGACAAAATCAGGCTATTAGACAAGTGAAGAAGAGTGATTTCCATAAAAGTAGAGGAGCTGTTCCTTAATTTCACACTTGGTAGTCTTTTGGGTCGACTAAATTTTTAAATAAGTGATAAAATTATATTAGCGCAATTGCATTTTTATAGATTTTTTTGGTCATTGTACTCTTTTTCAATTCCTTTATTTTAGCTCAAACCATTCTGCTGAAAGGTTACCTCTCAACTTATGTTACCTCATAACAGTTTCTGCTCACACAACAGAACTGTAGGTTCACAAATCCTCCATAAAAGTACCCAGAATGACCACACTGACCCAAAAGTATTCTAAAGTAGAAAGATCATCTTATTGCAGTCACGTACTGCTGAAATGCTGGCCCTGCACACTGCATTTGACTGCCTGCAGAAACAGATGTGTAGTAACTCACTTCAAAGCACTTTTGTTTCATATATGAACATTTTCTTTGAGAGCAGACTACAATTTCCATCATCTACACCATGCATGTAAAAGCCAAAGAAACTAGATCCTTTTCCATGCCCAGGTAAGTGTGTCAAGGATAGCCCTTAGAGAAAGAGAAGCCACTGTTCATGATACCTAGCCAACGAAGATCAGACAGGCCTGTTCATCCAGCTCAAAACATGCAGCTCAATGCTGGGAGATGCCACAAACTCATTCTGGGACTGGTGCCACTCAAACACGTTACAGGAAGGACAACTGCCCATGCCCGACTCTCCCCTCCGCCCGAGAAATGAGGGAAGTTTCCACACCCACAACCCAAGGGGGAATTTTTATTGCCAGTTTTGCTAGCCTAGCCTGAGGAGAGAGGAGCAAGCCTGTGTATTCTCCTCACCTGAACCTAAACACCCATTTTGGGAGCACAGCTGGCTGCTTACAGGAATTTGGGAGCACTTCTAGCACCACAACTTCTGCCATGGATTAATTTTTCCACCTCTGGAAATTTAGGACAAGCTTTTTTCTGGCAAATCAAATCACACATTTCAAGATTAAAGCTAATTCTCTTCACAGATTTAAATAATGTTCTAATAATTATGTTGTAGTACCAAGGTCAGTATAAAAGGATTTTGACCTTTTATGAGGTCAATGACTCTTCATCCCATCTTGCTCAGTTTCATTTGTTTGTTGAGAGAAGAGATCTAATACATTGATACACAGGTTGTGACATGCTGTTTGAACATTAGCTTACTATAATTGGTCACGTCATCATGCATCATATTAACAATATACACAAGTGCCCTGAAACAATTGTCTTATAGATCCATCACATATCATAAAGAAGCTTCTGGGACTGTTATCCAGCAGCATCCAATTGTGATGCACATTCTACTTGAGTTCTGGATCTAAACATCACTGTCATCTTAATAGTAAGCGATAGATTAATAACTTCCTGCTGGCTTGCAAAACCTACATGCATGTAAAAGATGGCAATACAAATTTATTGCCACTGAGCATGTTCAAAATAGAAAGCCTGTAGAAAAGCATAAACTTCTTTGTGTATGTTTTTCAAGCCAACAGCTCTCAATTTTCTGAAGTATGGCAATTCCTTACCCCTAGTAATGCAGCAAGTTGTTCCAAAAAGTAGAACTCGAAGAATATCTTCATCTATCAATCATCTGAGAGACACGTGACCTAGAAATGCAAAATGAAAAAATACACTAGCACCTTGGATTTACGTCATATAAATGACACTGAAAGCATTTTTTTCAAATACAGTTTTACATCCTCTTTCCCCATGCTTTCATATATTTTAAGAGAAGTGCAAAATCAGGTTCATTCTACACACAGCAACCTAGCTATATTTCAGTCAAATTTCAGTGTAATTAGGCTGCCCAAATCTCCTAGGAAGGTTTGAGATTTTCAGCTTTATCTCCCCCCTCCCCCCCGCCCCTTACCTTTTCCCAGCTATTTGACAGTGAGAAATACAAGTAATTTAACTCCTGATGCAGTAGTCCAAACTCCGAGCAATTCCTTTATTAAGAGTTTAAGTGCAGAGGGAGGTCTTACATTCAGAAATCCTCCTACCTATGGTTTTTGTAGCCCTGGAACATCATCAGCTTGACCCAGACCCAACAAGAAAGTAAATATAATTATTGTCCTTATACCAACACGAGCCATTGGCATGTAAATGCCATAATCCTCAGCAGAGGCACTTTGCAAGGAAAAAGTCCTGCAAGCAGGTAGAATTGGAGTATAAGCAGAGATCTTAAATAAATCTGAGAGACTTTCCCTCACTCCCATCCCAGAAGTTGTTCCAGGAAGGGTCTGTAGACAGCAGTTTACAGAACCCGAGCTTTATATTGCTGCAAATGATGCTTTTGCTGATTCTGCAGGGTCCGCACTATTCCTCGAGTGAGTCAGCACTGAGTGAATGCCATGGTATTTGTGCAGCTGGTAGTACTATTTTTCAGATAAGATGGAAAATGATGCAAATTTTAATAAACCATGCAGACAAAACTATTAACATTCCTACAGCCTGCTCTGCATATTTCCTTAGTCTTTTAACTGAATTCCAGCTGATCCGCTCCCCACTCTGCGTGGCTGCAGACCCTCTGGACTGGCAGCACAGCACAACGGCACTCTGCAGCTCTGAAGCTCCGAGAACACACGCACTGGATCTCAGCCCCAGGGAAAGGGGCTCTGTGGAGTGGGAAGCTCTATAAACGTCCTTTCCCACGCACGCATAAAGCTTGCTACACTCCATCTATCAGAAAATAAGCTGTTTCTTTCCATCCCTACTATTTCTGCTTGTTGATACCTGTCCTTCTCCTTAGCATAAGCCCAGGGGTCTGGGGCCACCATTTCAGCAAGCTCAGACAGGGCAAACAGCCCTTCTCCTCCAGCAAGGGAGCTGCTCCATGAGGTAAACTCAGTGCTACAGGGCAACTGCACAGCTTGGGGACACTCCTGCTGGTACATTAAGCATAGTCACACACTGTGCCACCTT
The DNA here is from genome assembly GCF_963924245.1 of Chroicocephalus ridibundus. Taxonomy (NCBI): domain Eukaryota; kingdom Metazoa; phylum Chordata; class Aves; order Charadriiformes; family Laridae; genus Chroicocephalus; species Chroicocephalus ridibundus. The sequence goes on from NC_086287.1 coordinate 82,870,394, forward strand.
CCACCACATGAAGGCCCTCAGCAGAGTGAAATGCAGACACCAGTGCCACCCCACAGCACCTCTCAAAGCCCTCGGCCACAGAACACAGGGGCATCTGCCAGGGACGCTGCAACCTGTGGAGTCCAAGAGACTCCTTGAGAGCTTTTTATAAGCCTGGAAAACAATAAAATTCCACTTACCAGGAATGAAGGAAACCTGTAGCAGTGCCAGCTGCTCTGCCTCAGCCTCACACGCTCCTTCCTAGATGTTAAATACAAATAAGCAAGCTTAGGACACTCCAGCAGCTCCACTCCACACAGGAGATGCACATTCAGCAGAAGTGGATACATGCTCTCATTTTTATTAAAAGGAAAGCTAATTTAAAGCTCTCTCTGATATCTTGGACTCAGGAAGTGTGATGCACGTGCCTAAAACAAAGCGGCGGGAATTGTGCTGAAGCCTGCAGATGTGGCCTGCAGGCAGCCAGCCACCAGCCGGCCTTTTAGGAGGCCCTTGTGCCATGGCGGGGACACCTTAGGACCCTCTCACTGCAGAGGGGGCTCCTCAGTGCTGAGGCAGTGTGGGGACTATCAGCCCTGCCTCACACCGGCCATGAGCCCTGCAGAGAGCCCGGGCACTACCAGGACCCGGACACATCAAATGGCTTCCCTCACACCCAGGGAAGGTCACACAGCCCCTCTCAGTTCATCCATGGCTTGCAGCCCCCATCTGCGGCCATTTGGCAGGGAAAGAAACCTACCTAAGGAACAAGAACAACAGATGATTTACCTCAGGTTTTTGCAAAGAAAAAAAAAAAAAAAACAAAAGCAAAGCTGGCAGGTGTGAAGCCTTCTGCAGCATCAAGTCACTAGCAGCCCTCAGGCCTGCCCACCGCGGGCTTGAATGCCCACTACACAATATATGAAAAGTACTTGGAAAGAAAAGGACACAGAAGTTATTCTTTCACTATTAAATTGCTGTGGTTGATCCAAACACCACGGAAGCATCCAAATCAAGCTTTTCAGATGCTCCCATAGACTTCACATGAGAGCCTACTGCAATATTAACTTCAACATTAGCACTATTTGTAACACTTAGAAAGTCTGATATGGCTTTATTTGAACAGATAGGGTTCTGGTTATTTAAACGAACAAGGCTGCAATACAGTCAATGTAAATCTACCTGGAAACTAGTGGCTTGCACCACAGCTAGTTCATTGCTTGGAACATCTTGCCATGAGGACAACACAGAGAGGTTTTGCTTTGGAGACGATCATCAAGGAAGTTAGAGATTCATGTCCTGGGCACAAACCGCCTGTGCTGCCCAAGGGACCACCTCACCCTCCCCGAGCCTGGAGCAGGGCATCGTTTCCCCCATCCCCAATTCACGGAGCACCTCCTAGTCCTGCTGGAAGGCTCACTTCTTCTTGCAGTGACTAGAAGGACTGGCTGAACTAGGGTGTTTTTACTGACAGAGCATGAAATCAGAGGAAAAGTCACAACAGGTGTATTATAAAATTGAAAGACAGATAATCCCCACCAACAGTTCCCACAACAATACTTAAAAATGGTAGAGGTCATCTTTCAAAGCCACTAATCCACTCCTTAAAAGATATTTGTGATGAACGCAAATTATTCTCAGACACCTTCTCCTGGTAATAGCAAAGTTCTTATCTTTGTATTTAGTTAACAAATAGTTTTTATTACATCAAATAAAGGTGTGAATCCACATCAGATTTGACTATTAACACATGATTAAGAGCCACACCAGCATGGGCTAAAAGTATGTAGCCTATTTGCTTTTCAGATTTAGTCATCTTTTGTATGAATCTCGTATAAAAACCTGTTGGGAGATCTTTAACAAACAGGACCAAGTCCTGTCAAATTCCCCAGCCATATAGTATGAACACAGAGCAGTGTAGCTGTTAATAAGGGTATTCATCATGAGACAGCCTATTTTTGGCATTGTATATGACAGTCTCAGTAACTTACAATTGTCCCTTGAATGTGAACTTATCATTTAATTACACTCTGAGAGACTGCTTTCTCATATCACCCGGCAAGTTAGTTAACCACACAGCAATTCTCCAGCTAATCCAAGTGTGATTGGATCAGTCTAAGGTGCACAACATATCTTTCAATTTCTGGGAACCCCCTATGGAGCAGCCTGTTTATTTCCACCTCTGTTTTTTTCTTGAATTTAAATACGCACTGTCAAATGCTCCAAGATTTTGAACAGATAAATAAGTTGCCTGAAGAAAGGGGAATTTCGATTCATTGTAAAATACCCAATGTTAAGCCAAATGGACATATAGAAAGCCTCAGAAAAAGTACCAATAAAACCTTGGAAAGAAAAACAGATCAGTCATTGGCAAAGGTTTTATTTATTCCTAATCACTGTATCTTAATAAAAACAACAGGTGTCACTGGATAATTTACTCATATTTAGCATGTATTAAGAACACACACATTTTGCAAAGGATGTGGGGTACAAAAGGCTTTTTTTGGTATAGGAAGTCAGTGCTTATGTTAAAACATATAATAATTGTTTGAGATCTTACACTGCCCTCAAATTCCATTAAATGCATATTTCTTTGTTCCTATTGTATGCTTCATGCAATGTTGACAGATAGCCACAGTGTTCTACCTTGCTGCAGTTGTTTCATGGGGATATGAAGCAGCTGTATCCTGAGGGACATGGTCAATCTGAAGTGACATCTGACTTTAATATCATCATAGTATATCCCCTATAAATAGTTATTATTGTTCTCCTTACCTGGGAAGATACATGCAAAAAGAATTGCTTCCTGCAAGAGGCTCTCAATCTTTTGCAGACAAAAGCAAGGAAGAAGAGAGGGGGGAAAAAAAGGGGGGAGAAAAAAAAAAGGAAGAAGGGTGTTCTCTCATTTCTCCCATTCTGCTTCTTAACTGCAGAACTAACCCACTGCACAAGCCTTAAACATAGACACAAGCAGGTGCCCCAGTCACCTGTGAGTTTGGTCTGTACCAATAAAAGTCAGTATGTATTGCCTATGCAGTACATATTACATTCCCTTAGAGAGACATTAAAATGCCAGCTACATTTAAACAAGTGAATGTCTGGCCCCTAATAAAACCCACATAATTTAATACTAATGAGTCTACCAATTATGACCTAGTCTCTGAACTTCCTTTCTGGGAAAAATCATTGGGAAGGTAGTTCAATGCCAACTCTAGCAATTACATTACTGCTCCAACATAGAGAGCCCCAGCTTCACTTCTGGTCATTGCATTAACTGATTTGGGGTGCAGAGGGGAAGGGGTGAGGTGCGATTGCCTCCCTGTGACAATGAACAGAATCTAAACAAGCTTGCTGATCCGCACACCAATCAACTGCTTTCACATCTTAATCGGAACATACTGCTGACTTCACCGGTAGCAGAAAAAGAAGTAGGAGACTGCTTTGTAAGAGGTAACTACTGCTAAATAATTTAATAGCACTGCGGCTGTGGAAGGTTTCCCACTTGAGAAGTGCCACAGACCCCATGTTAACCAGCGTATCTTTCAGTATCTATAGGAATCCTCCTTAAGACACATATAGCATGACTGCAACGCCTACAGACTGCAAGATGAAGGGCTTTCAGTTACCTATTTGCTTCTTGTTGAGCCTGGATGCAGGCATGTTATTTTCTCTGTTTGTGGTAGAACTCAAGATTAGGCGTAAACAAGGTCTCCCTACCCAAGCAAGAAACTACCACTCGGCAGCAACAAGCAACACACAGCCAAATTTAAAGGGCAGTTCAGTAGGGCACCACCTACGACAATTTTCTTTCTGCTGCCTGCAGCAACGTTGCCAGCTTCGGTCTCTCATCCTCACTCATCCACTAGAAGACTGCATCCATTCATCATCTATCCAGAATGGAATTCAGTGCTTAACATATGTGTAATTAATAGGCTCTGCTATGACAATAAGCTCCATTTTGAACTGACTGTTGAACCACACAGAAACGTTGGCTGGTGGAGAACAGACCCATCTGCCTTCTACACTTGGACCTGACACAGCCCCATGTGGCTATCAGCACACGTACAGTTAAACACTGTACCTTTGCCTGTCCCCAGCCACGACCACCATGCTCTGCTCCTGGTATGGACTCCCTCTGGAAGCCCTGCAGGGCCTTCTGGCAGGCAACTCTGGATGCTGGTGGTATACCTTTAATTCATGGTGTACCTTTAATTTCTGTGACATGCTGAGATAATACAGTGAGGAGTTCTTTAGAAATGCTATAAATAGCTTAAATAAATAGATATTCTCTGTGGTGGGTCCTCAGCTCCGGAACTGACTCTTGCCAGAAATCCATCAGAGCCTGAATCTGGCAAGATCTCGTAGGAGATGCAAGACACATCTTTTTACATTCCAACTCACTAAATGCAAGTGCCTGGCTAGTTCTCTGAAAGGGGAAAAAATAATGCCTGGAACACAAGGGGTCACTCCCTGTGCCAGCTCGAAAGTTGCCTGCCATGAGTTCACCGCGTACTAGCTGTTGGAAAGGGCACATAGATACTACAGTGCTAGTGCCTTACAAATACGCACAATAATTAAAGCTAATTTCTACGAGAAACAACTTTGTGATCCTTTGAGACAAAGGGCTCGCTGCGGATGTATGATATTATCTTTGTTATTCCTAAACAACGTTGCATACGCCACTGCTGCCAAACGTGTTAACTCCTCACCTCATCCCTCGATGAGCTATGACTGCATCTTTAAAAAAAGATTGCTCTGGAAAGGTACGCACTTGATAGTCTAACAAAACAGCCTCAAAATCACTTTAGGGCATTGGAGAAGTGGCTTCTATTCCTGGCCTCTGAAGTCAAATAACTGTCACAACTTTGTCTAAACTAAGCAATGCCTAGGGTTTCAAGGTATTTAATTACATAATAAGTAAATTATAGAAACACAGAGAATAAGTGGAAATGCCTCACATTCGGAGTCAGACATTTTGTCTCAGAAAGTCTGGCATCCTTAGCTCGCTCAGCAGAGAATCAAGATGAAGTCAAAATTAGTGTTGTTACATTATTTCTTTTTATAGCAGTTGCCTGAAAGTCCAGAAATGCCAGCCCATTAACGTGCTGTCACTCAGTAATATCACCTATTTTGTCCTTTAAGAGAATAGTTTTGTATGCATTTTTGAACATCAAAAGCACAGACATTCACTGTTTTAAACTTTTTACAGTGTGACTATTTCCAGTCTCTCCTGCCAAGACGTTAACATTGAGAGTTTAATGTGGCTATGTATATATTATTTATTGCATGAAGCACATATTAATTATTTTCATTTTGGTCACAGAGTATTTGTTTAAAAAAAGGCAGAGTTTTACCTTCTTGGTTGTTACAAATCTCTCACCTCTTGTCTTTCTAACCGTGCTGCAAGTCTGTCAAGAAAAGCTCCAAAATAAATTTAACATTGTAATTATTACAAATAAGTCACACTGGCATTTGTGTAGGAAGACACCCCCCCTCCCTGCGTGCTTCTACCACGGTGGCAAACTTATTTCAAAAATTCTGATGAAACGCTTTGTAAATTTTGTTATTCTGTGATGATAATAAATCATTATAGCCTTAAACACTTCTCTAGCTTGGAGCCTCAGTCACAAATTATCTTGTCATTCTGACCAAAACATTCTCCAAAAAAGCTTGACAAGTGCTAAAACCCAGAACATGAAACCATGTGTTGTTGTGAAAGCAAGATTCAGAAATGTCAATTAATTAGATTAAGAGGCTACTTTTAGCTTTACTTGTGTTGCCAAATAACCCTTAAAATATGCATAGCAGTGGAAGTCTACCTCAGCAATACAGTACTTCTGTGCAAAATAAAGACAATGGATCTGGCTAATAGAGGGAATTATTGTATCTGTCATTCAGACAAGGAGAATGATCTAGAAGCAAATGTCTTGCTTCCCTTTCCACTGTATGGATTCACAAGCAAGATAAATTCTGCCACTTACGAGTTTAGGCACAATTTTTTTTTTCCCTGAAATCTGATTCAGATTAGAAAATAAAAGTCAAATCACTACGATACATCTCCATAAGTAAAATGTATTTCTAACACCACTCTGTGTAGCTGTCTCCCCCCTCCCATAAACTATCATCCTTTATTTGCATTTTTGAAGTTCACTTTTTTCCTAAAGTGACGCAATTAAATACATTTTTATTCAACTTTCTCATAGCTACCCCTAAAATTTTTATCTTTAAATAATCCATATCCTCAATTTTATTTACACTATAAACTGTTCCTATATTTTAATGGTATGTTTGCTTTAAAAGGGGTTGTTGGCTTTAACGGCTCCGTTATTATCTTTGTAAACTAACATTCCACATTCCTCCTAACTAAATCCTAGCAAATCGCCTGTGCTTGCATTTGGAACATACATTCCACCACTGAAAATAAAATTTAAACCCAATAAATGTTCTGTTCAAATTAATATACATAAAATGAATAGCTAAACATAGATCAGTTTTGATGGATTTAACACTAGGTTTGTTAGTGGCAGGAGGGTCGTGATATGTAATACACCCAAGAGAATGGAACTGAATAAATTTAATTTCCTGTAACCCCTATTATGTGGTGTTGCACTTTTTAATGTTTGAACACCGTATCTCTTTAGAAAAACATAACTACTTGTGGTTTTATAAAACACATCTAGAAATGTATGAAGACACATGACTAGGGATGTGGATCAGTACAAGGGTATGGGTTACTGCACACATAGGCGGGGAAGCAGGTAAGCAAAACAAGAAGGACCCCAACAGTGGCAGATCTGCAGCTGAAGGAAGTCCATAAGCCGCAGGTTCTGCCCCAACACAAGACCAATTTACACCACAGGACAACCTTGGCTAAATCTTAGGAATAATAACTTGCAAGAAGGTAGCGTCTCATCCCATTTTTCATTGCAATACATCAAACTATATTCTGTCATCTTTGCCCTTCCACGCTGTCCTTTCAAAGGACCTTATCTCTGGCAAAGCCATCATTTCTTATGTAGGATGGTTGTGGGCACAGCACAAGACCCAAAGTTACAGTACATAGAATCAAATATAGTTGGTATACAGTGGCATCAGTCTTTGAGCAATAACCAATCTTTGAATGACATTTAGTAACTCAAATAATGAGTTTTAGCCTTTAGCTGTAATTTTAATTCTTCAGCTTGGAAAGGAAAAATAAAATCATTATTTCAATAGTTTCATTTCCCCTGTTAACTGCTCCAATGTTAGCCATGTTAAAAGCAATGTTTTCTAGCAATTGACCCCATTCCTTCCCTGCCAGAGCCTGTACAGTCTTCTCCATTGCCTGGACTTACTCCGCTAAGCAAATCTTTCTCCTTCCCCATTCCTTAGCCTTTCCCTTCCTCACAGAGCACCTACGTGGTCTTTTGGCTCCTCATTTTGCCTGTGATTAAAAGGTGACTGTACGTAACCATTTCTTGATGCTGTTGAATACATGTTTGGGTCTAGCTCTGCACTCTCTGCAGAGGGTGTCCTATGTGGGTCCTTTACTGAAGGGGACAAAGAAGAGATAGAATATCTAAGGATATTAAAAAAAAAGCCTACACGTTAAAAAAAAAAAAAAAAAAAAACACACACACAAAAAAACCACCAACACGAAAGACCAAGACAGTCCTCCTAATTTTTAGACACGCCACAAACTATTCTTAAGTTCTCTGGCCAAGGCTTGTTAAAAGCAGAACATCCTAAATGTTCTAAAAATTTGTATGAGAAGCAGATGGAGGTATTTCCTTACAGAATGAGCCTTAAGTCAAGTGTAACAACTGGAATATATTGTCCACCAAGGATCAAGGCAAAAATTCAGTGCTAGAGGCACCCTGCGTGCAAAGGCATTAGATGCTGTATCTGCAGTGTGCCCTGCCACTGGCCGAGCCGCCTGAAAGGTGGCAGTGCCTCACCTGGTCTTCAGCTGCTCTCCAGCTCTCTCTTCTGCCCCCCCCCCTCCTCCAGTGGGGCAGGGACCTGCCATGGGTCCTGCGTCCTGTATGTCCATTCCCTGCAGATATTCTGGAGGCCTCAGGACTTCTTGGACAGCCTTAAGCAGTTGTTTCGGCACTTAAATCCTGCTCTCTGTCTGTTCTTGGAAAAGCCCTATGAAACTGTGAGCCCTGGCTGAAAATAGAGCGGTGAGGACTAAATTAAAGTAAAATTTAGTAACGGGGCCCAAATGTTAACATGCTGTATTTATCTCAAACTTATTAACATTCCTATGAGTCTCTGAAACACTTTATTACTGATACATGGGATTGTGCTGCTATAATAGGCTTCCCTGAGGAGTAACTAGGACTCCAGCTGTACTGCAGGATATGTTGTACTACATATTATAGGGTTAAATGGTGCTGTCTGTTATCTGCACAATGTGCGTATTACGAGTGTAAATGAGGGAGCTCGTTTGAGAAACCCAAAGTCTGCACTGAAACACTGAAAAGGTTTGTACTATTAGTGAAAAAGAGTGAAGGGTCCCTTTTTCCAGTTGCAAGTGACTCAGTCATATGATTGATGTAGAAAACTTAACGCCTCTGCCAGCAAAAAAATGAAGCTGTGTCTAAAGTAACTCTACCTACCAGTGTTACAGGAGTGCAACCTCACCTGAGCACAGAAGGCAGTCACAGTGTAAAATGGCAAAATGCAAGGCCATTCACCGCCTGTCAAAAATGGTTAGCAAAGGCAATAAGGATGTTAAGCCACGTATGTCCCTCCCTCTGCTAAAAGAGAGCAAGCCAGGCTTTCTTCCTGTGCAGCATGAGAAGAACCTGATGAACAGAACTGTTGACAGAAGCGAGATGAAAGCTCCATCAAAATAGTTAAAATGAAATAGTCATTACGAATATACGGCAGGAAAGCAGACGCAACTTTACAGAAAAGAAATGTACTTTCTGCAATAGTCACATGTACCTGAGATGTTCAAGAAGGATTGTAGGTTACGGGAACCCTCAAAGTTCAACTTCTGGTTATTCTGCAGCACAAGTAGGTCAAGAGCACCCACGTCAGTTCATCACGAGGTGCAGTAATGGTGACTGCACCCCTCCTCTGCAAGCCGCTCCATGCTTAACTTGTAGTTAGAGTTGTGTCCCCTTCAATAATCCAATCCCCATGCCCCTTGCTGCAAGTTGAACTGATTAACTTTTGTCCTGCCCGTGGTAGACATGTAGAACATTTGATAAGCACCCATTCTATAACAACTTTTTTTTTTTTTTCTTAAACACAGCTAAAGACTGTTATGTCCCTACTCAGGCTTCTTGTTTCTAGACTAAACAAATCCAATTCTTTTAACTTTTCCTCATAGGTCATGTTTGCAAAACCTCTAATCATTCTTGTTGATCTCTTCTGGATTCTCTCCAATTTGCCTCCATCTTTCTTAATGTCACCAACTTCAGCAGAAGTTTTGCAGCTTGGAGAATTGTTTCTTGCTGCAGAAGTCACCTGACACCCTGACCTTTAGCTCAACAATGAGAAATAGCGTACAAGCTTCCTTAAAGAAAATGGTATTACATACATACTGTCACGTATACTTAGTGTCATGCCACCTGCTTGCCACATCAACCAACTACTTTGCCTTAACAGCAACAAAGCAACAGCAAACAATGAAAAAGCTTCTTCTTTTGTGAGTTGTTGTATAGACAGTCTTATTGTATAACTTAAAAATACAAGAAAGCACAGCTGAGCTGTTTTAAAATTCTATTAAAAACTCATTTTTTCTCTCCACATCTCAAAAAAGCAAAGCAATTTCAATAAACAAAACAGACCAACAGAAAACTGTGTGGGGAAAAAAAAAAACCAAAACTGTGTACTCACTGTTAAACAGATGTTAGCTGAAGTTACAGGGGAGGGAGTAAAATAGCCTATAATTAAAAGAAAGACAATAATACATCGAGCCTTTATCTCAGACTGAATGTTAAAATGAGCGTAAGACTTCTTGACAGGTCAGTGAGTCTAACTTCTCACAGGCAGCAACTCACAGGACTTGGATTCTTCACTGAAGTCCAACAAGGAGTAACCAGCAGGGAACTCCAGAAGCTGGTGACATTAGGCACATTACCTGCCTACCACACTGTGATGCTCTCCAAACAACCTCTGAGTTCCTGTTTAACTCAGTAAGCACATAAATTTCTGACAACTAGGGAGTGCCAAGCTCCCTGGCTGCTGATGACCTGCAGGTGAGATGTGGTGGGCTGAGCTCTGGAGCTCCCCAGTGGGCAGAAGGGCTCACGGGGTCTGGTCTGAGTTACGCTGGGGAACATGGACTACCTGGCTTCAGAAATAAAACAATCCGAGAGCCAGGGAGCAGCTCAGCCCACTGGAAAGCCTTCTCTAGAATAGGGCAAAGTGTGAACGGAAGGGAGATCTCTGGCTGCTGGGCTGCAAGCTGGGATGCTGTGGTCTCCAGCTCCAGGAGAGGGCTTGCAGCTGGGATGCTGAGCAGATGGCAGGCAGCACCTATCTGGGCTCTGTTAGCCAAGAGTGATATCACAGATGCTTCAGCTACTCTCTAGAGTATTTCATTTCTAGGTACTTGGTTATGTTGCTGCGTGTCTGACCGGCTTCAGAAAATCCCCACTTGGCCACCAGATCTTCCCTGTTATTTGCAGGGCAGCACAGGCGCCCAGCAGAGTGTTTCCACCCGGGGAACAGCCCTGTAGAGCAGAGGGGACAGGTCGGTCAGAAACTTCAGTGGTCTGGTGCTGGGGGTCTCTGATGGGTTTGTGGCATTCATCATCCCCCATACAACAACCTCGTAAGAGAAGTCTGAACAGGTTAGCAAGAAAACACAGCAACTGGCCTATAGCAAGGGTTTGGGAGGAGGGAAAGGAGGAAAATGTGTTTGCAGAGCACACTGCTTACAGAGAGGAGCGTGCCGAGCTACGGTCTGCGTCCAGCAGAAGAGGGGTTAAAGCAGCTTTCAGAGTGCAGGAGCAAGGCTAAGAGGGAGTATTACATGTGCCCAGTGTTTCTATGGGATCAGAACTGTTTACAGTATAATGTGCCTGCACCTGTGGGTTGGTGTGGTTTTGCCTGCTGTTCAGTGCTTCCTGAGAAGCTGCTAATATACCATAGCTGATGAGACTGCTGTTTTGATCTCTCCCTCCTTGGAATCTCTTCTAGTGCCTTTAATAAAAGCCCTGTTAAAGTACAAGTGGGTGCTTTGTGCTTCTTCAATACCTAATTTATATTTTTAACATTAAATACTCAAACACACGCCCTGAATTTGATTGTGCTGCCTTTTTTTTAATCTAATAGCTTCTTGCTGCAGGCTTGCATACATTTTGTGTCGCATATTTCCTTTTTTTCTTTTGTTTTTTGGGTGTTCTCACACCTTGCCCAAATCGTATGTTGAAATTAAGAGGCAAACTGAAGCCCTGTCATTCGAGTTATTGATGGTAACTAGTCTGTCTGGGGGTGACGGTTGTATTAAAACATGTATCACATAAAAAAGAAGCATATGGCATTTAGAAAATCTGGGCCAACGCAGAAGGAAAGGGCCTTGTTCACCCCCAAAACAGGAGCAAGCATCTCCTGAGGGTTATACATGGACTTGGTTCAGAGGGAGCTGGAGAATCTCATATATTTTGAAATCATGGGGGGTATGAAATCAGCCTAAGTTACAGCTGCCCTAAGGTGCTTTCTTTTGAGTGGTCAGTGCCACAATCATTCAGCAGAGCACATTGATCTCACTGACTTTGGCAGAATTATAGAGGGTCTGTTTGCATGAACCATTGCTGAACAATTTATCTGCTGTATTAATCATCTCTTAGATAAGAGTACTCAGACTGTAGATTTTTCTTGTAACCCAATTTCCCTGCCAGGGTCCTTGTTGTTGTCGGGTTTTCACGTGAAATTTTAAAATTGCATTTTTTTTTTTTTAATTCTTAGGCTCCTGGTGTCCATTTTGAAGCACTGTGAAGTACAGGCTACCGTGTAGGAGTGCTCTGTAGGCTTCAGAGACGACGAAGCGCTAGTCTCTACTTCCCCTTTCTGACAGCAGCTTTGTTTTAGAAATTCATTTGTCTTCACGGTGACAAATAAAAATCAAGACCATATTTTTCTTTCATATTCCAACTGCACATATAAGGTGCAAAAAGTGAACATTTTATTAGAGATTGGAAGAATTAGTATAATTTATAGGGTTGATGTGGCTGTTCTACCCTGGGAGACCATGTCTATGATAACCCAGTAAGTTTATGGTGTGCTGAGAGCAGTGTCCCAGCCACCTTGAAGATTAGGCTTCCCTGCTGTGCTGAGGGCAAGCCCTGGTCGCATCAGCCATGCTGTGCCCTCCGGGGAGCCTCCTCTCTCCGTACCGCACAGCCACAGCCTTCAGGAGAGAAGGACTTCCTCAGTCCCACCTGCCTCCCTCCCCGCAGGTAGTACAAATCCCTGCTGTCTGTTTTTCTTGTCCCCAAACTATCCCCAATGCCTGGAGAGCACTGAAATAAATTTTGCAGAATTTCTCCACCTGCTCTGCCCTTCTCTGCAGCTCTGCGACATTGCATGCTTAACTTCCCGGCACAGTAGATGGGAATTAATGCGGAGAAGTCCACAGCTGGCCCTGACCAGCCGGCCCCTGCCCTCCAGTGTTAATCTGCTGCTGCTGTTCTTCCTATTTGCCCTGTGCAAAACAGCATTAGAGATGGAGATGCACGCTGTAACCCCTGGCTAAGCCATTTCTTGCTTCCCAATTACTGGTGTACCCCAATAATGATTTTTTTAAAGTGGTGCTTTAACTCCAATAATTTCCAGAGACTTTTAATAGGGGGAGGCCATTCTTCTGGACTCCTCTGAACACAAGCCTGTGATGAATTCATGTTTTAGCACAAGCCAGACCGCACACAGAAAATTTTCAGCCATTCAGAGGTACAAACCGCAGTAATCTTAGCCTGAAACAATTGTACTGAACTGAAGCACTACTCCTCTTTCCTAGATCTACTTTTAAGATCCCTGTCAAAACAGCCCTTCAAACACATTTGATTGGGTTGGGGCTCATCACGCTGTCACCAACTCACTTTTCATTAGGCTGTTGCTCTCTGTTAGCCTAGCCAAGCAGAAGAACTCAAACACATGCACAAATTAAATCGACATCCAAACTCCACCAATATACAAAGCAATTTAAATGATATTCATTAGAGCGATGACAAGTCCTGATGAGGCTTTCAGGAGCGGAGTCCTTCAGCTTCTGCCGACTCGGTTTCATGGTCATTGAGGCGTAACTGCAGTGACTGTACCTCCAGTTTAGAAAAAAAAAAGCCGAGAATATGACTCCGCTTCCTGACACACCTACCTCATTCTCCTTCTCTGCACAGGTTTACGTCTCAGCACGGGCTTCAGGCTTTTCTTAGCGTTCCTCACAGGTTTCATATCATGCACACGCTTTAGCAAATCCCCTTCCTTTCCCCACCACCTACAAATGCGCCAATTAAAAAGAATTCCATTTTCCAGTAATTTCATTTCACTTGGCTAGAAAGGTCACTAACTCACAATTATGATGGCTATAAACATGTCCCCAGTTTCCTACCATGCAAGAATGAATGTGATATGTTGAAGCTTAATAAAGAAGTATTTTTCATTGTTAATTTATACTGAAGTTTAAAAGTTACCCTCTTTCCATTTACATTTTTGATATTAAGAAAAAAAAGAAAAAAAAGATGGACACTATCTTCTCCACAGGGAGCGGAATGGGGCTGACAGGTCTAATATAGGCTTTTCCACAGTGCCAAATCATTTGAAATTCATTTCCCTTGTGACCAAAGTCCTTAATTCAGGCATCAAGAGGTAAGAAATCAGAAAATTAGCTCGCTATTTGGTTACAAACTCCACTATACCACTTGCAGAGTTTAAATGTATCAAGGAAGAAATACACATCCTCACCCTCATGTGACAATAGGAAAACCCAGCGGGGGACATGAGGGTGACATAATCATTTCAGGTGAGGTATAGAAGACATCATATCAGACGTGAAGAGCTCCAGCACCCGCCCCAGCCGGGCAATGGGGCCACGACTGGCACCGCCATTTTTTACTTCTTTTTCTTCCTCTACAACAACCTTTTTTATTTCTCGAAACAGGCTAGGAATCTTAAAACCATGATATACAGAAAGTGTCTTTTTATATTATTACTTAAAAATTTCTTTTTTGGCATAGCTGCCTTAGGTTGTGAATTTTAATTTTACTTTCTAGACACTCCTACAATGAAAGACAGGCACAGTGGTATATAAGTAAGTATGATTTCCAATTGCATACTTTCATTTCAATAAAGGTTATAGATACGAATTTGGTGACTGGTCCGGACATACCCATCCATCCCAAAAAGTCTATCTGATTTTAATTCTCTTAAAAGATTATTTAACCAGAAGGCCATTTCCAGCTATAAATAAGGCGAAGTGAACCAAGCAACAGCTGTTGAGAAGTTAATGTGTCCCAAGTAAATGTCGCAATATACTGCTGAAAAACAAACCAACCAACCAAATACTTCCCTAACACATAAGCTGGATACTAAATGTACACGAAGATTGTTTTTACATGTAAAAAATGAATTTATGTCACACCACCACTGTACTTGTGTCCTTACTAGATAATGAATACAGCACGAGCAATGTATTAGTAAAACTTAGTCATCTTTTCCATGCTGAACATTTAGTTAAAATTATTGCCCCAAACCAAGGCCTGAAAACAGATTGTAACCTCACGGATTGTTCCAACGCTTTCAGAAATGTATAATGATGCGTTAATACATAATTCTGCTCCCTTCCATAAATGACCCTGATTCTTTCTTCCTTCACTGGTAAAAAATTGACTTCTTATGCAAATACTCTTCAATGAGGGCTATAGTATCATAGTCTTAAACATATACAAGCTTTTCATTATTCTTGGATAATTACTGAAAACTCAACAAAATTCACTGCTACCACACCCCGAACAACAGAGCCGCTTTCATATTCCGAGATGGCAGTACGATAATTATTTCTTGTTCTCTCATTTACCTACAGTAGGTCAACCAAGGGCTGGAAGGCACATCTTGGCACAAAGTCCCAGGAGAAGAGAATTTACTGGTTTTTTTGCGTTTTTTTGCTGGAGATTGCATGTATTTACTAGCAATACCCAAGGGAGTTACACATTTCTATTTCCACTGCTAAAAAGGTAATTGTCCAGTCAAGTATTAAGAGCTATTTCATCCTTTGCTAAGAGGACAATCCAGTGACTTTTTAAAAGCTGAGTAATCATGAAACTTTTTTTTTTTTTTCTATTTTGCTTGATAAATTCTAGTTTTATGACCGTTCCCTGTATTTCAGCTCCGTGGAGCAGCGTGGGTAACAGACTGCCCAGCAAAGCTCCAACATATTTTTGTAACAAAAAGTTACCCAAACAAAGCAGGCAAAAATAATTGTAATAATTTGATATTTTTCTAGGAAATATATAAGGCTCTCTGGAGGTGTATTTTAAAGTACAAAAATTATTGATTAAATTTAGCTTTATTACCAGGCATCTCTATTCCACTTGCGTCAGTTACTTCTTTTTCTGTTGCAGCTGAAATAAGAACTTGCAAAATTAAAGGTTTTTTCCCTTCAATACATGCCAGTATTTTTTTAAATCTCGAAGTATAGATGAATTTTTTGCCGTCATAAAATGCAGAGTCATATCTGTGTCTAGCTTTATATAGCAAGATACACAGCCATATTAAAATGCAACAGATAATTCCCATATTGATAACACTAATGTGCCCTGGTTCAGAGAAAAAACTGCACATAGTGTTTACCACAAAAGCAACTGCATAATTACAAGAGTATACTTTCTATTTTAATACAAAAATAAAATATAATGAAGATTCCAGAAAGATTTCAGTTTCAGAAACAGTTCCTTACACTAGCTTAAAAGTCATATTTCAGTTAATTATAGATTCCTTACTCACTAAAACTTAAAGACACATTCCCTGAGTTTTTTTTTTTTTTTTTTGCTAAATGTTGACTCCAGTGAACAGCTCTCTAAGATCTGGCATATTGATTTCTTGTTGTGAAGTGAGCTGTTCAAGCTCCATTTAAGATTTTCATCTTGCATGTAGCCCTGAGCACATCATAGCACCATAAATTAGTTAAATTGCACATTTATCACAAATGTTATTTTAAGATACTGCGTAAATGTGATGGCTGGAAGATATACAGTATGCTGCAACAAGCCACTACTTGGGTGGGGTTAGACCAGGGTCACCTTTATACACCTGTGATTTAAAGCTCTTCCCACCTCATCACAATTTCATTTTTAAACTCTTTCTTGAGGCATTTTGTTTTCTCTCTCACTCGATCTGCATATTTCTAAATAAAATATCAAATGCAAAGCAGAAGTCAGAAATCAGATGCATATTTTAAAATCCTGCATCCATACCTTCCTGTTTGTCTAATAGGGAAAAAATTACCTTAACATAGCTAGGTTGGTGATTTGGTTAGCGCTAATAGTTACCGTGCCAATATACATATCAGTGTATGGACGAAAAGAACATTATTCTAGTTCATTGATTCTCTAAATTCTTTATAATGTGAAATCACATTGGTATGCCAGTCCTGGAGGTTCTGAAATGCAAGCTGAACTTTATTTTAATAAATTTGGGATATGCAGATCCTGACCAGCCATTCATTTGCAAAGTTTCAAGCGTATTTAAAAAACGTATTAGAAAGTCATTTCTGGTGCACACTAACAGATACGGTTGCTCCCTGAATTTTTACCTGATGTGTCTCCTCGCTGCATGTTCGGTCCCAGGTAAGTCAGGCCCAGGAACTGAATTTTACCAGATGCAGTTGCATCAGTGGTATTTGGTGTTTGCAATCATCAACCTCTTGTCTATATTTTAAGAATAAGTAGAAGGAACGCTGCAAAAGACACTGTAGTCTCTTGCTTTTACTCCCTCCCGCGTCCCAGATAACAGTATTGCGTACAGAGCTTTTAGCATTACTATTATAAGTCAATGGTGCATCTTAAAAATACATTGATTGACAATATATGCAATAATCTGCCAGTCTCCTTATGTGTGAATTTCTGGTTTGCAACCAAATACTATATTTAAGCTGTTATAATTTTCGAAGGAGGAATTCTCTGCTGTAGAGGTAAAGAGTTTGGCTGCATTTAGACTGAGATCATCTATTTGCAAAAAACGTGGACAGCCACCCGGGAGGCTTCATGAAAGACTTCAGCGAGCCAGGACGCCTCTCCTAACTAAGCGACGGGGGCTCCTGGGATGGTCCAGTCAACCAGCAAAATGGCATGCTGCAATTTTATTGCTGGAATTTGAGCTGAGGCCATGAACACTGACACACAAATGACCTTAAAATCAGATAAAACTGGGAGCCAAAAGAGGAGGAAAAAAGCCAGAGTCCAAATCATTAAGCCCATTCACTAGGTTTGCTCAGCAGCATTCGCTATAGAATGAACAGAACACTCCCTTACATTTTTGAAGACATGGTACTGGCCCTTACAGTTACAGGGAAAGATGGAAAGACAGACAGAAAAACAGACAGAAAGAAAGATTTAATTAGTTGCTTTCTGGAAGACAGTGGATTCTTTAAAAAAAAAAAAAAGGAAACTGTACATTTGACATTGGGATGCTAGTTATTACTTGAGACATGATTCTGAAGTTCTGCCATGGTGGTTTTGGTTCCCACCTCACCACCTCCAGACTCTGAGTTCACCTGACTGGCAAAAGACACTATTTACGTGCATAGTAATATATAGGTGCTTCGGAGTTGCAGACTGTTTTCAGTGGTTTTGATGGGGTGACCTGTCAACACCAGTAAAAGTCTGTCATTATCATATAAACGCTCCCACTTGTTTGCGTTTGCTTGGCATGTGTTTATTCATCTTTTTTTCCCCTCTCACTATCTGCCGTGAACGCTGTACAACAGCAGGCAGGGCCAGGAGAGGACTCACTTCAAAATCACAAACTTAAAGTTATCAGTCTCAGGTCCCTACTCCTGTCATCTGAAACCGCTGGGTAGATGGGAAGGGATTCTCTAAGCCGTGAAACACCCACGGGTGCGACTCGCAGACTCTGCTCAATACCTTCAGGGGGAAGGCGTGTGAGTAGCAGCATCTGCCTGGGTCTGAATCCACAGCGCAGCAAAACACCTATTTGCTTTGCCACACGTTGCTTATAAACCCCCGTCTTCACAGTCAGTCTTACCTGATGTTTAAAAAGGAGTTATAATGCTCATTTATCTTTTCCGGGCGAAAAAAATTCTGTTAATGCAGCCTTTGAATACGTGCTACCCTGCTCTTGAAATGCTAAAGTTCACTAAAACTCCAGTGATTTATGTGCAGCTTTTGACTGCCAGCACCTGGCAGATGAAGAAACCTACTCAAGCTTCAGTCATAAACAGATAGCATACAATTTAATTTTAATGTGCTCGTTAGTCGTAGCACATTTCAGACATAATTGTGAACGCAACACAAAATTATAGCAAAAAGACAATTTTAATGCTGCTGTAGAAAAAAAGGTTATATGAAGAGTCATATAATGGTGCTTCATTGTCAACAACAAAACAGGGCACAGAGTGCATTACAGTGTCTGTGCTGTTTACATGCCAATATTTTATACATAGATTCTCATATGGTGTCAGCTGTCAGTTACTTCTGCAAATTAACTGCCAAAAATGGAGACGAACAGAATCACTTAGTGTGCTGGTAACCACGGGTTACCTTTCATATGCCTAAAGATAAAGCTGCAGTATGGAATCTTGGGAGAATAATTAGGCAGAACAAAACAGAAAGTTACCAATTGAAATAAAAAGGCATTCTACAATAGGAAATAACAACCAAGAGCGCTTATAAATAAGTAAAAGAGGTTATATCACAGAATGCCTCATAACTTTTTAAGCAAAGTATTACAGTACAAACATTTTAAAGGCTTTATCAATGTTTAGGAAATACAGTACAAGTTTTTCAAATAGATTTAACCCTTTGAGCACTGAGTTTATTTTGAATTTTCTCTTTTTATTTATTTTTTTTTTTTTTTACTAATAAATACCTTTAAAAGTCATGTTGTGCAAAACAGTTAGAATGCATGCCAGGAATGCAGTCCGTGGCTTCTGTTTCTTCAGACGGATTTAAAAAAAAACAAAACAAAACAAAAACAAACAAGTGAGAGCAACACTAATAAATATGTATAATTTAAACATGAACCTCTATTAATATAGATGTACTGTATAGCAAAACAAAACAAAACATACTTTGCTTTAAGAATAATGTTTCTGAATACTTTATAAATGCTATCTGTGGTATCTTTCATCATATAATTTACAATGTTTGGATGCTAAAAGAAAAACTGTTAGATCTAAAAAATGAAATATACACTATATATAGGTACAGTTTATAGCTGGGGCTTATCAGGTAGAAAACCCGCTGTTGATAAAAATGCTGAAGAAAAAGAAAATGGCATTAACCACAATCACATTTTCCATAAGAGATTTTGAAATCTATACAATATATACATCTATGTTTCAATGTGAAAATTATATTTTTAAATTTCAAGGTGTGAGACACCTCTGCATAAATGGAGGTTCATATTAGTAATCGGAACTAAGCTGGTAAGGGTTTAAAAAAACCATATCCACACATTTTTACCAAATTAATGCAAAAGTGCTTCAAAGTACTCAGAGGGCTAAAGATTATAGGGTGAGAAATACCAGCACACTTAGGTCACATGAAAAAAGTGCACCAGAATTAGTTATAAATGCTTAATTAAACTGTCTGTTAATGCATGCAGCTTGATGCATCAGAGGGATGCACAGCAACTAAATCCAATTTACACAAAGTTCCAAACACTTACCACTGCATTTTAACCTTCATATTTTACCAGTAACAACAGCTGATTATGCACCTCTATTTAAACACTGTACAGTTATACAAAACAGTTCAGCCCAGAGCGACTCTGGAGTTAAAATAAGAACATGTGCCAAGAACTAAACAGTAGCTTTAAGGCGTCTTTGACAGTTTTCCTCAAAGCAAATTACAGTTATTTTAATCAAAAGCAAATGCTACTGCTTCTCTAACTCCGAAACATACAGAAGATGATCCTCTGGTGACTTCCCATGTGTTTTACTAAGATGAAGTTTAACAGCATGCTTGCTCGCAAAAGTCCTGTTACAAAGTTTGCACTGATAAGAAGTTCCGAGATCTTCCTCTGGAGAGGACGTCACCAGTTTTTCAGATGGTGACTTTGCTTGTGCTATCTGATTGTTAATCTGTTCGCTGGACAGTTTGGACAAGTCTCTTAACCTGAAACCCAGATGCGATTCAAGATGACTGATATAAGTTGAAGGAGTTCTGATCTGTGAAGCACAGTCATTACAAAAGAACACTGGGTGCCCAGTGTCCAAATTTTTAAGGAACTTAGTTCCCCCCGTCCTTCGGAGCTGGTATTTCACATTGGCTAGCCAGTGGCTAATCGTGGTCATTGAAAGTCCCGTAAACCTGGAAATGTGCATTCTTTCTTGAGGGCTCAAGTCTGACATGATGTATTTCCCCTCCGAAGTCTGCCGTAAACTAGCTGCAAACTGGGCCTGCAATATGAGCAAGTGCTGAGGGTTCCAGTTAGACTGACGGCCCTTCCTTTTCTGAGCTGGTGTACTCTCTTCTGGTTCCTCTATTGTGGTACCATCAATGTCAGATTTCTCAGATATGCTGGAAGGTGTGGAAGATTTTGATGTGTGACTTTCTGTCAGGTTCTTCAGCATATCAGATATATCTGACAAGGCATTCTCGCGTAGCGGCGAGTTTGACATGAATGACACGACTGCAGATGTCTTTGCTGTTGTCACTGTAGATGAAGAAGATGCAGAAGATGTCGATGTGGATGACAAAAGCGCTGAACCCAAAGAGCAGCTTTTGTCACTCTTGCCTTTCGTCAAATCTATGGGTTGGTCATTGTTGACATGATAAAAATAACGGTCTAAGTGGTCTGGTTTTTTGGACTGTAGAGGTGGGGTGGCCACTGCAGCCTTTTCTGCCAAACTGTTGCTCATTTTAAAAAGCATGCTCATTGGATCCAGAGCAGGCAAAGATGGCTTTGCTGCCTTCCCAAGGTGAATATTCATGACAGACTGCAGTGCACTTAACGGATTTACAAATGGCTGTTCGGGAGGGTGATCAGTAATGATAGCTGTGCTGCTACTTAAAGAACTTACAATGGACTTAACAGGCTCTTTCCCATTTTCCACAGGTTCTACAGTTGGACTATCCTTGCAACCATCTCTCTGAGGGACTGGGCTGTTCTGCTGGCTTTTAAAGCCACCGTCATTGGAGGGCTCCATCTTCAGGGGTTCACTGACTTCACTACTGCATGGCGAAGGCGTCGCACGCTTCATTGGAGAAAGCTTTCCTTCGGGCTCTTTCATTTTTTCCTCCACTTTAGCCACCTTCTCGGTGACTTTCTTTACCAATTCTTCCATGGCGTGAAAGTTTGTTTTTGGCACAGGTGAGGTCTGACTGCTTGGTGGAGACACCAAGGGCTGGTTTTTAGTTGGTGATACTAGTTCGCTGTTTCCAAACATAGGTTTTAATGGTGTACTCTTCCCAGATGAACCCAACGACAGCTTCATCATATTCGGCAGCTGATAGGCGGCATGAATGCTGGGGTAGCCACCCCAGCTTGGCGTGCCATTCTGGGCTTTGTTTATAGCTGATGTAACTGTGTTTTCTAAAGACTTCAGTATATCTAATCCCCCCTTTGGGCTTTCTTCTAGGTCATTTTCAGTCAAGTAATGGTATTTTGAGGAGATATCATACTTCTCCTCATCTTCACTTGACTTTTCTTTGTCTTTCATTTTGTCATCAGCAATGCCTCTTTCCTTATCTACTTCTTTTTTTATTTCAACATTTAACTTAGGGGAAACACTAGAAGGTGTATTGGAAGGAGACGTAAAAGTGGTGGCAGCTAGCGGCACAGACTGGACTTTCTCATCTACTAAGGACGTTATTGTTGGTGTCGCTGGGGCTTCTATAATTGGCTTCCCTTTTTTCATGGCAGAGTTAGTGACTTTAATAAAATGTCCCGTCACCATCATGTGAGCCGTGAGTTCCTGCAGAGTGTCATGCGAACTTCCGCACTCCATGCACTTCAGAATTTGAGATTTCCTCGCCTCAAAGTGCCAGGCATAGCTGGCACCGTTCTGGTGACCGTAGCGATTATTTGGCGTAATGTAAGGGTTAGAATTCTTTTGAAGTGCATCGTTGGTATCGGAGATTGTTGCTTTTGGTGTCCCACCTGTGGAGTCTGGAGAACTTGGAAGGTCAAGCTCCAGTGATGCTTTCTTTCTAGTAGCTGGGATGATTTTTGCTGCTACAGGTGTAACAGGTTCCTTCAGAGGCACTTTTTGGTAGTGTTTTGTTTTGATCATATGAACACTCAAATCCTGAAGAGATTCAAATGAATGACCACAGTACATACACTTTAATACTTTCTGGGCATCTTCTTTCCCTTCCATTTCAAGCAAAGAACGTTTACGAGGTTTGGACCATCTTTTGGGGTTATTGTTATCAGTTTCATGGTTGTCATCTCGATAATGTCCCGTTTCATTCATGTGCACTGTTAATTCTACTAAAGTATCATAGGCCGCACTGCAGTCTTTACAGCGGAATTTACTGGCTCCAGTAAATATAGAGCCATAAAGCTTACTGCTTTGTCTGTACAATTGGACTGTGCTAAAAAGACTCGGTTCAGGAAGAATTCTGCTCTGAGAAACTTGCTGCAGCGTTTTGGCCATAGCAGTCTGGTGCCAGTCAAAGCTGCCACTTCCACAACTGCTACTGCTGCTGCTGCTACTGCTGCTGCTACCGTTGTTTTTTTCTGAAATCGGCTGGTGAAGGTTCAAATTGAGATTGGACCAGTAGGAATTAGAGAGGAAGTTGTTATACACGGCTTTCATTTGTTCTAAACTATCAGATACAGTAGAGTCTTCCAGTGGTATCGAAACCTCCTTGCTCTCCTCCTCATTTTTGATAGAGCTGCTCTCGAAGTCTGCCATGCGGTCACTTGTCTCACTGATGTGTGACTCACTGTCCATTTCATGGCTAGAAAATTCAGCTGCTGGCGAGTTTTGGTAGCTTTGGCAGTTCTTACTGAAGTCTTTTTCTGGACATGCATATTTTGCTGAAGGCTCCCCATCAACTGCATTTTCATCAGGTTCCACATCTTCTTCCACCAGTGCTGCTGCTTTTAGTTCGTCTGAAACATAGGCTATTATGAAGAGAAGAAAATATAAGTTAGTTTCTGCTGATTATACTTCTGCTTAAGTGTTTCAGCCAAAGAAGTGTACTTATTTGTAAAATTAAACAGTTAAAATTTAGTGTTTCTTCAGAGCAAGAAGAAAATCTGCTCTTCAAACATAATTTGCCACCTTATTCTTCTCAAGGGGCAACAGCTTGAAATTAAAACTAAATTTGAAATTAATGAAGCACATTCTGGAGGTGGCATTCATTTCTAAAGTAATAAATTACTTGTATCAACCTCAGAGACAGCAGTTCCTGTCTGTCAATTAATATGTCTTATGCTTCTCCTACCCCTAATGCATTTCTTAACAGACAGATTCACAATTTAAATTAAGCAAGCATTTTTTGCTCATTACAGTTTTGAGACTTGGTCTTTTATAAATATAGAGTACAACAAACATCAAAAATTTCTACAAAGCAAAAAAAAAATCCCCAGTTGCAATAATGAAAATTTGAGATTTTTTTTAAAGTTATCATTATGAGTCGTATCGTATTTTAGAGGAGGAGATGGTAAAAGCAGGTGGTGCAACCTTTGGAAACAACTCACTAAGAGCAATTTGAAGGTATTCATTACGGGTGTAACAAATGACCCATTCACACTTAAACATACCTTTCTCAACAAGAAAGCCCATGCAGAAGTATGTCAGGAGCTAGTTCAAGAAAATTGGTATGCTGTACTCATTCTTGCTGTATAAATATATACAAGACCTTCCAGTGGACCTTACAAATGTCAAAGTGTTTGCTCTTTAGACTACTTTGTCAATATTTACTCAGCATAAGCTACACGGACACCCAACAGGGATCCTATCTTTCCCCCCCCCCCTCAAGTAATGAAACTGGTGATGTAAATCTAAGATACTCTTCCTGAATAGGATAGTTGGGAACTGACAGTAAACAATATTTTTTTTTAATGGTGCTTCTGTGCACATATTCTATATATATTAAGTCTACCAAAGTTTTTCCTTTAGGAAAGAAAACTATGGAAACATTAAGAGAGGGATCATTAGCTGATCAAAATGATCTATTTCTATATAATGCATTAATTTACAGCTAAGCAAGAAAGCAAAAATAGAACATGACTGTTCTGTATTAAGTGGAGTTTAAAATTTCCTTGCAATCTCTCACAAATACAATTATAAACTTTGAAAAAAACACATTTCCAGTAGACTCTGTGGTTGAAGACACTTGACTTCTGAGCTTCTCTGCAACACAGCTGGAATGTGTGGGTATCTGTATCTTAAACACATTGAATATCTATAGCTTGTCTATTCGGGCAATAGTGCAGAGAAGGTAATAGTTTATGCCCCAAAAAGACCTACTTTAAACAACAGAGTGAAAAATGTAGAACTGCATAGTAGGTATCACATAGACAGTATTCAACCTTGCAAACTTCTTTCACAGGGAAAATATGTTTAAATGTTATCAGAAAACCACAAGAGACAAAACAACCGTTGAAGTAACAATGAAATCAGGCTTTTAGTTTCACATGGAGTATTTTTCTTCATTCCGTTAGGTAATACAAAATAGTCACTACTGTTCTTTCACATGGATGAATGGTAGCGAATCTTCCTCCAAGCATGTAAAGTTATAATCTGATCTTCAGAACACAAGTTAAACCTTTGAAAGCACAAACATCTCACATAAGAGCAACACATAATAGTGATTAGATATTTCAGCTCAGACAATTTCAATGCAGAATATTCAGGCAGCAAGGGTCCTATTTTTAATGTTTGGGAGAACTTAGCTTGAAAGAATGACGTTAAAAACTTTACTATAAGATGTTTCAAAGATGCTGATACGAAGATCAGACTTTTATAAGTAGTATATGTATTTTAATGAAATAGAGCTGTGCTGTTTTGCTCTATTTTATGCTTTTTCAAAATATTTTGAAAAGATATTATTTTATGTATATTACAGTCATGTCGACAATTTGTAGTAAGAAGCAGCATCTATCTGGCAAATACTTGCAACAAAACCACTACAAAAAAACCAAACAAGGTGGATTTCATTCAATACTTTCACTCCCCTGGGGATGGTACAGATTCTTTTTCATCTTAATTATTTCTTCCATCATGTTTTCTGAACTCAACCAAAAACTTCAGCAAAGGACACCAAAGCAGTTCAAATTACTCCCTAAAGCTCAAAAGTTTTAAATAACTATCGATAATGTGTAAACAACTGGCTATCAACCATGCCATATCCTAGTGATATAAAAGAGGAATGATGGAAGGAAGGCATGACAGCACGAAACCTATGATTTGGAAGCCAATGTACCCTTTTTATTTTCCACCTTGTGGAAACAGTTTTCCTTTTACAACTCCCATTCCTTTGCCTCTGTTGTGAAACTGAACAGTAATTCCCTTTTTACAAGGCAAAGAAAACCCACGGTTATTGCCCCACTGCCTGCATTAGAAAGATCTTATTCACACCTGGGGGCTGAGACGGCACACTGAAGTGCTCTGTAAGTGTAACTGTCTTTTTTTGTCCACCGAGTGCTAGTGTCAGCACGTGCCACCCATTCCCACCACCACATCACCTACCAAAGCCCTGGGCTCCATCCCTGCACACCGTGGAAAGTGCTCCTGGGGACCGCTGCTCACCAACACAAACCGGGGTCATAGACTCATGCCCCTAATTAATGTGTTTTCTGTTTTATTTCTTTTACTGCTGAAATCTTACAAATTTTGTTTGGACTGAAACACTTGTATTGTCACATGCACAGGTTTTTAGAGAATGACTTTTACATTAGGGAAAACCTCCAGCATGCGGCTCATTTAAATGTAAATCTATTTACCTTTCATGCTTTCTTTGCCCTTTTCACCAACTATCAAGCATATTTGCGTGTTAACCAGGAGCTGCCTCCTCTATAGCTGTTCTCCTTCCTAAGCTCAAGTTGTGAAGCCAAGTTGTGACATCAGTCTTTGATCCAGAAATGCGGGGAAATGAAGCACAAACGACAGTATGGAATTTTACCTTGCAATTTGCAACTGCAATAAACTGACAGTTTGAACAACTCCTTCTGCTCTTTCCCCTGCATAAAGGAGAGGAGGGATGAACTGCGACATTACCCCCAACTTCCTCAACCAAAGATTTATGCAAGAGATGAGGGTGCTCAAGGAAATACTATAGCCTAAAACGCCATCCTCAACTGGAGTTTATGCCAGTAGCTGCCAATTCCTTATTCCAAGGGCCGGTGACCTAATCACTTGCCTTCAGGGCAATACAAAGCAACCCAGCAAGTCTTGGACCAACCTGCGATGGCAGACTCGGGGCATACT
Organism: Chroicocephalus ridibundus; assembly: GCF_963924245.1. Taxonomy (NCBI): domain Eukaryota; kingdom Metazoa; phylum Chordata; class Aves; order Charadriiformes; family Laridae; genus Chroicocephalus; species Chroicocephalus ridibundus. The sequence goes on from NC_086287.1 coordinate 82,896,933, forward strand.
CAAAGGTTTTGCACTCAAAGGTATGGTGGCTGATAGGTTTCCTCCTCAGAAAACCCAAGTAAATCGTTACCAGCATGTGAGACAGAAAAGGAGAGAGGGTTAAGGCCAAACTGCAGTCCCATACTAGCAGGAGTACGGGATTCAGCGGAGGTACCGGGGGAAAGGAACCCATCTCCAACCGAGGGAAGCTCTGATCCCCCCCTGCCCCACCAGATCTTGCTCTCAGCAGAGAGATGATCTGAGCCTGGCAGAGTACAGATGAAGGTAACAGCTTGACTGCAACAGAAAGAAGGACAAGGAGGGCTGTAGCAGAGAAATTTCTTGTTTGGTTAAGTACCTACAGGAAGAGCAAAGAGACTATGAAAGCGGAGAGTAAAATCAGGAGGCAATGGTATATTTCTTTGCTGAGATTCACTGCCTGGCAGAGAGACCGTCTTTAAGAAGCACCGTCTCCAGCCCATCGTTACTCAGGCGTTTCCTTCTTCTTAACAAAAAAGAAAGACCCATGGTTTGATATTTTTCAAGTATAGACTAAATGTTTGAAACAGCAGGGCATCTCTAAAACTGTTTTTCAATGCCTTGACAGCAAAGTCTGAGGGAAAAAAATAACTTTAAAGGCAATTCTAATGGCAAAGCAGTTAATAAGAATGAAAATGAAAGAAATCAGGTGGTTCTGGGGTTGGTTTTTTCTGTTTTCCCGGAGTAAAAGAAGAAAAAAAAATTACAGTTGTCAAAAAAGTTTTTAGTTTACATCTCATAGGGCACCATAACCCAAAGAAAATTGCCTGCAAGTTCAGCAATAGTGTCACTATGACATAATATTTGACAAAAAATGGATAGTAGTTCCCTTGTGTCTCCTAGCTTCTAGAGATGGGGATATCAAAGGGATTCAGAAAGCTATTGCAGGTGCAGCTACGGAGAGGTTAAGAACAGACAGTTCCCTCATTAATATTTATTATAATTATTAACTAAGCTGCTAGGTAATAATGAAATTAACACATTTGATATCAAAACGTAACAGTAAGCTGTGGTATAATGCGATTCATTTCCACACAAGAGGGAATTACCTTCATAACTGAGCTATGGATCATTTCTTCGCCAGTGGAAATAAATTGTGATCCATCACTGCCCAAAATGAACTACATATTGTATATACACTAATAAACTCACATACCTGGCTCTACACAGACACCAGAGATCTACTATACAAGATCAGAGAAATATCACTGCTCCGTTACATTTCTGCAGGCAGAGGAAGTCCCCGTGCAGCTACAACAGCCATTACCCTGCTGATGTCCTGGGCCAAACTCAGCAACCTTTTGAGATGCCCACCTGCACAACAGCTACCGGCTCAAACCCCGACTGCTAAGAGGTCCTCTTCGGCAGAAAGATGAAAAACACTGCATGGTTTTCATCCCTCCCATGGCAACATCCACGCAGTAACACGGTCAGGCACACACCTCCTTGAGGTTTTTTTGGAAATACAGAACTACAGCATTAAGGGCATACTTTACTGGTCTCCAAAAACCAATTAATTGCACAATTCTTCCCTTTTTTCCCTGAAAAATGCATCTGAGACCATATATTTTGGCTTGGATCTATCCAAATATTTCATTTTGATACTTTTGAAATGTCTTGTTTTAATTATGTTTTTTCTCCAAGACTTTTTCTTTTAATTAGCTTACTGGGGCATATTTAAACTCGTATATAAGCTCTTTGCTTGAAGAAGTACCAAAACATTCAAATATTCTTCTCACATGAAAAAAAGCTTAACAGCAAAAGTTTACCAAAACCATTCAGCTCCATGGAAATATTTTGGCTTTAATCAAATAGCTTTTTAGTACAAAAAAATTACAAACAGTTTTATGATTTATTTACGCACAGTTTGAAATCATCGTATAATACTAAGGATCAGTGCTCAAAACATCTGATTTTGAGTGCATGTTGGAGGAAAAGCTCCTCAACCCTTAAAAAAAACCTGAATCCATGCACATCTCACACTCAAGGAAGAGAACAGCAGAAAGGGATTGGGAGAACAGGATGCTCCCAACGCTTATGGGAGAAATATTATATTCCCAATCAAAACGAAAAAGGGAAAAAGGATCAGAAAAGATCATAAAGTGGATCAGTGAGTAGGACCTGGCAAGCGAAACATTCTCTGCAGCCTGACCCTGCTCCCCAAGCAAGCCCAGTGCTGCGAGAGGGCTGCTCCTGCCACAGCCAGTGCTGCTGTTTTGAAGCTGACACCAGCCACCTAAGAAATAATCAGAATAAGTCATCGATAAAGAAACCTCCAAGAGCCCCCAGTTTCGGTGGGATCACTCCGAGTTAAGAGGGGGCACAGTCTGAACACAAGTCAAGAGAAAGCCAACAGAGAAACAGCAGCACGGCGGTGATTTGACTGCGCCGATGAACCTTACTCACAAAATTAATGAACAGAGGCAAGAGAAAACCAGTTCGGTGGATGAAGTCAATCAAAGACCTAATGCAAACGAAGGCATATAAAAGAGTTATATTAGTCTGTTAGAAAACTCCCACTCCGCAAGCCTTCCACTCAAAGGAAGAAAGGCAAACATTTCACCCACAACATGAGCTATTTCTATACCGAGACTGACTGATAATTCACGTGTAACTGAAATTGTATTTGAGACTTCACTACTTGGCAGAGATGTTAGCATATTCCTCATTAGGCGACAGAAATGGGAGGTAGGAGTGGCTGCCCTGTTTACAAGAGTGGCAAATGACAACACTGTCTCTGAACGGGCATGGCAGTACTGATTACCCAGCACCTTGACAGGGACATTATTCCTGTTAGAAAGGTCAAAGGTTCTGTTTCATAGAGGCAGGACTGTCTATTATGGGAGAGAAATGTTATTTCCAAGTGGAGAGGTCAGCACTTCTCTCGCACATAGGCTGAAGTCGCTGGTACCTCTCACCAGAGTACAATCCCACTGCAAGACTGATTGTTCTGCCCACTGGCAAGGTCAAGAATATTAATTTTGAACATGTTAATGTGATGTGATGTGCATGATTAATGCTTGTTTAGCTGGAATTTTTTGTATGTTGATAAATCTGCAGTCTTTTCATGCCAGTAAGAGTGTAATATTGTTGTTGGGAATCAGTGTGGATGGATGTGCCACAGCATGCCAATCTAACGGGTGGCTAACGTTAGGCCCTAGAAACTTTGAAGTGTACTTGTGTTTGTTCCTTCATGAAAATACTGCAGCTGTCTGCTACAGAGAACTCAGAAATAGGCCAGAGGAAGCCGGCCAGCTGCTCTAATCCAACATCCTGGACTGCTATTACATTTGGAGCAACTTCAGAGAGCTCAAATCAACTCTAAGTGTTAAGAGTTGAGAATTACATGGACAAGAATACACAGTGAAGAGATGATAACAAGAAATTAGTTTATATGTCATTAAAGTGTGGGCCATCTCAGTGCAGAACAAAGCAACTCTACAGCAGGCACCTTTTCCTCATGTCACTATAGCCCAAACTCCCCTGTTTTTTGCTTAGTTTGCAGAGGGTACAGGATTCCGGTCTCCGGAAGGGAGACATTTGTTTTTCTGAAACCGAATACTATTTAGATGTTTGTTAAGTGAGAGATTCCCATGCAAACCTCCCAGTTATGTATTATCCCCTTCATTAAATACACACCTGAAAAACCAGCATGCCATAATATTAAATGATGGCCTAGGAACAACTTAGCACTGTTGGACAGCATCACTCTACTGAGGTGTTCGAAAGCTTCAGCAAGTGTTTTATTCTTCACAGCAACCCTGTGGAAGAAACATCCTTATCCACAGTTTATAGCTGCAAACCTGGACATCCAAAGCAGTTAAAAATTACTTGTCTAGTACCAGACGACAAGTAAAGGAGCCTGTAACTCCTGTAGGTTAATATATATAATTCAGCAATTTATATAAAACATGAGAAGACGGTTTGTGTTTCTGCTCCTGTGCTTCTTCACAGTGTCTTTATGTGAGTACAATATATGCGTACAATTGAAAATAATTGCCAGTTTTCAGCTTAAACAATTATTAAGGATAAAATACCCAGTGAAATACCCACAGGTGCATGCACTGTGCCCAACCCAGAGCCTGGGGTTACAAATCTCCTCTGAGCCAAGCTGCTGGGATCCAATTAATGCTGACTCTGCAGACTGCCAGCAAGCTTCTTTTCACAATGGGGAAAATAGGAAAGGTTTTTAAAGTAAGGAGAAGTATTGTCACAACTCTCCTCCAAAGCGCTTTCTGCTCCCAGCACAGAGCAGGACTTCAGGTACGCTGCGAACGCCTGTTCTATCAGAACTGCGCTGGAGATGTAACGTGATGGATCATGCCTCTCCCCTCCAAAGCTGCGCTCTGCCTTGATTTCTGCCCGGGGCCTAAACTCCCTGAATTCAACCTGCTGAGCAGGGTTTTTCTACAATCTGCTCAAATTATCCACCCGTGAAACGTAACACCACTTCTTTCTACCACGGAGAACAGCACATGATCCCACCACGCTGCTGCAGTGTACTCTTCTGTGGGGAGGGCTGCGGGAGGATCGGTCTGAGATCTGTCTCGCTGAGAGAGTTCATCTGCCACCTTCTACAAGAAGCTTCTGACAACAAGGGATCTGAAGATTAGAACACTTAAAGTGAGACCCAAAGTCCAAGCTACTTCCATGTATAGTGAACAAAACCGTACAGATTTTTAAAGAGACTTCCTCATGTAAAACTTGCCTTCAGACATCGTTATTGTACAGTTAGAAGTGAACGACATCCTTATGAGAAACTCCACAAGAGTAACAGTTCAGAGACTATGCCTGGTCAGGAAAAACATATTTTTATGGATTTTGTCCTAAATTTGCAGTCCCACATGCACAATACAACTGACTTCCCAAAGTACCACAGCTGTAGAGAAGCTGGGGAACAGTTTATATCCCACTGTGCGTGCCCACAGTTGATGACCAGAAGCGATGCAGGATCACAGTAATCAAGTAAAAGGGCTGAGAAACGTGTCCATGAGGACAAAAGGGCCTTGCTTGCTATCTTACTCTGTGGAATCAGTCTCCATCCCCCTTTGCGCTCTGAGGGAGCAGAGATTTTAACAGACCCTGTTAGTGTAAGCCTGGAATTTCAGGCTGATCCTGCTAAAAGAGAAGGAGGAGAAAAACACCCTCTTGGCCTCCCTGTCACCACGCAAACAACCCTTCACAAGTACCATCAGGACTAGATCAAACAAGCAAATGGGTAACAGGGGCTGTGAGCACCCATTGGGAATTCTCAACTGCTGCTGGGTTTGAGTCCGTTCAGCTTCTTGGTGTTCCCATTTCATCAACATTCATGTAGTACCTTCCTCTTCCTCCCCTCCCCGCCCCGCTACATTCCTGGGGAAGGGATGCTCTTCCTCCAAGTATACCAGAGGTACAAATGAACATCATTCAAAGGAGCATGAAGTCCCTCAGCATCCATCGGGAGGTTAAGGGGCACCTCACCAGCCACAAAGGGGACACACCACCAGGGATTCACGAGCCAGGCACAAACTGTTGAAGTAAACAGTTCACAAGCAGCCCCACAGTCTGAAAACTTTCACATAAACAAGTACAATTAGTATGTGCATTAGTAGCAGAAAAAAAAAAACACCACCTACATTTGCTGTATAAATTATTCATCACAAATAAATGTGATACAGTCTAAGTAAGACAAAAGTGGTTTTCCGTTGGTTTCCAAGACAGTTGCTTGGTGTGAAGTACTACAGACTGGTGAGAGTCTCCCACTCCATGCAAGCACATGCTACACTGGAAATGAAGATTCATAAGCAGAGAAAACAGCTTCATGTTATGCTTTGACCCTAATTTTGATTTGGGAGTTAAATTGGTTTTTGGACTCTGCAGAATTTCCCTAAGCCCAGAATTACTATTCCCTCAAATGGACAAAAATATTTACCAGAATCCTCAAAGAATAAAAATATTTGTTTGGTTTGTTGCCTTTTTTTTTTTTTTTTTTTAAAATAAAAGTCACTATCAACATGCCGGTAAGAGGAAGCCAAATTCTCTGTATGAATTGGTACTAAAACACACAGTGACACTATCTCTGCTTGACATCAGCATTTGGGTGGCATCTTTTAATCACTGAAAAGCACACAGGGCATTCAACAAACTAATACAAGATTCACAGCCAACTCCGGGATAAGCAGGCATGAGCATAAAAGTTCTCAATATGGCTCTAATAGCTCTTAATTATTATAATCCTTCACTGAGCAAACAGATGTTGTAAGGGAACTTTAGTTTCTTCAAATGCAGTAATCAAACCATTCTGCTTCTGCCCTGCCTCTTTGCAGTAAACGCTTTGTATAGTGGAGTGGAAATAGCAAATGTAGTGACAAAATGACCGTTTAATTGTCACTGAAATCTGTTTCTGAACAAAACTGATGTTGTCATTTCTCTCTATACACATTTCTCAGAGTCGTCTGATTGCAGTTTAGCGTTTTTTAGACTAAGGAAAAAAAAGAAATCTTACACCTTACTTCCTGCAGTCTTCCCGCATCTTTGGTTGCTCCTAATCTGTCCACACCTTACAAGTTTTACAGTAACCAGAACACTGGTTCTGTGTTTGTATTTAACCACACCAACATTAACACACATCTCTGGAGCTGCAGCCTTCATCGTGAAGTTTTTAAAAATCAAGTTTTCTCCTAAAATGCTTCAACACATTACAGCGAGTCATTCTGCCTGGAGATTTTTTTTTTTTTTTTTTTGGTAAATGATCACGAGTACTTAAAAGATTCAAAAAGTACCAAAAGACCTTCAACCTGATCCTTCATTTTTCTTGCAGACTTGGAATTCCCATTGAAGTCCTTTATACAGTAGTTTCAATAGCTATTTTGGTTGCAGTGCCTCCTTACAATAAACTCCATACAACTGTATGAATGGCATAGTAGAAATCCAAATGATTTCAATCACAATTTCACCTATTGTGAACTTGTACTTATAATGAAGTTTCTCCATGAAAAAAAGGAGTTCACTGTGGGCCAACAAACCTTTGTGTCCTTTCACAGTTTTTATTCAGACCCCATTTAAGAAAAAAACAACTATTGACTGCAATATGAATCTTAGGACTTGGAGAAAGCAGAGACTCGAAGGATTACCTCTACGAGATGGCCCCAGCTTGTTTTGTATGTATAGCAAAAAGAAGCACTGAATATTCATTTCACTCATTTGCTAACTATACTAATATACGCTTTTGTAAATGAGTCTCTATCTAGCACTAGCTATTGAACTGAAGGGTATTTGAATAGGTGGGGTTTGCTATAATACCGCACTAAGATAATGTGCTGGAAACAAATGGTTCACTGCTTCCTGAATAGAAAATTTGCTGGAAAACCCTGAGAACTAGAAGATGAGGGGGAGGGGATTAAAATGTCGCTTCGGAGCCACCAACCAAACTCTTGTCATTTTTAAAAGATGTTCCTGTGGCACAATATGAATAGTTTATAGCCACGATTGTGAACATTCAATGTCATATAAGAAAAGACACTTGTCAAGAGCCTTTCCCTTACAAGCACCCTCATCATGACCTGTGTTAATGAAGTTAATTGAATTTAAGATCAATAATGGTTAATTATTGCAATTTGACATTCTGAGATAAATGGCTTTAAGACAGAGAAATGTGTGTGTATGTGAATTCTCTCCAAAGAAGGTGAACACATTACAGCCTAAGAGGGATCACACAGTCCTTCCATTGATCCTGGTACAATCTGATCGACCTAATCCTCTGATGAATGTGGGCTTTTCACAGCTACAAGTAAATGTTCTACAAGACTACTCTAACCCTTGTCACTGACCAAATCTATATGAGCTGTACACTAGAAATCTATTGAGATAGATTAAAGAACTGCTGTAGAAACAAGAGATGCTTCAATAAAGATGAAGGTTTATTATATTGACTATTAACGTTATACGCAGTATGTAATTATGAATGCTTATGGATCATAAGAGTTTAATTTTGGTCAGTTAGATGTAAATGATCATAACTGAACAATAGTATTAAACTAAAAAAATACCAGATTAAAAAAAAAATCCAACAACCATGTTTAATTTGATGACTTATACATGAATGTTCACTGAGAAAGTGATTTTAAAATCATCCTTGAAATGTGCAAGATGCTCACAGACAGGTATTTATTTCATAAAGTCACTCATCAACCTACTTCATTTAGGGGGTTTTTCTTAAGTTTACTTTCACAATAGTTCCTCAACAGGAAGACATTTTTTCAAACGTGTTAGTAATGATATTCTTACATGCATACTGAACAAGTTAAATGACCACTTACAAGATTTATAATGACAAAGTAAATGTCAAGGAAAAAGTATTACTGATTGCAGAGCACTGACAATAAAAAGCCGCTGAAGAGTTCTGTCAAAATGTAAGATTATGCAAAAACACTATTGAGAACACTGCTAATCATCTGCTCTTGTCAATTACTTGAAGGGTATCTGACAGCATATTTACATTAAACACATTTCAGTAGCAAAATCCTTAATGCTGTATCAGAATATTTTCATTATCATTAGAAATCCTTTAAAAAGTCCTTTTGCGGCAGAGCATTATAGCAGCAATGATGTAATATCTATCTCTGCATCAGGTAGGGATATCTATTTCATGCTATTATAGCTACATAACATTTGAAATAATATAACCAAAGACTAAATACACATGTAAGATGGCAATCTCCATGTCCCTGTACCCAGCGTAGGTATTTTCAAGTAACAGCTCTGTAGGAGTCTCAGCTAAGCGCAAACAGATGATCTGTCTTTGTCTGGCCATTCTTTTAGCCTTTTACTCCTCGTGTGACTGTATTTTATTATGCCAAAAGACATTATCAAGCAGACATTCTTTCTAAATCTTTGATTGTAACTTGCAATTCAGCTGCTTTATGAGGAGTCACATTAACTACCAATACCTTTCACCCGCAGGAGAAACTTATTTTAGTTATGTCTATCTTATACTTTATGGAAGCCTTCCTCCAAAATAGAGAAATAAATGAAATGTAATGAAAATGAAATGTTGATCCTTTCCATGCTTCAGCAGGCGTTACTAAAAAAGCATACATAACCCTGTTGGATGTGTAAAACAGTAAGCATGCATAAAAATGGACAGAGCGTAAGCGTGAGCTGCCTTTCAGACGGAATTCATTGTGACTTAGAGGAAAAAGAAGGAAAAGAAGCCCCGATCATGACTTGCAGGATCAATTTATGGTCCTTCCACCACTTTCCTTGCAGACAGCGCACTCAAACTCAGTCCACCTGCCTGTAAAAGGGGAAAGGAGTCCGATGCTCTTACTGCTTCTGAAGCACTACATTTTTTCGGATTAAAAACCCAAACACTTACGAAAATTAACCTGGCAGAAAGCACAGTTCAGACCTCAGATCTGATCAAATTCAGTGCCAATTCACATTAGACAGGTAAGCAACATTAAATGTCATTCACTTTTTCTTTAGACAAATGGAAGTATTTGTCACAATAAAAAACAAACGGGAAATCAGTTCAGCGTTGTCAGGTGTGTTGCACGTATGGCCGGTCGGATACATACCTCCACATCCGCTGTGCTGGGAAGGCAGCAGCCCGGCCTCCCACCCT